>NW_028074670.1:3540060-3911439 GCF_014824575.4 Sturnira hondurensis
ATCTCTTTGGCTAGAAATGTAAGGGAGATGAAGAAAGCTAGGATTTCTGTGGGTCATTGCCACTCTGAAAGAATGTGGGCTATTTATTAAGGAAGATAAGGAAAATGGATATTGAGTGACTGATAGCTGTGTCTGCCACAGGAGTGATCAATTTCCCAAACCAGGTGCAATCTTCCAACTGTGGGAAAGAAAAATGGTGCATGGAGGGAAAACCTCCCGGAGATATTTACTCAGGTGCAGACAAGGCAGATAGAGCATTTGGCTGTGGGAAGATGCAGTCCTCTGTGATTTGGGGGTTGGCTGGTGGCAGATACACTTATCCATCATGCACTCTCAGAGCCCTTGACTTTATCTGCTCTCAGCCATCTTCCTCCCTTTATCCCTTCGCACTTTCTTAATCTCAGAGGAAGAGAAGACCTGCTGTCTGTTGAACTCATCCTCGCAGTCTGCCCTGAGGACCCTATCCATTCCATCTGTACTGTATCCTTGTAGTTTCTCTGTGCACCTCTTTTTCATTATCCCCATTTCTTCTTCTTTCCTATTTCTCTTCAGACATGTACATTTCTTCAGTAAACTATGAAATTCCAAGCCTGACATTTAATCCATATATGTATTTATATTATTCTTTCTACAGCTAAATACTTCACTTTTGTGGCTCATACCCATAATGTCCTTTCTTTTTATGTCCCTAGAAATTTCAAGTATCCCATTTCTCTACTTTATTAAATCTACTCTGTGGGGGATACCCCAGATTTTTTCCCATCCAAATTTAATGGATTTTAAAAAACTTCTATTGTCACCTTCCAACTTCCTCTTGTAACAGGGGGCCTTGACCTTGTGCTCTTCCTGAAGGCCTTTCCTTTTGGGTTTTTTCTTTGTTTCACAACTACTTTATTATTAGCTCTTCTTCTCTCTTCCTCAACTTGTAGATGTCCTGGGGGCTGTTCTTAGCTACCTTTTCTTCTGTCCTTAGGGAAAAACCACACAAACATTTCACTGTTCTTATGTTCTGTTGAAAGTGTGGCCAATGGAAACGGTGTCCTTTCATGGGGTCACACGAAAAGCATTTCCAGGTGCCCATGCATGGGAGAGTGGTCAGATTCATTGGGGTAGTGATAAAAGACTGCCCCCAGGTCTCAGTGTCTCATCTCTGTCTGTCTCCCTGTGGAAATCCAGCCTGGTCTTCATCAAGCCCAGAAGAAGGGCCAGGGTCCAGAGATTCTGTGCCATTGGTTTAGTTCATGCCAAAGCTTAGTCCCATTTAGTCCCTGTCCCCGTGTGGCTAACCTTAATCTCATTTCCAGCTGTGTCCTGGCAAGTGCTGTGTTGCCGTACCCGGGTTTATGTTGGAGACCATACTTGGGCCTGCAGGGCTGCTCCAAAGACAGAATACGTGCACAAATGGGCGAGGGAACATGTGTTACCCAGAGAAAGAGGCCTCAGTCAAGCTTTGATTATATCACCTTGGGCTTTCAAAGTGAACAATTTCTTTCCCAGTCCTTCATGGGCTCGTGTTGGGCTCATTGTCTTTTTCCAGTTTGGTCTTTTCCCCACATTAGACACCGCCCATTTGTCGTCTCCATCATGGCTCCTACTGCATGTGCCTCAGAGTAAAGGGACTGTCCCTACCCAGAGTAAGGGGACTGGCTTCCACTGGGCATCTACTCAGCAGGAGAGTTTCCCATGCTGTTTTTATTCCTCCCCCTTGGTAATTCCGGCTAATAACTGGTGACCAATTCTTCCTGCCTGCTTTGGGATTAGGTCCCAAGGATGGAGAATGTGGTGGTCCCTTGGGGGGCCTAGGAATGCTGTAACTTCCTAGTGAAGCAGACTTAATGTCTAATCCAGCTCCCTATTTCATTGGGCTTAACGTCTGATTCCCTTTGCTCCCTTCCTTTGTTAGTACTAACTAGCTGCCGCTGCTGACAAAGTTCCCAGTCAATGTGCATCTCCAGTTCCCCTGCCTCTCCTCTCTTCTATGTCTACGTCTGAATAGCTTGGGAGATTTCTGCATTAAAGTCCCACCACCATTTAAAGCTGAATTCATTCCTCACAAAACCATTTCTTCTTCCCAGTGTCTCCATTTCTAACAGTACAGTACAAAGTTTGTCAGCATGAGTTTTCCAATCGGACAAATGGAAATTCAGCTCTGGTACTTCCTTGCTGAGGGACTTGAGGCAAATGGAGTAATCTCTCTGCATCTCTGTTTTCTTACCTGTAAAATGAGAACAGGTAGATGTGAAGGACTGGTATTCCTTGCATAGTTTTAGCTGATTACAAATATTTAGTTCTCTTCTCTTAGGCAAATGGGAAGGCTGCACGACCCTGCCCTGTAGAACTCAGGTTGGTCATATGGCTTTGGCCAATGAAATGTGTGCAGAAGTGACAAGTGCCGTTGCTGGAAAGAACCTTCAAAAACTATGATCCCTTACCGTCTGTCACAATAACCAGCAGTGCTCCAAGCAGCGACTTTTCTGTCCTTCTGGAGCAAAAACATGTGAAGAAGAATCTCACCAATCCTTGATGGACATGTAATGTTAGTGAGAAATAGACCTGTGTTGTTTAAAGCCCCTGAAATTTAGGGTTGTTTTGTTACTATAGGATAACAGAGACTACACTGACTGTTACATCCCTGCACTAAGAACAAGACAGTGGTTCTTGGAGCTTATAGCTGGATGGGGAGGGTAACTGCTGGAAAGTAATTGTGTGAAGTTTTTCTGACTCTGACAGCTCTTGTCTTCTTTTGTCCTCACAATTTGGCCTTTAATACTGTCAAATGCTATTAGTTCTCTGACTAAAAACTTCTTTTTTTGCCTAGTGGAACAAATCCTTTTGGTTGCCGTTAAAAATCTGTGTTTTCCTTAAGTGGCTCTCCAGTGTCGGCCTGCACCAAAATTACCTGGAGGGCTTGTTAGAACACAGATTGCTGGGCTTCGTCCCAGAGATTCTGACAGGGCAGGTCTTGGGTGGGGCCTGGACATCTGCATTTCCAAAATGTTCCCAGGTGATGCTGATGCTGCTGTTCCAAGAATCACACATTGAGAACCACAGTTTTACTGGTTCTGTTTCTTAAACAACTGGAGCACTCTCATCTTTTTTTATGCTAATCCTCAGGTACTCACTAATGAATGTGAGGTCTGGTTTCAGTCTTAAAGGGAATTGCTATTTCCATACCAGTGAGGGAAGAATACTTGTGGCCACTTGGGAAGAAAAAACGCGGAAAGAAGTGGTGACCTTTAGATACCCTGGGGGCTTTGTGATGCTACCTGAAGCAAAGGCAAACAAAACCCTCAAGCTGGATTCTGAGCCCATGGAGCAGTTCAGTGCAGCTTTTATTGATTAGTGAGGGTGAGATAGGGTACGGGGTAAAACCTGTAAGGGCTAGAGGACTATCAGAAGGGTAGTAAAACCAACTCCCGATGGATTTTGGCTTAGAGCCAGCAGACCAGCTCAATTGAACGTGGTGACCAATTTCACTTGATGGTGACCTGTAGCATCATTATCTGCTCATTGTAATACATTAGCATGCTAAATGACACATGCCATGCCACCTGGATCAGAAACAGAAAGCCCATGTAAGGAGACAGAATGACTCACGGAGCTCCTCTGAGGAATCTCCAGCCCTTTCCCGGAAAGATGCTGAATGTTTCTCTCCCTTATTGAATGCCCTGCCCGTGGATTAAATGAGCATCAAAACAGAAGTCACCCTCGCTAGGGAGGGGGGCTGCTCTGCCTGTGGAGTGTCCTTTCCGTCCCTCTGCTTCTTGCTTTCACTTTCAATGAAAATGGAAAATTTTGAATTGAAAACTCTATGCGGCCTCATGTTAGAGTTATTTCCTTCGCAAAGCCGAGAATCCACTGTAAGTCACGGACCTTCAGGTCCCTGAATCCCTGGAACGTTTGCATGGAGGGGCCCACGTTGACCCTGCTGAGATCTGATCGCAGCGGGGGTGGGGGTGGGGTGGGGTGGGGCGGGGAACGAGGCTCCGCCCTTCTACAGCATCCCCCTCCCCCCCAGCTGTCTGCTCCCGAGACAGGGGCCACCGGTGGGGAAGCACTGGGTCACGTCAAAAATGCAGCATTTCCTGCGGACTGCAGCGCGTGGATTTAGTCACAAGATACAGGTTTGTAGAGTTTCTTAGCCAAAACAAAAGATATTGGGGCAATTCTCATTTCAAGTATAGGTAAAAGTCTACTGTATCTTAAATGTCCAACTCCTTCCTGCTGTTCCTTTCAGAACACCAACTACGGATGTTCTTTAGCCCGAACAGCTTCTTTTCCTTCTAAATGTTGTGCCTCTTTGAAGAATAATAAAGATAACTCATTTTTACTACATCCCAGACACATGTTAAATCCTTTTATTACTCATTGTTTTATCAAATCTTAACTTCAACACTTTGGTGTAGGTATTTTTACTGTCATTTTTATAGTCAAGAAACCAAGGCCGGGAAGGTTAATGAATTGCTCAGCATTGCCTGACCAGTAACTGGCGGCACGGAGGCTCAGGCGCTGGCTGTTGGCCTGTCTGACCCTCCGCAGTTAATCACTGTAAGTAATACGGAACAAACTCCCGTCAGGCTTCCAATTAAAGTTGGAGTCCCCTCCTTCCTTTTAGGAATTTTCGAACTTTTTCTCCTGTGTCAAAGCACCCAGAACAGGATCATGAGGCAACAGAATGAGCTGGAGCAAGGAGCACAAAGAGAATAACTGTAGGTGGATCTATCTCCGAAATTAACTCCTGTTTTTGACTCTAGAACAAAGTGGGGAATTTTGCAGTATTTATTACCTTATTTGTTTATTTTCAATTTTCATTACAGTTTACAGTCAGTAGTATTTGGTACAAGGCACAAGCAGAGTGTTTACACAATCATACATTACACTTCTAAGGGGATCCCCTCAGTATTTCCAGTGCCCACCTTACACCACACGTAGTTACTACAATAGAATTGATTATATTCCATATGATGAATTTTACATCCCTGTGATTATTTTGTGACTACGAATTTCTACTTTTTAATCCCTTCACCTTTTTCACCCGGCTACCCTAACCCTAACCCTAACCGCCCCCCCACCCCCGGGGACCATCTGTCTGTTCTCTGCATCTAAAAGTATGTTTCAGTTTTGTTTGTCCATTTACCGTAGTTTGCCATGTATAATGTACACCCACGCTTTTTTGCTCCGAACTTGCAGGAAAACAATCTTCCATTTAAATTTTTAAAAAAGATTTTATTTATTTATCTTTAGAGGGTAAGGGAAGGAGAGAAGGAGAGAAATATCAATGTATGGTTGCCTTTCATGAGTCCCCTGCTGGGAACTGGCCTGCAACCCAGGCATGTGCCCTGACTGGGAATCGAACCGTGATCGTGTGGTTCGCAGGTCCGCGCTCAATCCACTGAGCTACACCAGCCAGGGCCCATTTTAATTTTTTAATTCAACTATTTATTTATATCTAGATACTTGTTTCTTGTATTATCAAGGGTATATTTTGCACACGGATATTGTTATTGTTTTCTAGAGTTATACTTTTAACATATAAACATAAATAAAAGAATTAAAAAACATTCTTATAGGTATGAATTAGTACTACCCAGGTATAATACACATCCTTACTTTTCCCTCATAAATGTGGGAAAAAAGTGCACATTATACATGGCAAAATATGGTATTTTATTCTCATTCCACATACAAGTGAAATCATACGGTATTTTTATTTCTCGGTCTGACTGGTTTCAGTTAGCATAACACCCTCTTGGTCCATCTGTGTTTTTGAAAATGGTAAGATTTTGTTCTTCTTCTATGCCTTAGTCATTTTCCATTGGTCATATGTAGCACTTCGTTTTTATCCTTTCATCTCCTGGTGGGCACTTGGGTTGTTTCTGTTTCTTGGTTGTGCATAATGATGCAGTGAACACAGAGGTGGATATATTCTTTGAATTTGTGTTTTGGATTTCTTTGAATATGTTCCCAGTCGTTGGATCTCTAGGTCACAGGGCAGTTCCAAAAAATGGTGAATTTTCATTTTCAGGCTTTCGGCTGTGATTCCTATACTCCCGCTCTTACTTGAACTCCTCTCTGATGTTTTTGATTAAGGCCCGGACCCCCCCATACTTGCCTAATAACTCAGCAAGATATTTTAGTGAATGTTAGGCCCATACCAATGCAATCGTGGAAGATACTGGTTTAGGGAATATTCTTCCCCAACGACAATACTTTTTTTGTCTTCCATTTGCCACCAGTTTCCTCTATTTTCTGCTGCTGAAGCACCTTTTGGGCGTATGTGGGTGTTTCACCGTCTATTCTCCTGTGCATACAACTTCAATCCCTATTTAAAAACTATTTTCTACATTGATAGGTTTTAATCAATCTTTTAATGCTTTCTTCTTATTTAGTCAATGATCTTTTCCTGCTGAGATTATTTTAATATAGTGGTTACAGTTTAATATTTGCTATTTCTAATCCATTCTTTTAAAATTCTTCTCTGTTCTTGACTCATAAGTGCTTGCTGTTGTTGCATAATTAATTTTCTTGGTATGTGCATATTAGTCATTCCTTTATTTCTTTCAGGATTGAAATCATGATATTTTAAAGTCATCTTTTATAGGAGAATACATTGTTATTTAGAATCCCGAAGGGGAGTTCTCTCCCTTTTGTCCAATTTGTTAGCTATCTTTCCTGACATTAGTTTTACTCACCTGCTTTGCAATTTTAGTTTGTGAGCTGAGGTTGGTTGTGTTTATGTGTATAATTTTTTTCTTGCTTTGCTCATTCCTATAGTTTTCACTCTTCTCAAGGGGCCCACAGGTCAGAATCAGAGTTACACTGATGACCTCGAGTTCTCCTTCACTGGAGACACGGTATATCTGATACCTGAGTCTGAGGAAGCTGCCTTTGCTTTCTCGTGCCTTCCCAGGCAGCACCGTGGTACAGCCACAGTCCCAGCCCTGATCACGGCTTTTTGTTCTCTCCAGGTAACAAAAGCAGGCACCAACCCCAGTGTCTCTCCAGGGGCCTGGAATTGGTCTTCCAGCCTCCCTGAGGAATATTACCTTGCCCGAGCCCAGCACACCTAGAGCAGCTGTTCTGTGTTACGCTGTAAGTTTTGTGTGTTTCACCTCCTCGATAGTGTAAGCCCCGTTCTATTTATATGGTCAGTAAGTACACTTGCGACTTTTAGGTTGTTTTGGGAGCTGGTGAAGGTTCTGTATGAAATTGAAGTGCCGTCTCACTCCCAAATGAGGCCCTTTTTATTCCATGTTATGAACATGCGAGACACACCTTTCTATTGCTGCTATGTGCTTATTTTATGGCATAACTTCCATGGATTTTTGACTTACTGAGGTAAAAATGCTTACATCTCTTTACCATAGATTCCTTCTCAAACATTTCTGGAATAAAGTGTAAAGGAGGTAAGGATTTGAGGAGGAAGGAAGCAAACCGGTCTGCCACAAAATACGTTTGCTTTTCAGGTTAACATGATTAATTAACCTTGATCTTGTTTTTAAATTTAGACTCATGCAGTTTAAAACTCTAAAGGCACTTTAGTGTTTACTTCTCGGACTTTAATTGCTGCCTTCAAGGCTTAGCTCAAAACCTTTCCTCCTCCGTGATACCCTTTCTCACTGCTGGGAACGCCCACGCTTTCCCTCCCTGCACGCAGACGCGTTCGGAGTTTGTAATTTACACTGTCTCACTTAACTATGCACTTTTTGGGGAGGGGGCACATGGAGCTATCCTCATTCTGTGTGTTTCACAGCGTAAAACGCAATAGTCTCAGTTCTACAAAGGCAGATTGTGTCTTTTCCTACTTTTCTGAGGTGTCTGTGCAACAATGAATGCTTATCCAGTATGAATTTATTTTTTGGAAAGGCATGGAGTGGGTCAGCCAGCATCACTGCCCTGGGTGTGCCGATTTGGACACATCTCTCAAGTTTACACCTTCAAGACCAGAATTCATCTTATGGTGTGATCTACTTTATGTCTCCAGGGCCTTTGGATATTATTACTTTATCAGAGAATTAATGATAGGATTGGAAGGCACATTAAGGACATACAATCCAGTGGGTCTCAAATGCTTTCTTAGAAAGCACTGACTTCAAAAACCTTAATGCAGAATGGATGAAACAGATGGTGGTAAAACTGTTCTTATTACATGGGATCTGGAGGAGAAACGTAGACACACTGGTGTCTCCACATCTTTACCAATCTCTCTGCCTCTCCAGATGTGGCCCAATGTATAACCAGAGGACCAGAATCCACAAAACACTGGGAAAGCTATGATCTACATCAGTCGCCTTATTTTTACAAACTGAGACCCACAGAAGAAAAGTGGCTTGTCCAGTCCTGGCTGGTGTGGCTCAGTGGACTGAGTGCTGACTTGGAAACCAGAGGGTCTCCAGTTCGGTTCCCGGTCAGGGTACATGCCTGGGTTGCAGGTCAGGCCCCCAGTGGGGGGTGTGTGAGGGACAACCACACATTGATGTTTCTCTCCCCCTCTCTTTCTCTGCTTCTTCCCCTCACTCTAAAAATAAATAAATAAATATACATTTTTTAAAAGTGGCTTGCCCAGTGTCTCATGGTTGGTAGCAGAGTCAGATTTAGGACCGGCTTTTCATCTGACTCCCCTCCTGCTGCCATGAACTCCTAACAGAGGTAGAAAAAAATTTAAATGGGACTGCTAACCAAAATTTTACTCTTTTTTCTGTTTTAGGCCATACTTCCGGATGCCCCTCCCATGGTGAGTCCCAAATGGCAAAGCCTGCTCAGCCTGCTGTCAGAGCCACTGGCTTAGTCCTGTGGGGTGGACCACCTACTGAAGACCTGTGAGAAGAAGCCTGGGTTTCTTTCTGCCTTCCACAGAGTATTTATCAAATGTTTATCATCTGACTTTTCCAGTTCTTCCTTCCAGCCCCCATCACGCTCCTGATTTGCCCACAATGCCCCAGTGCAGGAGGTCTTTGCCAAGACCAAAATGAGCTGAGGGGTCAGTCTGGGGGAATTCATGTTCTAGGTGTGAGGAGGTATCGAAAGGTGTTTAGGTGATTTCTTCAGTTTCAAAAAAAAAAAGATTCTGTGAATTGCCCCATCCACTTTTAAAAGTCAAATATAGTGATATTTCATCAGAAAAATCAGAGAACCAAAAATCCTAGGCATTGTCAGGAATTATAAAAAAATAATCATTAAAAAGTCAATGTAGATTTCTTTAAAGAAATTAACAATGTTCAGGATACTGAAGAAAACCATGATAAAGAACAGCTATAAAGCTTTCAAATCTTATTCACCTAAATTAATGAACATATTTAGACTACATTGTGGTTTGAAAGGTACTTTTAAGGATATCATCTTATTGAATTTTCACATAGCCACCAAGGAAAAGGTATCATTAGAACTATTTTATAGATGAATAAATTGAGGCTGAGAGGAGATACATAACATCCCCAAAGTCATGCAACTCAAAAGTGGTGAAACCAGACCCCAAATCTAGATGCTGTCTCCAAATTTCATGTTCTTTTATGCCCTTTAAATGGCAGAATGCTGGCCGGGACAGACCACTGGTCTGATCTAGTTCAGTAGTTTTTATGTACAGTGATGGCTCGTTAATCTCGTTTTACTGGGGAATAAGCTATTCTACGTAAGTGAATTATTTCATGTAATGGAAGTTTTAGGTACAAGAGTTGACATAAAACTTAACCATTTTCAAGGGAACCTTTCTGGCTCATGTTACATATTTCTTTGGAGTTTCGTTTGTTAGTTTGTTTTGGTCTAGGTTTTTCTAATGGGAGGCATACTTCCAGTGCTTTTTGTGTGTTTATACTTGAGAATATTATGTTGAAGCAGATGGGGCATTTTGGGGGGAGGGGGAAGGCAAGGCTTGTTGACGGTGACGTGGCTAGACCGGGGTCCAGACAAACCGTGTGTGAGAGCACAGTATTTGTAAACACTGAGCGTGGGTAAACACGGAGCATCGGTATTTAGAGATCTTTTCTCTGGGTACATTCTGTTTCCCCAGGTAAGAGAGGGTGTATCCCTGAGCCGCTCGCTCCTGGAGTCCAGATAAATAAGGACACCTGGTCTCACTGTTCCATGGGTAGGCTTTCACTCATGTCCTTGTTGTTCGATGTATGTCTTCCCCTACCGTCTGCTGTGATCCTGGGGCTGGATGTTCTCTGGATACCTTTCTCTGTGGAATAAACCTCTAGTTTCCTGCCAAGGTGGGAGAAAGAAGCTGAGAATTTATCCACTCTCTCAATAGACTTAAAGTGAATCCTTCTGTTTGAAGCCCAGCTCCTTATGCCCCTTGTAACGTGCCTCTGATTTCTGAATCTTCCCAGGGATTTGAGGCCTGACTGGCTGGCTTCTCATGGGCTCCTTTCTGCAAGCCCTGCTGTTCCTCTTTATCAGTGTTGACCACTTCATTTCAGCTTTTTAGCTCACAAATGTTGGCTGACAGTTCTTGTCTGCGAGTCCTTTCCTTTCTCTTTGTCCTTGGAGATCACACACACACACACACACACACACAACTTTGCCTTTGTTTTAGTAGGATACTAGGAGCCAGCAGAGATGAACATCAGTGTCCAACCTACCACGTTTAAACAGACACAATCACTTGCCCCCTGAGAGCTCACCAAGCAGAGTTTAAAGTTCCCCAGCTGTTTTGGCCAATTGCTGTGGATGGGCCAGTGTTTAGGAGGCTCTTTAGGTGTGTTTGGTTGTCTATACTTGTGCTAAGTGGTCTGTGACCACAGTACTTAAAATAATCGAATCTACTTTTGTACGTATTCCTTTCTTTCATTCATTCAGCATTTATTGTGCACTTATTATCTGCTTGATCGGGTACAGAGCAGTGAACCAGATAAAGTTCTGCCTCCTGAAAGTTTGTTTTCTCCGTTGGGCTTTTGCTTCTTCTTCTCGTCAGTGTGCTTGCCTGTTTCTTCTGTCTTGTGCTTTGAATGAGTTGTTAGCCTAGCAAACAGGGCGATCAGGTTACCAGGCCAGTGCATGAAGAAAGAATAAACCGATTCTGAGCACCAGCCTCCTTGGTTCTGAGAGGTAGAAAATATATGGGCTTGAATGCTTTCCGTGGGTCTTTTTTGGTCCTACTGTTGATCATGGTTGTATTTTTAAGAGTTAAAATAGGCAGAAGGGGATTTCTGAATACAGAAGTTATTTAAGCTAAAAAAATTTTAGAGCTGGAAGATATATTTGAGGGTGCAATGTAAAACCTGTTTACTTTAGAGTTGCATTTGTAAGGAGGTAAAAAAATGGCTCAAGGTCACAGTTAGTGATTAGCTGATCCACGGTGGAACCCTGGTTCCTGGGGACTTCGTGCTAAGAAATGCTCAGATTTATAATCTTAAGAAGCATGCATGAATAATTAACTTCCAGTTCAGATGAGGGAATTGACAGCAGAGACAAGCCCCGTCTCCTGAAGGAAGGAAGTGGATCTCATCAGCATAGCAGGGTGTTTGCAGCTGAGCCTGCCCAAGGCTGGAGCAGGAAGAGCTTTGAGGTCTGCACCCTCTTCTGCATAATGTAATTACATCTTCACTTCAGCTTAACTGGAAAAATGGCTTGAATTTACACTACACGGATTTTTTACATGTTTTCTGCTGATCACCGTTTAAGAAGATATTTCACAGGAGAGGTTTGTTAGCTTTAATAGTCCTTAAATTACTTATGGCAATTACCTGCATCGCTTTCAACTCCATGGAGGTTATTAAAATACTCTCATGGCAACTGTAAAGAGATATAAAAATAGGTAAAGATGAAATTATGCCCTGAGGGTGGTGGCGTGGGTAAATGCGGTACTCGCATCCTCCCACAACCACATCAAAATAACAAGTAAACTGTGGTCAGCCATCGTTCAGAACTGCCATACATCTAGCTGAATCCAAGTCCTAAATCTAAGAACACAAAGAAGAAGCCACACTGAGACTGGTAGGAGGAGCGGAGATGCAGAGCAGGTGGTCCCATGTGGATAGAAATTGGGCAAGATGTTTTGGTTGTGAAGGTTCCCCCTGAGGAGTTAGGGGGTCCCAGCCCTATACCAGGCCTCCCAGTCTATCTGGGGTTCTAGTGCCAGGAAAAGAAGTATCCATAACTTCTAGGTATAAAAACCAGTGGGAACAGAGGCTGAATGGACAGAGGGCTTCTGGAGGCCCAGGAAGCCTGTGCATGGACTTACTTGGACTCCCTCCCTCTGAGTTCCAGCACTGGGACAGCAGCTTGAAAGACTCCAGGGAGGAACTGAATGGTTTGGCATTGGGGTGAGAGTTGGAACTCAACTTTCTCCCTGACACGAGTGCCGACAGAGGCATTGTCCCTTTGATGAGCTCTCCCGCACTGAACAGGCAGGCCAGGGCCACATCTGAGTTTCCATTAACCTGGTTCTTACTGCTCACCTGACTCTGGAGATTTCCTGAGGTCCCACCCCACCCAACCTATTTCCAGTGCCTTTTCCATATGAATGACTTGTTTTGGCTCATGCTCCCAACTTCCTTAAAAATCTCTCAGACAAACAGTATCTGGCCTTGGGGTGCCTCATACCTTTTGCTAAGTTGCCCCAGGCCAGGCACTGGTAGCAGCTGGCTTTGGTTCATAGCCTTTCCTCTCCTGGCACCTCCAAGCCCAGCACAAGTAGCAGCCACCTTCAGACTGCTTTGCAGCTCATGCTAGGTGACCCCGGGGAGAACACAGGTGGCAGCTTACCTTGACCCACACCTCTCAGGAGGGCCCAAAGTCAGTTCACCAAGTAGACAGCTTCAGACCATGCAGAGCATTATCCAAACACCTTCACAAGTGACACATCTAAGGAGCAGACTCAGTGGGCACTAGATCCCTCTTGAAGTAATTCTTACTTCACGGGGTGAACTCCTTTATAGCTAATTCTCCATGGTGGTTGCAGTCAGTTCTTGCAGCCAATCATCCCCGGGGGTAAACCCCCACTGACATGCCAAGAACAGTCGAAGCTCAGCTACAACAGGAGGGTGTACATAGCCCACTGGGTGGGGAAAGGCCTACAGTGTCCAGATTGTTGTTCACCCAATCTGGGGGAACACTGGAGAGGTTGTACCACTGCACCCTTCAGGACACCTTTTAAATTAGGACACTCTACCAAGCCAAGGAGACACAGAAGTTCCACCTAATACACAGAAACAAATACAGGAAAGTTGCCAAAATGAGGACACAAAGAAACATATCTCAAATGAAAGAACATAACAAAACTCTAGAAAACAAACCAAACAAAATGGAGACAAAAATGGATCCCTAAGGCCCCGCCCCCTTACAACTTAACAGGGGCCTCACACAAAGAAACATGGCCAAAATGAAAGAACAGAGCAAAACTCCAGAAAGAAAGCTAATTGGTGAGGAGATAGCCAACCTATCTGATGGGGAATTTAAAGCCCTGGTAATCAAAATGCTCACAGAACTGATTGAGCTTGGTCGAAAAATGAAAAAACAAATGAAAGATAACCAAACAAAATAAAGCAAAATATTCAGGGAACCAAGAGTGACAGAAAGGAAACCAGGACTCAAATCAATGATTTGGAACAAAAGAAGAAAAAAACATCCAACCAGAACAGAATAAAGAAACAGAATTTTTTAAAAAATGAAGAGAGGCTGAGGAACCTCCAGAACAAGTGGAAATGTTCTAATATCTGAATTATAGGGGTGCCAGAAGGAGAAGAACAACAGCAAGAAATCGAAAACATATTTGAACAAATAATGAAGGAAAACTTCCCCAATGTGGCAAAGGAAATAGACTTCCAGGAAGTCCAGGAAGCTCAAAGAGTCCAAAAGAAGTTGGACCCAAAGAGGAACACACCAAGGCACATCATCATTAAGTTATCCAAGATTAAAGACAAAGAGAGAACCTTAAAAGCAACAAGAGAAAAGGAGAGAGTTACCTACAAAGGAGTGCCTGTAAGGTTATCAGCTGATTTCTCAAAAGAAACCTTGCAGGCAAGAAGGGGCTGGAAAGAAGTATTCAAAGTCATGAAAGGCAAGGACTTACATCCAAGATTACTCTATCCAGCAAAGCTTTCATTTAGAATGGAAGGCCAGATAAAGTGCTTCTCAGATGAGGTCGAGTTAAAGGAGTTCATCCTCACCAAGCCCCTATAATATGAAATGCTAAAGGGACTTATCTAAAAAAAGGAAGATCAAACAAATGAACAGTAAAATGACAACAAACTCACAACTATCAACAAATGGACCTAAAAAAATAAAAGAAAGAAAAACAACAAAAACAAAAACTAAGCAAACAATAGAACAGGAACAGAATCAGAGAAATGGACATCACATGGAGGGTTTTCAGTGGGGAGAAGGAAGGGAGGAATGGGGGGAAAGGTACAGGGAAGAAGAAGCATAATTGATAGGCATTATATAGATGGGGAGAGGTAAAAAATGGCATAGGAAACAGAACTCAAAGAACTTGTATGCACAACCCATGGACATGAACTAAGGTGGGGGGAATGCTGGAAGGCTGGGGGGTACAGGGTGGAGGGGGGATAACGGGGAAGAAATTGGGAAAACTGGAATAGCATAATCAATAAAATAGAAAAAAAAGAAGTACAAGTTGGTAGTTACAGAATAGTCATGGGGATGTAAAGGACAATATAGGGAATATAGTCAATGATATTTTGATAACTACGTATGGTGTCAGGTGGGTACAAAATTTATCAGGATAATCACTGAGTAAAATATATAATTTCTAACCACTGGGGTGCATACCTGAAACTAATATAATAGTGTCTGTCACCTTAATTTTTTGGCTTGTTCCTTCCTTGAGCTCCAGTTCCTATTTCTGACTTGTTTCCGAGCATCCTGATTCGGAGACTCATAATAGCTCCCAACTAAAAAGATACCCAACTCCAAACACATCCCCTTTCTCTTCTGCCTTTCAACATAGCTGTTCTTTTTTTTTTCTTTTTACCAGTGGTCAATAGTGACATTGATTTATTAATTCAGCCAGTCATCCCACGAGAGGTTATTAAGCAGCTGCAATTAGTCGGTCACTGTTAATGCTCCTGTTCTTGAGGACCGACACTGTAACAGGACAGATGAGCGTGGCAACACGCGGTCCCAGTGCGGTGACCTAGCTGTGACATGAGGCTGCACTGTCTGAGTCAGCATTCACCAGCCACACATGGTTCCAATTGAAACGCGGCCAGTCGGAACTGATGTGCACCAAGTGGGAAAGACAGTGCATTCTGAAGACTTGGGATGAGAAAAAGAATGCAAAATATCTCATTAATATTTAAAAATATGATTGCATGTTGAATTGGTACTGTTTCGGATATACTGGGTTAAATAAAATACTTAATTAATATTAAGTTCACTTTTAGTGATTAGAAAATTTTAAATTACACGTGTGGCAGGCATTATATTTCTCTTGGGCAGGGCTCTGTTATGGGTTCTGAAGCCTCGTGGAAACACAGAGTCCGGCAAGCCTTGACTGTAGGATTTTTCCAGGTACAGAAGAAAATTCTCTGTGGCTTTGATAACTAGCAAGGAAGATGAATTGAAGTTAAAGGAAATTAATAGTACTATTGATGTTCTGTCACTAGCAATCATATCACCGTGAAGGAAGAGAGGAAGTTTCAGGATATATGTGGGCAGAGAAGCGGTGTGGTCTCCCTGAAGTTTCCCTGTGAAAGGGAGCCCAGCCTCCCGAGGGGTGGTCCTGCAGGGCCTTCTGAAGCATCACTCTGGCTTCCCCACACTCTACTTGAAGGGGAGCCCTCCCTTCCACCTGCAGAATACAGTGTGGGAGAGTGACGTAAAATCCATTTCCAGCTCCAGACGAAAGGCTAAGGGTAGTTCAAGGTTTGTTTATGATATTCTGTTGTCTCTGCTAAATGGTGACTTAAAATCAATGATGATCAAATGGAAAAAGGCAAAAGCTGCTGATTCCTGAGACTCCAAGGAGGGTGGGAGCGAGGTTAGGATTTCTCTCTCTCATTTTTCCCTTCAGGTAAAAGCTGGCACTTCAGATCCTGGGTTGTCTCGAGGCTGACAGTTCTGAGGGGCGGCACATTTAACAGGACCTGGGTAACATCTACCCCAAGTCCATAACGATGAGGCCTGTGGGATCTGTAGCAAGGGGGGCCCGTCTGTCACGGAGCTGAGCAGCAGCTGTCATCATTGCTGCCTGTGGGCCTTTCCCATTTTTGGGAAATATGGGGTTCCACTGGGAGGTCCCAGAACCACAAAAGAGGAAAGGGTGAGACAGGAGCCAGAGACCCAGGTGACAACATCCCAGCCGATGCACTCCCGGTTTGCCTTTCAGCTTTAGAGAAAGATCCTTCAGGGGAGGGTAAGTTGAGATTTCACCTGTAGACTCAGAGCTGGCTCTGAACAAAATGTGAAGTGTATTCAGTAACCATGTGTCAAATCATTTCTCTATGCTCCACACTGCTGGGGGCGGGTGTGGGAGAAAGAAAGAAGATAATCCTGTCCGGTAGGTATTTTGATCCTTATTTTATAGATGAGGAAACTGAGGTTCAATGCCTTGCTCCAGACAGCTGCAAAGCCCAGGCCACTAACAGGGCTTCCTGGTTGTATCCTCACCAAAATCATGGTGCCTCCCGGCCCCCTTTCTTATTCTCTCCATTTCCACTCTGCTGAAGCAGCCAAGAAGCCCCTCCTTTCTCAGCGTGGTTTTGAGGGGTAGGAAGAAGGGTCAGGTGCTGAATTAGGAAGCTTAGCAAATCCTGACCAGTGTCCTCTGTGCACTGGGCTCGCATGGCTGCTCTTTAAGGGGAAGGGAAGGGAAACAGGTCACAACACAATTCTCTTGATTTCTATTCTTTCTTCTGCAACTTGGTGTCTCTGAGACTGACTACAAATAGGTTTGTGGTAAATATAAAGTAAAATTTCCTCTAATTTATCACATAACACAGCACAATCCCCATCCCGGGGCCAAGCAGGAGACCCGGGGGCATACAGTTCCGGGCTCCGGCTGCCAGATGTCTGAATTCAATCTGGAGATGTCGGCTCTGAGTTTCCAGGAACAAAAATATAAAAATATCAGACATATAAGTAGAATAAATTTATTCCTTTTTGGCTGATAAATATTTATCAAGTGTGTGAGGTATTTTTGTGGAAACCATCTGGCAAACCTCACTCTTCTCTCTATTCCTTCAAACATGCCAGGGTTTAATGTCAGAAGTCAATTTATGCGCTAAAACCCTAACCCCTGCTGTGATGGTGTCAGGAGGTGACCCTTCGAGAGGTGATTAGGTGAGGTCATGAGGGTGGAGCCCCCAAAATGGAATTAGTGTCCTAGTAAGAACAGGAGAGACACCAGGGCTTCTCCTCTATGTGAGGACACAGGGAGAAGGTAGCCAGCCTCCAGCCTGGAAAAAGAGCTCTCACCAGAACCTGGCCGTGCCGACACGCTGATCTCAAACTTCCCAGCCTCCGGAACTGTGAGTAATAAGTGTCTGTCACTGAAGCCCCCCTCCCTACCCGACCCTAGTGTATGGTATTTTGTTCTAGCAGCCCGGCCAGACTACAGTAAGACCTCAATGCCAAGTCAAAGGTGGGCATGAAAGAAAGGAAGGACTCAAGCAGGCTTTGTGTCAAAGAGAAGGGACAGCAGAGGAAGACTTTAGAATCTTCCATCCAACCCCTTGTTTGACAGATGTGGAAGCTGAGGTGAGAGGAGACGCGGAAGAGTGACCTACAGCGTGGAGGTGGGGCTCGGCTGGGAGCTGGCATTCGGGTGGCTGTCGCACCTCTCTCTCTGGGTGAGAGCAGCAAGGGGCTGCCTTCAGCGGGGTTGCATGAGTTAGGAAGCTGAAAACACGAAAATCCCACGGTCCCCCTCAGCGCTACCTGTGGGCTGCAGAGGCTGTGCCGAGCTCACTTGGCCCAGGGCGGGCACTGGCATGCAGTTCCACACTCCACTGCGGAGAGGCCCTGTTACCTCGGACGAGGAACCCTTTGTATCCTCCCCTCCTCTCTCTGTTGGGGAGTGAGTGCCTGCTGGGCTTGCTGGGCTAATCGGGTAAGGTGTGGGGAGATGTCGTGAGACCTTCTGGAGAATACAAATCAATACCATGCAGGAAAACAAAGCTGGCTTCCAAGCCTCTTAGTTCACAAAGGAAAGTTTCTTTGGTTCTAAGACATGTTAGAACAATATGAAAATGGTTAAAACAAGTTCAGGAGGTTTTTCTTTTTTCCCTCAGAAAATTGTGGACGGGATTTTCCCATAGTGCATCTGAGCGTATTTGGACCTGTATGAGGAGGGGGAAAAATGAAGTAAATGAGTTTGCCTTCTGTTGGTTGGTGGTTAATAAACAAAGCTTCCTCTCGCCATCTGTCTGTACACACAGGGCTCATGCTGCTGCCAAAGGGCGCCCACGGTTCCTGAGGCTCTGCTTCTGGAACATTCCTCATTTTACCCAAACTTACACGGCGGCCCCCATTCCTTCTAAGCCTCGGTCACAAGTTCTTGAAGCTGGTTTGGTAGCTATATTCCATTCGAGTTGGAAGCATTGGATGTAAATGCTTTACTCACGAGAGAGACTACTGCTGGGCGGTTTTGGAGGAGTCAAGCACCATCTCCGAGCCTCCGTTCTCTCACCAGTGGTGCTTGCTCTACTGACCAGGGGTTGCTGCAGGGCTCAAACCCGGGTGAGTTTATGAGTGAATGGAAAGGTCTCTGTCAAACTGAAGCACACGTCACAAAGTGGAGGATGGCATTATTAAACGATGTAGTTTAAAGAAAAATTTCAGGGCTCATGTCCGGTTGAGGGGAAGACCATCATTGGTAGATAGCCCCCAGCGGGCCCTGTGGACCCTGCATTTCTCTGCCTGCGCTTGTCTTCTCGGTTCCTTCATTTAACCCCTGAATCATCTTGCTTTCTTCTCCTAAAGGAGAGGAGTGGAGGTGCCCGTGGTGACGTCCCCCTTCTGGAGGAGGGATGAGCTGACCCAAGCCTTCAGAGGGCCTGTCCATAGTGCACTAGAGGTAGCCCTGGGAGAGGAATCAGACCACTTTGCCTTCTACTCCTTTTGGGGCTGCTCGAGTGTGAGGCTGCCTGTCCGGGGAGCAGATCGAGTGGGACTTTTCAACTGCCCAGAATTTCCCCCTAGGAGCCCCAAAATGAGGATGAAGAAGCACCAAGTGACTGACCTTCTGAACTGAGAAACCAAAAAGGCACCCCTCTGCTGGCCCAGCCTGCTGCCCAGGTAGCGCCCAGGCCAGTACTGGGACCCACTGCACAGGATGTCAGTGTGGGGGCCTCGGGGACATGTGGGTGAGTGCTCAGCACAGGCACTTCCCTGCTCTCCCTGCTGCACCGGATGGTGACCTCTCCCCTCCCTCAGGCCAAGATGGGGGGGGCGGACTCCTAGACCCCCACTTGTGATGATTTTGTGTGCCTGTGGGAAGGGACAGATGGCTTTCATTTCCTAGAGGAATGCTCATTGCTGATCTGTCCGGGGCCATGTATGTGGGGGACAAGAGTAGGTGTTAGGGAAACAGTCTGCATTCATGTTCTTTGGTAGGCAAAGAAGTGAAGGTTTCCTGTGGGCAAGGGAAATGTGCAGAAGAAGCCCACTCTGCCAACACACAGGCCTTCAGGAGGACCCCAGCCGAAGGTATGGTTGAGGTGGTGCTGGGGGTGGGGTCACGGGTAGCTGTAGTTTCCTCTCCCACAGGGATCAGTGCTCTGGGGTCTTCACAACCCCCTCCAAGGAGCCCCAATGGGAGAGCGAGCACTTGGCTTCCTGCCTCATGGAGGCCATTTCGTGTTTGCCAGGAAAGCAGCTATGACCAAATGTGGGAGGGCTCTGAGGGCAGCAGCTGAGTAGGGAGACATCGGACCCTGACCTTGCCCTCCTTCGCAACCTGCAGAGTGAAGGGGCAGGAGACACGCAGAGCCAGACCAGGCTCTGCTCCTTCCTCTGCTCCAAGAGTCAGGGTTTCTGCCCAGGCCAGAACTTGGCAGAAGGATGGAGAAGTTTGCAAGTTTAACAATGAGTATCCCCCAAGTTATGGGCTCTGTTCAAATTTTCATTACAAGGCCAGCTTCCCGGTGGGGAGGGATGAAGTGTTAACAAAATACAATAATTTGAAACCCCTGTCTCCCCTCATTGAGCCCTGACACCTCAGTAAACCACTTACCCTGGGAGTGAAAGCAGAAGTGAGAACGTCTTGGGCATTCATTCTGCTGCTCCTGTGCATCCGGGCCTCGCTCCCTTCCCTGCTAAAGCATCGAGTCTCCGTCTCAGAGACCAGACATAGTGAGCAGTTCGTCAGAAACAGGTTCCCAGGTGGGGATGTCTGTGCTGCTGTAACAGCTTCTCTTCTGACTCGGCTTTGGCAGCAGCAGCAAAAGGAAGCTGAAGATCTTGATAGTCCCAGAAGTCCTCCGAAATGTCTCCAGGCAGGTATCCTGAGGTCCTGCTCAGAAGACCACTGGCCAGGCCAGATGTGAGGTCAGGGGAGGCTTCCAGGCTCCTGCCAAGGGATCAACAACCAGGCAGGTCTCCTGGTCTCTGGTCCTGATCTGAGTACCTGTGTCATTTTGTAGTTTTCAGGATTTGAATTGTCCTTCAGACTGGTTGGGAGTCTGTCCCGCCATCCTCTTACCTACTGAGCTGCGTGAGTGGGCACCACCTCTGGCCCCTCTGTTTATTATGCTCTGTGTTGGGGGCATTGCAGCCCAGGAGCTGCACCTTGACAGGTTAGCCTGCAAGGTGTTACGTGAGTGCAGACCACAAGGTGGCAGGAGAGGACTAGCTTGGTCGGAGGCCACATGCCGGTGGAGTTGGGAGGCTCCACAAAGGGGGGGTGGGGTGGGAGATGGAGTTTCCTTTGTGCACAGGCAAGTTGGAGAGGACAGAGTCAGCACGTCAGAGGGCTGGGAGATCAGTGCTAACAGATGCAGAAAGATTCCAGAAGGCTGTAGAGGTGGCACTTGAATGGAAAGAATAATAATCTTGTATATGAATGTTTACTATAGGCTCGGCAATGTGCTCAACACTTAACATACACTATTTGACACACTTCTCGAAGCAACCTTCCAATTATCCCTTTTCCACTTGTGAGGAAATAGAGCCTCATGTAATTCGGTTCCTTGCCCAAGTGCATACAACTGTGATAGAGCCAAGAATAAAAATCAGGTCTGATTTTAAGCTGAGCTCTGAACCTTTGTTGAACAATCAAATGTCAGGATAGACCAGGGGTTCTCAAGATGTGGTCCTCGGGGCCCCCACGCTTGACAGCCTCTTGTTAGAAATGCAGGTTCTCAGGCCCCATCCAGATCTACTGAGTCAGAAACTCGGGCTGTGGCCCAGCCATATGTGTTTTCTGAAGCCCTCTGTGGGATTCTGCTGCTGGCTCAGGTTTCGGAGCCACTGGGATGGCCGAGAGTCCAGTTCCCTTGAACGCTGGGTTGCAGCTCTGCCTTCGGGCAACACCTCCCCGCCCCGAGCAGTCCTCGCCCCGACCCAGGAGGAGCAAGCTCACTCCTGATGTGAGTCCAGCTGGCCCCAAAGGCTAAGATGTGACTTTAGGGTTCACCTCAATTGCACCCCTGACCTGCCAACATCTCTTTCTCCCTTTCAGCTGTGGGAGGGAAAAAGTCTTTGTAGAACTTGAAACTTTTCTCTTCATTAACATGACAAACAGGGTACCTTTATCAAGGGCAGCCGAGTGAGACCAGCCTGGAATTTAGAATCTCCTTATAAATAAAGTCTCCGCTTTAAGCATTAATGAAAGACATGGGATCTTTACGGCGCCATTCATTTCTGGTCTTTCCAATTCAGTCGCTGGAGAGTGTCTTCTATCTTCACCCCTGCCACTAATTATGGAATTCTGCCCTGATTTGTAGTAGTTTAGGTTCTTAGCAGAATCATTGTTCATCGAAAAACAGAATATAATAAATGACTGCAGAAAAAGATTCCAAATTGTTAATATTTGTATTTCTAGGTAAACTTTTCTAGCTGCTATTATCTTGTTTATTTGTGTCTTTAATTTTTTTTAACTTTTAAGTGTGTATAACTTTTTCAGTAAAGGAAAAAATTAAATACTGTTTTATAAACAAGTCTTTTAATCTGGGGGTAAACCCAGTGGAATGCAAGTTAGGAGCCTGAAATTTCTGATGGGGGTGACCTGAGTGGGAAAGAATTATTTGAAGTTCTCATAGAGCCATTAAAGAAATCTTCATTATTTTCACTTCATCTGAAATTTGTTATCATTCCCCCAGGAAGCAGGAGCCCTTTTTGCTGAGGCTACGGAAGGACGTGCAGGAGCACCAATTGTTTTCCTGGAGTTCGGACTAAACTACGTTCCACTTACTCCTGTACGAGCCAGCAGGTGAGGGGCTCATTCCACCTCTGCTCTTATATTTGTTAGTCAGGTTCCAGATGAGAACCCTCTGCATGAACACCTATCTCTTGCCTTGAAGTCAGATGGTGAGACATATCAGTACACCAATTAAGCTCTAACTGTTTATGATTGTTTATCTGGACAAGTATGCAAATCCTCTCTCCGGGCTGTGTCCCATGCACCCAGTGGGTTGGCTGTCTGGAGCTGCAGAACTAAAGCCATGGGATCTGGACGTGACCACCTCTCAGAAAGTGGGCTTCTGGACGCGTTGGGGACCCTTGGGGAGATAAAGATACCTTCAGGACGACTCCTCATTATAAAGGACCCTCCCTCTGAGTGTTACAGGGTACATCCAAGAGGGGGGCCCCAAATAGGGATTTGGAGTGGGGTCCAGGACTCAAGGTGTCCAGGAAATATTTGAAAGATATATAGGATGTCCTTCCCCCTACCCCACAGGTGTGAGTTGGGGGAAGGGACAAATGGAGCAGGGCCATTGAGAGCTGTTTTGCATAACAACAGCTTTGCAGCTAACCTCTGACATGATCATTTAACGTATCTATAACCTTTAACTGGTTGCATAGATATGTTAAATAGCTGTGGCCTTCCTCTGAGCCAGGGAGATAGGAGGACATGGGAGTGCTGGCAAGTGTAACCGATTGTGGGAGGAGTCGGAAATGGGGCTGCAGAGGAAGACTGTCCTGGGGATTTATACCCAGACTCGGCAGCCATTGGAGAGAAGACCACGTGGCTGTGGCAGTGCAGAGAATGCCACTCTACTTTGCCACAGTGGGGACCCCCTCTCTGTAGCTTAGGTGATGAGGGAACCGTGTGGTTTTGGCCAGAGTGGGGACTCTTGCAGTTTTGGTAGAAGAGGACCATGTGGCTTTGGGGTGTTCCCTTTGGCCACGTGGCCTGGGAGGCAGGAGAGACTTTGCCTGGAAGAAGGGCGAAAGAACTCTTGCCAGTAGACCATGAGAAGGTGCCACATGGCTTTGGATTACTTAGAGATCCTGCCTGGACGGCGACACAGCTGATGGTGCCAGCAACCTGAAACATGGACGTGTGTTTCTTTTCCTGAGATACAGTACCCCGAATTAGGGAAGGGGGAGAAGGAAGCACTGTGGGCATCTATGGGTATCCTAAAAGACTTTGATATTTTAAGAAAGATGTTAGGTCACTACTTTAAGTCTGTATAGCATTAAATAAACATTTCCTTTTCTTTTCACAAATCTCTGGCATTGAGGGACGTCTTTCCTATCTGGCATCGGACATAACAAAACTGGTAGGAAGTCCTTTTGGTAATAGTATATCGTGCCCCCCTTGGCCCTGTGTATACCCTATGCTCTGTAACAGTTTTTAGTGTCCCTGAGTGAGCCAATAATTGCTCCCCTGTCTGTTCTATAACATGATGTCTGATGTTGAAAAACCAATGCCTGGGCTTTGCTTGAAGGCCAGCTGGTTCCTAGGTCCCATCAGATCTTAGGGGAGACTCTGAGGACAGAGGGCCACAGCAGCACTGGGTGTAGCACATGCAGGCTGACCCCCATGAGCTGGCCTACTGATGGACCCCCAGTCCCCACTGGAAGGGAAAGGGGCTCCTCGGAGTCTGGGAGAACTGAGCAGGAACGCTAAGCCCTCTTCTACAGGACTACAGGCAGTGAGGACCCAAGCATGAAAGATGTGTAGGATTGAATTCTATCTCATTTTAAAAAAATATTTTATTCATTTATTTTAGAGAGAGGGGAGGGGAGAGACATCACTGTGAGAAACATCAATCAGTTGCTTTTTGCACTCCCCCACACTGGGGACCTGGCCTGCAACCCAGGCATGTGCCCTGACTGACCAGGAATTGAACCAGTGACCTTTTGCTCTGTGGAACAACACCCAACCCACTGAACCACACCAGTCGGGGCTAAACTCTTATCTCATTTATACGTCTGGCTCTTGCTTGTCTGCCTATGAGAATAAAAGCTTCCTGAATGCCAACCCTTTCCTTGAAAGACCAACTTTGAGGTGGTACCTTCAACATGTAGAACGTAGTAGATACTCGATAAATAGGCACCGAGGGAGTATGTGCAAGCTGTCATAAACTCTAGGTTTATGGCATTTACTGGTACTTTGTTAGGCAGTGCCATTTGTCTAATAATTCAAGTATTTTTTTCTTCTTTTCATCAACACTATATAAGAACTCCAGTAACCAAAGTACCAGAAGGAAACATGAAAAATGATGCTGGCAAAAGGCTTTTGATAGCAAAACTATGGATTCTTTATAACTAATAATCTTAAGAGCGTGGTTCAAATTTGCTTATTTCATGAGAAATGGAGCTACTTCTACTCTGGGAACTCGAGGCAGAGGGCAAACTATGAATGAGATAACAGCTGGGATGCTCAGGTCCAGGCTGGGGTGAGGGGGCTCTGAGCCCGGCCTGTTCAGATCACCACCTCCTTCCCTTTCTCTCCAGGGAGTTTCAAAGCCTCTTCCTATAGTGCCTGGGACAGTGGTGTTCAACCTTGGCTATACATTAGAATTACCTGGCAGCCTACAGAACCCCAGACACCCAAATAACATTCCAGCAGCAGCCCATGCTTTGCCCCATTGTCTGCTTACCTGTGCCCAGCAGGTAGCTGCTCCCGGGAGCACACACAAGATTTTCTGTTTGGTTTTACCCTTGGTTCAATGCAGTGTTGAGAGGGTAGGGTTTGGAGTCAGAAAGAGCCAGGGTCAAATCCCACCTCTACCACTTCCTAGTTTTATGTCTTTGGACAAATTACTTTAGCCCTCTGTGAATAAAAGCCCTCATGAGAGGATAAAAGCTCTCAGAGCAGGGTGGCACCTGTTTTGTTTGTCCCTGTATCCGATATTGGCACACAGCTGATACTTGGTCAACATTACTTGAATTAATGAGTAAAATCTACCTCCCAGAATAACTACAAGAGTCTAGATTTTTAAGATCCCCCACCACTGTGCATGCAGTAGTGATCAGAAAATGCTAAGTGCTCTTAGCAGCATCAGATTCTCACCTGACTGAAGTTCTAAAATGCACAGAATCTAGTTCCATTCTCACGTGCCTATCCCCTTCACATTGGGGTTAATGGGCTCCTGAATTCCAGACTCTGAATGAAAGGCAGGCCAGGGAAGGAAGGAAGTGTGGAATCTGGTCACATTCCAAGACTGAGCAGGAACGAGGAGGAGGAACTGGGATGCAATCTGGGGAGCTCATCTCTGGAGCACAGAAACTGGAGCCCATTCATTTGCTTGTTTGTTTGTCTACCAGTCTTACCACGTCTCTGTGGTGTGGCTCAGCGCCTGAGGCTGGTGCCTCGCCGACAGAGCCCTTAGTCCCCTTGGGGCCTCCTGTGTGCGTCTCTGTGTGGGAAGGAGATGTTCTCATCACCTTCTTTCCCTGATATCCTGTCTGCCCCCGACTCTACCCAACAAACTTGTTGGGAGCAGAGATTCTGTTTTACTTGCCATTATAACTTCCCTAACATCCAGTAGGTGTTAAATCAGTTTTCTAAGTTAAATCATTGCAAATGCTCTACAAGAATGCTTATTATAGAAAGTGGGGAGCTAACCACTTACTGGCTATGTGAGACTTGGTTATTTGTTTCCCTACCATAGGCTTATAATATAAGTTAGACCAGTCTGTGTATGTCCGGTTTGATTAAGAGTAAAAAGCCTTCAGCCCTGGCCAGGTAGCTCAGTCGGTTAGAGTGCTGTCCTGATACATTGAGGTGTGGGTTCGATCCCTGGTCAGGGCACATGCAAGAATCAACCAATGGATAAATGAATAAAAGCAGAACAACAAATCTACACCTCTTTTTCTCTCTCTCTAAAAATCAATTTAAAAATAGTAAACAGCCTTCAGAAATTGCCATTTACGTAGGGAAGTCCACAGCACTGCTCATAGCTGGAAGTGAAGTAAAATGTACACAGAGCACCATTTCTATTTCAATGGAAAGGTGGTAACCATACACATCCCTCCTGCAGCGAATTTTAGTGGGGAAATTTCTCCCCACTCCTGTCTTCCCTTCCGGTAAAGGTAGCTTGACTACAACTCTGGGTCTCTCTCTGCTCCCGTTCCGACTTCAGCCCTGGGGAGGTCGAGTGCGTATTCACCTGTCGGGAAGAGTGAGCGGGCAGGAGAGGCTCAGTCCTTTGCAGCGTCCTGGTGCTTCCTCCGTGCAGGTGTCCCGTGGAGAGGGCTCTCCACCGCTCCTCTATTCCGTCGGCTGTGCGGGGAGCTCTCCCGCGCAGGGGACCTGCTGTGGCCTGTGTGTCGTGCCCGTGCCAGCTTGAGAGAACCTCGTTACCTGGGGCGTAGTTAGAGGGCTGTTGGTCACCTTTACTTCTTTTTATCTTATTTCCCAGGTGAATACTAGCTCTCTCGATTGGAAATAGCTCTCAGAGAATCCAACGACACTCTGTGACATTTGGCTACATTTTGTGTGCACTTCTAGATAAGAATTTTGCTTACCTTCTACCAAGGCCTAGAACTTCTTTCTGTACACAGAGGACTCAACGACCAGCCCTGCGCTGCCGTCCTCCAGTGGAAGGCACAGGGCAGGGCGGAGGGAAGGCAACACATCCCATTTCTGGGGCACCGGCTCACCAACGGCTGCCCCGGGCCCATCCGGTGCTGCGGAGTGAACTACTGCAGCTGCCGCACACCCGTCGGGCAGAGAGCGAGGCGCAGGCAGGCTCCATGGGTGGGTGCAAGGGCCCAGGAGTGGACAAATGAACTGGGGAGTGAATAAGAGAAATCTAGGAAAGAATGAAGATACAATGGGTTAAAATGAAGAGAGATGAGGAAGGGGAAGTGAAATTCAGAAACATTGGAGGCGGTTGTTACTAGCAGTTCTTGCAAAACTTTCTGAAGTAAGAGTGGCCTTTCCACCTCCTACCACTTGGTGTTTCAAGAGTCTTAGTTAAAGATAATTCACTTTGCTTGTAAAAAAAAAAGTCTTAGAGTCAGTGAGTTTGTTCCTCAGCAAGCTACCCGATGATACAAGAGAGATTGAGAAATTGACAAAGTTTTTGCTCAGTGAGAACAATGATATTTTTTGAAGATTTTATTTATTTATCTTTAGAGGGAAAGGGAAGGAGAGGAGAGAAACATCAATGTATGGTTGCCTCTCATGAGTCCCCTGCTGGGAACTGGCCTGCAACCCAGGCATGTGCCCTGACTGGGAATCGAACTGCATTCATGTGGGCCTGTGCTCAATCCACTGAGCTACACCAGCCAGGGCCAGAACAATGATATTTTTAAAAAAATTGTCCCAGTAGAGCTATGAATTGTAAGTGTGGCCAGGTAGCATTCTTAGAAAAACCTTCCAGGTATCAAAAACGCACAAAGCCCGCCAGGGAATACAGGTCCACATGCCACCTTCCCATCCCAGTCTCATGTCTGTCCTGGCCACATTCTGGGGCTGCCTGAGCATCCTCTGGGGAACACGGAAAACGGCAAGGAGAAGCCGTCTCAAGTAAGAGACTGGCAGTCCCTGGAGACCATTGCCCCCAGGGGCCATCTCTGCCGATACTTTGGAGATATCCTCCTGGGTAGCGTGTTGCATTCGAATCCGCGAGAACAAATGTCGGAGACTTTCAGGGTTTCAAAGATGTTACTTTATTGGCCAAGTTTAACCTGCGCAGGGGCGAACTCTCAGGGTGTCTAAGGACACGGTGCCTGCAAGGGCTGCAGACGAGAGTCGCGCCAAACGCTTACAGGCTCAGGGTTTTATAGAGGCGCACAAGCAAGCTGGATACAGAAGCAGATGTGGCGGTTAGCGATTGGCTCAGGGGCACAATGTGGCAGTTAGCGATTGGTGAGTTAACTCGTGCACTGGCTCGTGCTCTTTTACTTGATTGATCAGTGGAGCTCGTGCACAGGGGCAAAATTTCCTCTTTAGTAACTGTCCAGACGGCTCAACTGCCTAACTCTCTTTCTTGCACCACATCCTGGCACGCCCTGTTCTTCGGGTGTGTCCTGGAGGAGCCCCCTTGCATTAGTTAGCAAAACAACTTTTACTTCCTTATAGCTACGCTCTGGCTAGTTCCCCCTTGCCCTCAACATAGGGAACAAGGTAGGAATGCAACTTTTGCCAAACTCAGAAGAAAAAGCAAACCCGTATAAGGCAAAGGAATTTGCTCACATTCTAAGCATTAGACCTGGTCCCTTAGCATCTAGCCTCCAAACAGGCAGGAAAGCCAGAGGCCAGAGGTGGTGACAGGATGGATGGTGCGTGTGTGACTGTGACTGTTTACTTCAGTTAATCAATACAACACAACAGAGGAGAAATTTGGTTAATAGAATAATTTAGATTTCTGAAGGGTAATCAGTTAGTATTTATTGAATATTTGCTACCTTTGAAGCCCCAAGTGGTGGGTCGTGAAAAAGATTTCCATCTTTACTCCTGCTGTTTAAATAATTTCTGAAATGCCTGAGTCGACTTTTCTGCCTAATTAAGTCTAAGTTAGATCATAAAACTGGATCTGATGACTTGGCTTCCTTACAGCCTCGGGTCGCTAATTCTCACTTCTAGTGATCTCTGGCCCAGGGCTGAGGCCTCAGAATGATGGTCAGGCTGCCTGCTGCTGGGTCCAGTTTGTTCTTTCATCTTTTTAAGCAACAAACATTGCTGAAGATCTTATCAGGTGAGCCAGAACTGTGCTCTGTCCCCTGCCATTGGCCGACCGCGAAGCCAGGGCCACTGTGTTTAAAGACTCAGACTAGAAATTGCTCACTTGAGTGACTTCTTGAAAATAACAGCAACTGTTACTTGCATGATTCCAAAGTGGAGTTCAGAGGAAGTTTTCTGGTTAGTTAGTGCCCTTTAGTTAGGTTACATGAAGTTTTGTTTCGTGTACATCTTGATTGCGTGCACTCCATTTTGTGGGTATGAACAGTGATCAAACATTCTTAAGAATCATGTCACTGCTGTTTCATACCTGTCCTTCCTTACATGTGCATCTGCACACAAAGGCATGCGAACTGGCTTGTACACAGAAACAAATCTGTGCAAGGGAAGGAGCTTTCTGAAGCTTTGCACACTGCCAGTCCTGGGGGAGTGGCCACAGGGGCAGCCACTAGCCTGAGGGTTTGGAGGAGGCGCCCTAGATGCTAAACCCAATGTGCTGAGTGGTCAGGTTAGGGTCCTGGCATTCACGGAGAGAGCAGCTTGGACTGGCCCTGGTATAAAAGGGTGGAGCATGCAACAGGTAGCCTGACTGAGTCATCTTCCTAATTGTGCAGAGCGTGCCCCTGCGGGAGGCCGCAGGATGTGAAGAGTGCTCACGCTGAGCCAGGAAGCCTTGTCCGCACATCGGTCACCTCCCTCTCACACCTATTGGCAGGACTTAGTGAAATAACATCTACAAAGCACTTTCTAACTTAGAAGTGTTTTAACAGATGTTAGCTCTTTTTTTCCCTCTGACTTGAAGCCACTTCTGGTGTCTTGAAGGTGCCACCCAGTGACAGAAAAAGACAGGGACAAATCAAGCACAACATTCCAATGCACATCCCAGATTGATCAGAGTTGCGAATCCCTTTTCCACTTCTTTCAGAGCCGTTCAACTGCCCAGGTAGCCTGAGGAGGGTCCAGGAAGAATCAAGTTCTACATCTCGCATCCTCATGTCTATTGCAAGAAGCTGCCATCCTGGTAGGAGGCTGAGCACCTGCCGATGGTGAGCGAAGCACATAAATACTGATGTGCAGGAATGTTGCACAGAGGGAGTAAGCTCTGCAAGCAGGGTATTTACCACAACAGCACACAGTTTCACAGGGTCTTGCTTCTTGGCTGTTTGTTGTTGGGGAGAGGCAAGGACTGGCCATGAGGTCTGAGTGAGCTGGGGGAGGAACTTTAAGGGTGGAACAAAGATAGAATGAAGTCCTATAAAGTATTTAGTGCGTGCCGGGAATTCTTTCTTCTAAGTGCTTTTACACATCTTAACTCATTTAACAATCATAAAACTCTATGAGGTAGATACTATTGCAGCTGAGGAAATGGAGGCAGAGAGAAGTTAGGCAGCTTCTCAGGTTGCTTAGTGAGTAACTGAACCAAACGAAGTTTCCAACTCAGGTGGCAGCCTGCGCATCAGTACTCAAAACTGTGGTGCTATAGCCTCCACTGTCGTTGGACAAAGAAGTTTGATATGTTTTCACATTTAGTGCCAGAGGGACCAAAGGCCTGAATGTGAAAGGCAGAACTAGAAATGTAGTGGGAGTAAATATGAAACTATATCTTTATGTTTTTGGAGTGGGGGACAATTCTTAAATAGGACCCTCAAAACACTGACTCTAAAGAAAAGACTGGTAAGCTCAATAACGTTAAAAGTAAGAACTTTTGTTTAGCAAAAATAATAATAATAAGAAGAAAGTGAAAAGACAAATTATGGGGTGGGAAGATATTTTCATCAATTATTATTATATTATATAAGACTAGTGCCCAAAATACAAGAATGACTCCTTCACATCAATAAGAAAAAGACAAATAATTGAAAAGAATAATCAGCAAAGGATTTCAACACACTCTTCATAAAAAAGAAACAATATAATGGCTAATATATATGAGATTGTAGTTACTTTATTAGTCATCAAGGAAATGCAAAATCAAAGCACCCAGGAATATCACTACGCCCTCCCTAACAGGCTAACATGAACTACCCTGAAATCCCGAGGGTTGGTGAGACGTGGAGCAGAGGAAATTCACACTCGTCCTGGTAGGATCATAAACTGGTGTGAACGAGCACCTTGGGAAGGTGCGGTCTTTATTCCTTATGACCCTGAGCATCCTTTCCTGGGACAAACCTAGAGAAGTGCGCACAAGTACACCAGGAAACAAGCATAAACAACAAGCGATGTTCCTACCAGTTTTGTTTCTACTTGTCCCAATTTGAAAGCCACCTAAGTGTCTATTAACAGAAGAGTGGAGATGTAAGTTGTAACGCATGGCGTACAATGGGCACTGTTCAGCAGCGAGAAGGAATAAAAGACAGCGACACACAGTGACATGCAGAGACATCACAAACATGCTGGGCGATGACCACAACAAGAACAGCATCACTTCTGTGGTGGCCAGGACCACAGGCCCTACCCTGCTCCCACTGTCCTAGTGCTAGGGAGGGGCAAGGGCAGCCTCTGTGTATCTTCAACCATGAAGTACATGAAGCACAAGAATTTCCCTTGACCCATCCAAGGTCATGGACCTGTGCTGTTCTCTGCAAACTGCACAAACCCAAACATGCTTGAGTGTTAATGGATTATGAAGATGTTCTCAAAAGTAGCACGTTCACATTTAAAAGGCATCTCCTGGAGAAATTGCATAAAACAACACAGGAGGACACTTGGAAGTAGATTTGGGTGCCAGCTGCCGTTCAGGCAGAAATAACGGCTTGCTCCTTGTGAGGCTGCGTGATTTAAAACCTCTTTTGCAGTCTGTTGCTAACCTCTGGGGTAAGGTTGTCATTTACCCTGTGAGACAATACCTCTGATCTTGGGATTCAGAAGAAACACATGTGAATGGTTCTTCCCTGGCAGAGGGTGGCTGAGTTTTTGTTGGAGTCAGTGTTCCCTGAGCAGATAATTTCCCAATGGGTCCAATCTGCTCGCAGTCGTGGGGAGGCAGCTAGGATGGAGAGGAGTGTGGAGAGGGCACTGGACCCTCGGTGTGTCCTGCATTTCCAATGTTATGGGAGGAGAAGCCCTGAGCTCTGGAGATCCCAGAGCTCGTGATTCTGGAGCTGCCCCTGATGCACTGTGAGTCTGAGGCCTCGATTCCATCCTCTATGCAATGAGAGGTTCAATGGAATGATCGCTGAGGTCGAGCTGAACTCTGCAGCTGCTCTTTCTCCTTTCTTTCCACATATTTCAGTGAACACTTTTCAAGCCAATGATATGGATTTTAAAACTTTCAATTCATTTAGCTGCTACCAATTCTCTGCCCGTGGATGGAATATCTGTATCTTTCATTGGCTGAGAATTCTGCAGACATTTGCTGGCTGCCTGATTTGGGATGGAAAATTCCTGTGTGGCAATACTTGCTGAATGAATCACCTCACTGGGAATTAGTCACCTAAACTCAATTTGTTTTCTTGACTTCAGAGTGCGGTCTGCTGAGGGCTGCCCAAGAGGCCAGGGTCCTGGCCAGCCAGTGGAACCGAGGGTTTGTGTGCTGGGGCCTGTCTCACTGTGACTTCATCCTGGTGTCAGGAGGATGCAGGCCTGGCTGAGGGAGGCCAAGGGGCCCATGTGCCGTGACAGTCCTCCAATGACTCCCACAGGCGCGGCTGCACCTTCAGAGAGTTGCTTCTGGAAAACCCAGTGCTGCCTCCTAATTCTTCTCAGCATAACTCTGACTGGTCAGGGTCAGCACCCAGGATGGGATTGATTTAACATCTTTGAGGAAGAAAAATGTATACACTGTGTCGAACTCAGGTGGCAAACCCAACAGAATCTAGCCCCAAATGTGATAAGCCAGAGTCTTCCAGTTGGTTCTGTGAATTCCTGGAGCCTTACTAGCTTAGGGCCCTTTCTGCCTTCTAATTCTGTTCTCAGTGTGCCCGCTGATTCACCTGGTGTTCATCTCCAATGTTCTCCCTGGTGAATACACCTGCATGGTTACTCGGGGAATCCTGAGGCGGGGAACATGACATTTCAAGAGAGGTGTCTGTGGTCACTGGAGTTTACTCTCTCCGAGTCCCCATCTACGCCTGTCCAGGAGGAAATAAACTCCGCTAAAGGTTCATTGACTGTGTCGGCTGTGCTGCACACTAGTACTCTTCCTTCGCATATATTATTTTATATCATCTCCACATGACCTCACGAAGGATCCAGTTTTATCAATCCTATTTTGCAAGATGAGGAAACTGAGGCAGAGACCAGCTGGGTGACTTGCCTGAGGTTGCACAGCTGGCAAGTGACAGAGTTGAGATTCAAGCCCCAGGAGTCAGTTTCAGAGTCTGTGGTCTTGGCACTGACACTGCGCTGTCTCCTGTGAAGGCATTTCTTCTAGACAATCCAGCAGCGCCCTCCAGGGGAGGGCCTTCAGTGAACGTGACCCTCTTTACCGCTTTCCATAAATGTGCTTATTTCTAAATTTTGATTTAGATAGTCAATACTAAGAGTTCTCAAGATTGGGAATACTGCATTTTATTGACTCTAGGACATCATCAATGGGAAAATGCACCACTCATTATTTTATGCACCATTTAAACTAAGATACGAGGTCTTAGTGATACAAGAGTGTGACTCATGACTTTGTCACAAAGCTTCTAAGTTTCTTCAACAGATTTCGAATGTCTAGGGAACTTCTCCTGCCTTCAGTGTCAGTAACAAAATATTACATGGCTTAGTCCACATACAGATATCTTCCCCTCTTAGGTACCAGAAAGAGCTTGCTTGTTATTTTCTAAGAAAATGTAAAATTGCAGTTATTTTTTTTTTTGGTGCTAAGTATTTGTTTTACTAACATCACATTGATACACCACTGCTGTATCTTCTCTTTTTTTCTAAAAACACAATAAGCATTTCACTTCAAGGCTGAATCGTTGTATATTTTAGAAGATCTTTCTTTTTATTATGGAAATGCTGAGACATATAAGAGAGTGAAAAGAATGGAATAATGGACTCCTGTGAACCCATGATCTAACTTCAACAATTACCGACATTTCACAACTCAGGTTTGAGGACACTTTAGACTCAGTACACGAGCAAAGACAGTGGGGATGGCTCTCACCATGGTGGGGCTGGTGGGTGATAACAATCCCCCTCGGCGGCCCTCTGGCTGGGAGAGGGGCAGGCCACCCTTACTGCAGTAAGTTTCAGAGATGATAACACGTGACCAAATGTGTATCTTAGCATTGCTGACATGAAGCAACAGCAGTGAGGCCAGTACGCCCAGGGTCAGGATTTTCTTTCCTCAGTGCTTTGTTGAGTTTTCCTGTTTTCATTTTATTTTATTCCCCTTTGAGCCTCTCCCCAGACCAAAACACAAACTGAGCAGAATCTCTGTGAGAATCTCCTCCTCACCCAGGCTTTGCACTGTTGGGCCAGGTGAGCCTTCAGAGCCCACTGATCACTTTGTGGGGTTCGGTTGGAGGGAGCCCGGGGCTTGTGGCTTCTCCTTCCAGGAGAGTGGGTCACTCCCATGTGCAGCTCGTATCTGACCTGCTCTCGGTGTTTGCGCCCTGACCAGACGTGTGTTTCCTTCTGTGAAGCACAGGGGATGCTCGCTGTCTGTAGTCAGTGCCCGAGCCGGGTGCCGAATCCCCTGTACCCTCCCTTGCCCCGATGGTCCTGCCGCTTGGACTCAACCACTTGCTCTCCTTCCAGCTTGCCCCTTGTCCTGGGTCACTTTCTTCCTCCTGCCAAACCGTGTTCCTGGATTCATATCCTGATAACAGATCCCATGGGAACAAGCCCCCAAATCTGTGACTTCTCATGCCAGGTCTTGCAAGGCTGAACATTCTGGGCTGAGTGTCGGAAGCCTGGAGAAGACAGCTTGGCTGAGAGATGCCACCTCTTTGCTCGGACCCAGAGGTGTTGCCATGTGAGAGAAAAATAAGGCCTTGGCAGAAAACAGTCTGGGCAGAAGCCTCATGAGGCCAGGAGTGTTCCTGTGCAATGTCAGAGGAGAGCGTGATGTGGTCTACTGGAAGGGACCCTAACGGGAAGTCAGGCAAGCAGAGTTCTGGTCTCATCTCTGACAATTGCTGGCTGTCAGAGTCACTGCGACGTTTTAAACACGTGCAGGGAGACTCACAGCTCCAATGCACTCTGGCCGAGATCTACTACCAGCCTCTTCTCTTTGCCTGCAGGCTTTCCCTGAAGAGCTGGGGAGGGCCACTCTGCCCGTGCCCTGGCTCTGCCTACTCTGCCCGAACGACTGTGGGGAGTGGGCAGATCACCCTCCAGCTCCCTCCCTGCATGGATAGGATAACTACGATGCCCGCGTTTCGCTCCATCTCTAGACTTTCCTCAGGGAACTAACCTCGATTGCCCACAGTGGTAGCTGGGTCGATAGCCCGTCCTTCACTGGCCGTCTACTGTTCCTTCGCTCACTTTGCCACTTCTCTGTTTTCCTCACATCTCTTAAATAAACGACTCACATTTGAATCCTTGTTTGAGGGTCTATTTCTGGGAGGATCAAAATCAAGACATTGAGCAAATAGGTCATTTAATTTTCTCAGGCCACGGGTTTCTCGCCTGTTAGGTAACAGCAATTTTGCCACTGTGTGTGTCGTTAGAGTTTCCTGTGCATTTTCACAGGTGCCAGAAGTCAAGGTCTTGTTATCCTGTGTTGCAGACAAACAATGAGAGGCCCTAAGGGATTTTGTGAGTTGCCTGTGTCTCTTCTACCGTAAGTGGCTGAGCTGAGACTGGAACGCAAGGCCTCTGAACTCCAAGACCACCCAATTTCCTTTCCAGTGTTTCTTGGTCCACACTTTTCCTTTTAAAAAGTTGTTCTTATGTTTCTCAGAGTCCAAGAAAGAACAGCTCAGTCTCAGAGACAGATCCCATCATTTGGGCTTTGTCCTGTGGGGCAGTGGTCAGTCTTGGTTGGAGGAGGTGCTCCTGGTAGCCTGCCTGGGCTGAAGGTCTCCTCCGCAGGTCTCCTGAGGGTGCTGGCTCCCAGGGCCACTGAGCCTTAAGTAGATATTCACATCTCATGCCCCCACTTTCCGAAGGCCCTGTCTAATTGGCTTTGGGGCATCAGCCCAGTGTCACAGTTGAACCCAGAAGCACAGCCAGGGTTCCTCGGACACAGGCTGCAGGGTGTGTGGGTGGCTGATGTGGCTCCATGTCTCCACTCGGCTGAGTTCTTCCAGCAACATTAACTGGTTCTTGGTTAACTCTCAGCAAGGCCTCTGTTGTATGAGCTCCCAGGGCAAAGGCCACTAAGTCCCAGAGAAAGAAGTAAAGCTGCCCCTTGGAAGGCATTTCCCCCGATAAGACATAGCCTTGTTGTTAGCCCATCCTAGGGGGGAGGTCTTTGGATGATGCCCACCCTGCACCTCTAACCTGGTCCCAGATCCTTCCTGGCCCTTCTTCCCGCAGGAAAACAAGTGTACGCCTTTGAACTTTGTCAGAACTCTCTTGGATTAACTGACTTCTTTCCATGTTTATTCTTGGAACACTCACCCCAGCAAGTTTTTCTGTTACTTCCATTTCTCATTCTCAGTCTTACACCCTCCCTTAGCTTTTAGGAGGTGACAAATTTTAGCCAATGCCACTTTGACTTGGTATTCCACAGGATAGGGTTATAGTCATCCCCGCTTCCATTTGTTTCTGGCTGTTTCAGGTAACTGCTTCTTTAGAGCCGGCTTCCAGGGCTTGTCAGGTGTTGATTTCTTGGCCAGCACCAGGCTGGGCCCTGTTACAACCACCCACACTCAGTGTCTAAAAGGTACCATTTATTACCTGGATGGTTTTTATATCTCTGGACAGAAGCAGCGAAGACCATGGAGAGCCTTTGCAAACTCAGAGCCATCTGAGGTAGCTTTTTTCTATCTTATGGGCTGTTTTTATTTTGAGAGATTACTTTTGGCCATTAATTTTGATCATGATCAGGGCGATGGATAGATAGTGATGCTCTGATTCAGGGATGCTGGAAATGGTCTCTGCCTCCATCCAGGACTGTCTACATCTGTTAGCTGCAGCAGGGCCTGAAACCCCTCACTGTGGAGATCATGTTGAGTCAACAGAGCTCTTGCCAAGGCTGCAGTGCTGTGAGGGAGGGGCAACCCTGGATGGATGTTCAATCTTAAACACCTTAGCACACATGCAGAGAATCCCGAATCTCAGGGTGGGAGGCGCTCCCTAAGAAATCTAATGATCAGATTCAAATCCATCACTGCTTAGAGGCCAAGGGCGGAGGACACAGGTAAGGACAGGTAAGTTTTGAAGGAGGGAAGGAATCAGTGACATCAGAGTGTAGGGTGCTGCCGTGTGAACAACACAAAGAGTTGCCTTGTTTAGCAGAGGAAAGAATGAGGGCCCTGGACCTTGGGGGTTAGGGGACAAAAAGGAAGTCAGGGCTACCAAAGGTGATTCTTCACAGATCGGCCTCACTTTGATCTGTCTCATCCAAACTTTATAGTGGTCTTTCCCACCCATTGGCAAGTCATGCCATCTAGTTTTTTTAAAAATTATATTTCTCTTCAGAGTAGTGTGGAATGGTGGAGAGACAAAAAGTCAGAAAAGAGCAGAATTTAAAAGATCGTACTTAAGTCTCCACTTTCTCGTGTCTAGAATGGGAGAAATACAGGATTATTGTGAGGATGCAATAAGATCACCGTCTCTCAAGTATTTTGTAAACAGGAAACTCCTAGGCAAATGTCCCCTTCAGTTATCTTGAAAAACATTTTTCTTCACACCATCCATTACTGACTGCCTTTGAAAATTAGTCAAAGGTTTTACAACATCTCTTTGGGTTTTGCAAAATCTGACAGAGGAATTATTTCAGCAGGCCTGAATGCAGCAGTTGTTTTCCTCTAGGACTCGCCTGGAAGGAGCTGTCCAAAGTGTCACCTCTGCTGAGGTTCCACAGGACAGTGACGGCACTAGGAGGCAGGTAGGGCTGCCCCAGGAAAAAGCTTGGCTGCCGGAGACCTTTTGTCTGGCGTTTTCTCAGCCTGCGACTAAACGCCTTCCCCAGCTTGTGGGGTGTGCCATGGCAGACCCTGCCTGTGAGCCTTCTGCAAACCAGGCTGAGGAAGGCAGAGTTTTAATTGAACGTTTCCTCCAACCTTCTGCCTTTTGTGGCAATGACAGAATTGCTTGTGTCATTATGGACTTTTTGCAAGGCCCAGACTAGAAAAACAAATTATCTCCAAAGAAATGTGTGGATGGGAATAAGTGGAAACTTTTGAAGTGTTTGTTTTATTATGTCTTTGTATCTTCTGGCTGGCAACATTTTTAGGTATATTTTTATTAATTATGCTATTAGAGTTGTCCCAAGTTTTCTCTTTTTGCCTCCCTCTACCCAGTACCCCCCTTCCCTCCAGCAATCCCCACTTAGTTCATGTCCATGAGTCATGCATATAACTTCTTTGGCTTCTCCATTTCCTATACTATTCTTCACCTCCCCTTTCTATTTTGTATCTACCATTTATGATTTTATTCCCTGTACCTTTCCCCCGACTCTTTCTCCCCTCCCCACTGATGACCTTCCATGTGATCACCATCTCTGTGATTCTGTTTCTGTTCTAGTTGTTTGCTTAGTTTGTTTCTCCCTCTCTCTTTTTTTAGGTTAAGTTGTTGATAGTTGTGAGTTTGTTGTCATTTTAATGTTCGTATTTTTGATCATCTTCTTTTTCTTGGATAAGTCCCCTTAACATTTCATATAATAAGGGCTTGGTGATGATGAACTCTTTTAACTTGACCTTATCTGGGAAGCGCTTTATCTGCTCTTCCATTCTAATTAATAGCTTTGCTGGATAGAGCAATCTTGGATGTAGGTCCTTGCCTTTCATAACTTTGAATACTTCTTTGCAGTCCCTTCTTGCCTGTAAAGTTTCTTTTGAGAAATGAGCTGATAGTCTTATGGGCATTCCTTTGTAGGTAACTCTCTCCTTTCCTCGTGCTGCTTTTAAGCTTCTCTCCTTATTTTTCACCTTGGGTAATGTAATTATGATGTGCCTTGGTGGGTGCTTCCTTGAGTCCAACTTCTTTTGGACTCTCTGAGCTTCCTGGACTTCCTGGAAGTCTATTTCCTTTGCCAAACTGGGGAAGGTGTCCTTCATTATTTGTTCAAATAAGTTTTCAATTTCTTACTCTTCCTCTTCTCCTGGCACTCCTATGATTTAGATGTTGGAACACTTAAAGTTGTCCTGGAAGTTCCCAAACCTCTCCTCATGTGTTTGAATTCTTGTCTGTTTGTTCTGTTCCAGTTGGATGTTTATTTCTTCTTTCTGCTCCAAATTGTTTATTTGAGTTCCAGTTTCCTTTCCTTCACTGTTGGTTCCCTGTATATTTTTCTTTATTTCACTTTGCATAACCTTTACTTCTTCCTCTATTTTGCAACCACACTCAACCATTTCTGTGAGCATCCCAATTACCAGTGGTTTGAACTGTGCATCTGATAGGTTGGCTATCTCTTCATCAGTTGTATTTTCCTGGAGTTTTGATCTGTTTTTTCATTTAGGCCATATTTTTTTTCTCAGTGCACCTTCTATGTAGTAAGGAATAGAGCCTTAGGTATCTGCCAGGATGGGGCAACCCATGTCACTGCATTGTGGTGCTATATGTGGGGGAGGGGTCCAAGCAGGAACAATGCTGCTTGCTTGGCTCTCAGCTGGCTTTCCATCACTTCCTCTACTACCCTCAGAAAAGTTGGGCCCTTCTGGTGCTGATTCCCAGGAGGGTGGGCTTGTATACATTCTAGAACCCTGTGGATCTCTCCAATAAACTGTCCTGTGAGGATGGGAGTTTCTCCCAATGCTGCAACCACCACAGGCTTTGAGGCTTTATTTCCCCACACTCAAACTCTGGGTTGAGAGGTCCGTCTCACTCCCTAGTTGTTCTTCTAGTTTATCCACACACAAATGCGGTACTGCCCGGTCCTTCAGCCACCAACTTACTATGTATCCTCTCCACCCCAGCTGCTCATCTCTGCTCCTCCTACCACTCTGAATGAATGTTTTTTCTTTAACTCCTTGGTTGTTGGACTTCCATAGAGTTCAATTTTCTGGCAGTACTGGTTATTTTTGTTTTTTAATTTGTTGTTGTCCTTTTGGTTGTGCAAGATGACCAAGTGTATTGATCTACACCTCCATCTTGGCTGAAAGTCATTTTTCTGAATTCTTATTTCTTCATTCTATTCTGGATGATTGTTTATTTCTTCTTTATGTTTCAAATTTTTGGTTTGAATCCCAGCTTCCTTTTCTTCTCTGTTGGTTTTCTGTGGATTATTCTTTATTTCACTTGGTGTAACTTTCATTTCTTCCTTTATTTATTTATCTATTTGCCATACTCAAGGAGTTCTCTGAGCATCCTGATAATCAGTGTTTTGAACTCTGTATCTGATAGGTTGACTATCTCCATTTTACTTAGTTCTTTGTCTGTGGTTTTGTTCTGTTCTTTCATTTGGGCCAATCTACTTTGTTCTCTCAGTTTAGCAGCCTCCCTGTGCTAGGCTGACCCCTGCTCATCTCTCCAGTGTCAGCATCAATGCCATGGCTCCTAGAAGCCTCTATGGCTGCAGGAGTCAAGATCCTGTGCTCTTCCCTTAAGCACCCCCAGCCCTGTCCAGTGCCCCATCTGTTCTTACTGTGTTTGCCTATCTCAGCTCCTCCCAGTTTCTAGAGAGTGGGCACCTGGAAGGGCTCAGAGGCAGACTCTAACATTGGGGTTCGCAGGTAAGTGGTGTTTTAAAGAATGTGCTCCCTGGGGTACCTGGCAAGGAGTTGGGGGGGGGCAGGACAGTAAGGGGAGAGAACCATACCAAAGTCTGTGCTCAGGGCACATCACAGGGAGTGTGGCTCCATCCTGGCCCCATGGGAGCTCTGAAGTAGAGGTGTGGCCCAGTGTGACTCCACTGGGGACCAAGGAACTTGGTCACTGGTCAAGAGCCACCAAGGGGGAAGTGTCGTCCTAGGATTCTGGCTGTCCTTCTGTGTGTGAGTGTGTGTTGTTAAAAATGGTTGAAGAAGGCAATTAGGTAATACAAACAAAAGTTATTTAACATTTCATGAAGTGAGCAGTCTCTGTTCCTGAGGATCCAGAACCCTGCAAAGAACAGCGGAAGGAAGGATGCTCTTATAGGACAAGGAGGAGAACATAGAAAATTAATAAGAAACAATGAAGTGAAAAATTAAAAGTTAATTTAAAAAACAAGGAAATAAGTATAGTGCTTGAGGTGGTTTGGCGTTTGGGGACTGGCTGACCAGATACCCTGCATTTCTTTCTGGTCAAGTGGACTGTTTGCAGGGACATGGAAGTTATTTGTCTAAGTTTCAGTTTGCTGACATGGCAGCTCAGGCAGGAGTGGCTCCATCGTGAGCCTAGAAATTGATTTCAATATCATGGGTGAGCTTTTCAATGGCCTGAGAGCTGTCTGCACTGTGCAGTTTTAGAAATATGGGGATAGAGAAGTGGGGCAGAGCACAGAAAATGGCAAAAACTGATGGTGGGGGTTTGGGTGGGGCACTGACATTACAACCGCAGTCATATTCCCCTGTGTGGCACTGTCCTGTTGTCCCATATCTCAATGCCCACCATGCCCCAATGTCTACAATGCCTGGCATGGAAAGGTGTGCAATGATTTGGTTTTTCAGTGAGTGAGCATTTTTCATTCCTCATCGTGCTGACTTATTTGTGCCACTTTACCCTGTTCAGGTCTCACTCCTTGAAAACATCACTTCCATTGGCTTTTGAGGTTCCACTCTTGGTCCTGCTTCTCTTTCTTCTGCTCTGTCTCCATTCTTGACTCATTGACCCCTGCTTGCATTAAGCACCGGTGTCCTTGGGGGTTATGTCCTCAGCCCTTTTCTCAGTTCATTCTCTGGGTGCTCTCACCTATAGTTATGGTTTTAAGTCCAGATACTTCTCAACTTATTTATGATGGGGTTACATCCCAACTAATGCATTATGATCTGAAAATACCCTAAGTCAAAAATGCATTTAATACTCCTAACCTACTGAACAGTATAGCTTAAATTCTCCTGCCATAAATGTTCTCAGAACACTTACATTAGCCTATAGTTGGGCAGTTATCTTGAGTTTTCTCTTGAGTAAGTGCCTTTCTCTTCTTCTCACCAAAGGTAGGAGACACAGATAGGTATTTTGTAGTCATGGTGGAATGTAAAAACACAAATATTTTAAAAAAATACTGACAACATGGCACACTGAAAAGTGTCTTTGGTTTACCCTCATGATTGCTGACTGGGAGGTGTAGCTCACGGCCATTGCCCAGCATTGTCAGAGAGCAATCACTAGCCCTGGAAAAGATCAAAGTTCAAAATTTGAAATACAATTTCTACTGAATATGTATCACTTTTTGCATCATTGTAGACTTAAAAAATTGCAATTTGAACCATTATAAATTGAGCAACATCAGCTATATTCTAATGATGCCCTAGTGTATTTTTCTTTCATTCACTTATTTATTTAACAATTATTTCTGAGAATATATTGCTTAGTGTGTGTCAACCATTATTCCAGATTCTTAGGGTGCCACATTAAACCAGTCACACTAAGATCTCTGCCTTCAGAGCTTGCAATCTGGTAGCAGGGTGAGAAGCAGCAAAAATATTTGATAAACATAGTAAAATAAGAAAAAATATAACACACTAAAGGAAAAAAAGGAAAAGCAATGCAAGGTGAGCAGAATGAAAGTGCTGAGGACACTGTGGACAGAGAAGGTTACATTTAGATAGGATGATTAGGGTAGTCCTCATCAAGAAGATGACATTTGAACAAAGCTTTGAGCTCTGCAGCTGCCTGTGGGAAGGGCATTCAGGCAGAGGCAACTACCAGTGCAAATGTTCTGAGGTTCATTCAAGGAACACTAAGGAGACCTGTCTGGCTAGAGCACACTGATGTTAGAGAAGAGAGTAGGAGATAAGACCAAATGAAAATGGGGGGCATGGGTATGTGAGCAGATCCTGTAGGACCTAGTGAGCTACGGTAAGGACTATGGTTAGTAATTTTGTTCTGAGTTACCATGTAGCATTGCAGGGTTTTGAGTAGAGCAGATAAGTCGTATCTGGCTTGTAGCCCAGATATCCCTCTCCTGTCTCCTGACTGATATATTCAATTGCTATTTGGATTTCCCATGGGCACCTGCAATTAAATGCAGTTGATCCTCATTATTTGCAGATTCACTTACTACAAAAACACATTGTAATTTCCTAATTAACACTTCAATACTTTCATGGTCACTGTGGACATGCACAGAGAGTGCAAAATTTTGATAACACATTCCCAGCTGAGGTAGAGCAAGGTAACACTCTGTCTTCTTATTTCAGCTCTCATACTGTAAACAAATGTGTTTGGTGGTCTATTTAGTCCTGAAATGTTTGCACGTCTGTGCTTTTCCTTGGTGATGTCAGTGTTTAAAGTGACACCTTAGTGTCTAGTGTTTCTAAATGCGAGGAGGCTGGGGCTGTGACAAGAGAGTTGGTCTCTCTCTCTTCTTCTCTCGAAAGTACAGTTCCCAATTTGGTTCTTTGATTTGTTGGTTACACAACAAACCTCCAGGGTGTGGTCTTGTATGTGACAGAGGAGTTGAGGCAGCTCTAGCTGCAGTTTTGACATTATGCCCCAGTGGTGTTTCATTTTCTTGTCTGTTTTCCTTTAGTCCAAGACTGTTACACTTTTCCTTCATGTGCACAGCCATGAGGGTTGCTTACTGTTTTGGTTTTATCTGTTTTGGTGGCCCGCTGTCCACATTGGCATTCAATGATCCTAGGATTTCTAGTCTTCTCGGAAAGCCCTGATATCTTATCATGTGGACGCAGGACGTTTTCTCAGTGCTTACTTCACTTCCGTTTTTAGGTGTGACTGAATTCTGCAAATGCCTCTCTGGAAAAGAATGTTTCTCCACAAGCACTCAAAATCCTCCATTTGTCAGATTCCACTTTTGTTTGGTGTTTGGACTACTTTATACCACACGGTACCTGCAGTCTCATTTTCAATCTGTGTCTCTCGTGTATATCAAGGGTGTCCCCTCACTGCCTGATGGCCAGCTCACATAACAGCAGAATTTACCTATTTTCAATACCTCCTCTATCTTTGAGCATATTTTGGGAAAAGTGGGCTTCCTCCATGCCTGCTCCTGAATTGGTCCATACTGTACCTGCTCACTGGTCTTGAGCACCAATGGTGTGTCCCCCTCAGTAAGACACTGCTATCCTCTTGACGTTTCCAGAGACAAAGAGTGTTTGGGGTGCTGGTCTGTGCAAGAGGTCACACCCCCTACTCCATGCACTGCACACTGCCAATCTTTTTTTTTTTCCTTAGCACCACTAATGTGATGTCAAGAGTCTCAGAATGAAATCTTGGGGCTACCAAGGAGAATTATAGTACAGAACGTAAAAATATTGCAACTCTTCCTGTAATTGACTACCATCAGTAAAACAAAAACAAAAACAAAAACAAAACCCTTTTCCTGTTGATGTCTTACCTGAGGTCCCAGCCATATGCTTGGTTGGTATTTGGAGTTTTCTTCTAAAAAATAATGTCTTTACTTTGTTCATCACTGAACTCAGAGCCTCCACCCATGCCTATCAGGTTGTTCAAAGAAAGCTCAAATTCTACTTTTTTATTACTCAGAGTAGTTCATTGTCTGTCTCAACCATTCTTTCCAGTACAGCCCAGGCATTTCCACACCTGAAATGCCCACAGGTTGTCTTACCAAACAAAGGGGCAAACTTACCCCTCTTTCTCTTTTGAATTTTTCTAATCCCCTCAGTGTATAAAACTAACTGTATTTAGTTTCCATATTTAAAGTTAGTACTGTTCTTTTCCCTTATGTCACACATATCATACCTTTAAAATATTCACACACAGTTTTATATTTCAAATTGTTTTTCCTTATTAGTCTATTACAAAGAAAACATTTTGAACTCATGAATCCATGGCCATTTTACTTAGAACTCATCCATTAATTCATATTTATTATAGTAATTATGACAGTTGTTGATGACAAGGAAAATTATTAAATTATTATTAAGTCCCGGCATGTAATGTATCTGTTATAAATGCCTTTGATAGCTAATAGCTACATGGTCATTATTCTGTAAAAGAATATTTTCTGTAGACTCCCATAGTGAGGATGGGTTTAGCTGGTACAGGGTATCAGAGCAGTGTGCCAGTTAAGACATATCTGGTTGGTTCACTGTGACTGTTCTGATTGATTTGCACCCTGATTATTTTTTGCAATGTTACCTTTGTCCGCACTCAATCTGGCACTAAATACAGAATTGGAAATAAAATCAGTCAAACTTGTAATTACTTGGGATTGAAATTAGATCTTGACCTCAATAACATAAAAAAGACCCAGTCAAAAGTGAAGTATTCACAAACTGAAATAAAGAATAATTTACTGGGAAACAACAGTAGAATGGATGAAGCTGAGAATCAAATCAATGATTTGGAACATAAGAAAACAAAAAACAAGCAATTAGAACAACAACAACTAAAAAGAATCCAGAAAAAATGAGGATAGTATAAGCAGACTCTGGGACAACTTCAGGCATTCCAACACTCACATAATAGGGGTGCCAGAGGGAGAAGAGAAAGACCAAGAAATTGAAAATCTATTTGAAAAAAATGAAAGAAAATGTCCCTAATTTGGTGAAGGAGATAGATATGCAAGTCCAGGAAGCACAGAGAGTCCCAAACCAGATGGAGGCAAAGAAGTCCACTCCAAGACATATCATAATAAAAATGCCAAAAGTTAAAAATAAGAGAGAATCTTAAAAGCAGAAAGGGAAAATCATGTAATTACCCATGAAAGAGTTCCCATGAGACTGTCATCTGATTTTTCAAAATAAACTTTGTTGTCTAGAAGGTATTGGTGAGAAGTATTCAAAGTGATGAAGAGCAGAACATAAACCTAGGTGACTCCATCAAGCAAAGCTATCAGTTAGAATGGAAGGGCAGATAAATGCTTCCAGACAAAGTAGAGCTAAAGGGGTTCATCATCACCAAGCCCTTATCATATGAAATGTTAAAGGGACTTATCTAAGAAAATGAAGATCAAAACTGTGAACATTAAAGTCAGTAAATACATAACTACCAACAATTGAGTCTAAAAAAACAGACCAAGCAAACAAATAGAACATGAACAAAATCATGGATAGGGAGGACGTTGGGATGGTGGTCAGTGGGGAGGGGGTGTCTGGGAGAATGGGGGAAGATGTGAAGGGATTAAGAAGTATAAATTGGTAGGTACAAAAGAGGAAGGGGGATGTCAAGAGCAAGTACAGATAACGGAGTTGCTAAAGAACTCATATGCATGACACAGGGACATGAACAAAGGAGGGGGGATCACTGTAGGAAGTGAGGATGCTGGGTGGAGGGAGGCAAAGGGCGAAAAGTTGGGACAAGTGTAATCTCATAATCAATAAAAAGTTAAATTAAAAGAACAGACGTATTTTGTGTGTAGTACCCCATATTAGAGGTTGAGATGGTGTTCAGGGAACTGAAACCTAACTAGACAGACAAAATTGTCACTCACAATGGTCACTTTACGCTTTTGCAGGTGATGCTTGCTTTCTTGATCTTACCCACTCTTGAGATAGCCCTGGCCTTGGTTGATAGTCATAATGGTTTCTGACCCTAATGGTCTGCACAATTTAAATTTCAAGACTATCTGTCTTAGCTTTCTGGTGGCTCAGTTACTCCTCAATGGTAGTTGACTGGGTCTTGGTGGCTCCTGTAGTTTCCCTGTCCCTGTCTGAATGGCCCTCCTGAGTAAATAGGAGGCCTGGGGTTCCAGCCTGAGCTTGTGGTGGGAGCAGAACTGGGTGACAGCTGTGAGCTGTAGAAAAAAAGGGGGGACCACATACAGTATCCCAGACATGGTGTCAAGCCCAGTGGAAAGTTTTAGAGACTGGGTAGGAAGCAATACCTAGATCATGCTGACTACGGAGATTAAGCCAGGAAAAGAGCTATGAAGGTAAACCCTCTCATGGGGGCTGTTGACTTGGGGTAGGAAAGACTGTGAAAGGCTGGTGATCATTCTCATTTTTTCTATCACTGTTGACATCCCCATTCATCAGAGGATTCTGTTTACATCTCTAGGACCCACTGCCCCTCAAACTGGAAAAAAGAACCCAGGGGACTGCACATTTTTGCCAATGTGGCATGACCTCATATCTAAGTAATGGTACATTGCAAGTCTTGTACTGTTAATGTTATGATCCTTTCCCTTACTAAACTTTGGACAAGTTTTCAAGGGACCTTGATACGTGTGACACCACCCAGAACCACCCTCACACCACTGGGGTGTATCGAGTCCCACATACTTCAGCTCTTTCTTATTTCTAGTGTGCCCTCTGTGGAATGCTCCTTGTGGGTTGGGCAGTCATCACTTTCCTCTTTGTCCAAAAGTCATAATCCTAATGTCCTAGGGCCTGTCCTTCAGTCTCTGCTTCCCTATTTACCCGGCATAATTCTTGTGCAGTTTCCTAGGGACCACTCCTGGAAGCTCAGTGAAGGTATGCAGAAGGGGCCCCACTCTGACAGCTCAGATGGTGCAGAGGTGGAAATGCAAGACAGCGTGAAGTGATTACTAAGACTGAGGCTGAGCTGTGGCTGCTAATATCAAGAGAGGAGGGAGTCCCCATCCTAGGTTTGTGCTTCTTTCTTCCTTTTTAATATATTGTCTTTCTGCTATGCCTGCCTCCCTGTCTTCTGCCCAGTTCTGGCTTGTCAGCCTAATGAAATGACCTCAGCACTAATTATTCCCTCTTGCCTTTGAGTACCATTTCTACATGTTAATGGCTCTCTCAATGGGAGCAAGGTGAAGAGTTCTCAGCACACGGTCCTCACAATGCACCTTTGGTTGCTGCAATGCCAACCTGGGTTGTCAGGAGCTGGACAAAGGACTGCTGCATGGTGTCCAAGCCTGTCACTTGCTTCCATTTATGGGAAGTGCACTTCAGGCTACAATGGCATTCCAGGAAGGAGGCCAGAAAGGATGTTTTTCCTTCTGTTTGAAAATCACAAGATCCAGGTTATCGTTGATAGCATGGCAGACCCTGCTTTTCTGGTAAAAAGTCCACATTTTCACATTCTAACAATCATTGAAGCTCTGTATTGAGACAAAGAAAATGAACCAGTTGAGACCCTGTTCCAGCTCCCATGAATGCTGATGTTCTGGATTGGGAGTTTGAGTTATATGCTAGAAATTACACAGGATAATATAGGGATTGAAGCACAAGTAAGAGTAAGAGTAAGAGTAAGAGTAAGAGTAAGAGTAAGAGTAAGAGTAAGAGTAAGAGTAAGTCAGGGCCAATGAGCTTTTTGTAGAACAGAGAGCCCTGGGCTGACTCTCAGCAGATGGAGGCTCTAGGCCACCCCTACCATTACTTGTGTATCTTTAGCTGCTGTCGCATATAGTTCAGGCTGTCATAACAAAATACCGTAGATGGTGTGGTTTGTAAGGAACAGAAATTTTATTTCTCACTGTTCTGGAGGCTGGAAATCTGACATTAGGGTGCCAGCACAGCTGGGTTCTGGTGAGGGTCCTTTTCCAGGTTGGAGTCTGTTAACTTCTCATCATGGCCTCACAGGGCCAGAGGAACTCGGGAGCTCTCTGGAGTCTCCTATACAAGGACACTACTCATGAGACTGTGCCTTCTTGACCTAATTACCTCTCAAAGGCTCTGACTCCTAAGCCATCACCTTGGGGGTTGGGGGTAGAATTTTAACAGATAAATTTTGGGCAAAGAACACGAACATTTACTCTATAGCAGTTAACATATATTTGGGCCCTGTTGCTCCTGTCTGTAAAATAAAAAGATTGACTGAGATAATTTCTAAATTCCCTCTCAGCTAAGTCCTGGCTGAGTAGCTCAGCTGGTTGGAACATTGTCCCATGAACCAAAAAAATTCCCTCCCAGCTGAGAGTACTTGCAGAAATGTCACAGATTTAATGTTTTCTGGACTTCAATAAGGCACATGGAGAGATTTTTATGTAATTTTACCTAAGAGGCCATTATGTGGATTGTGGTTACTACAGTTTAGTGGTTTGAGAACAATGGCATGCCATTGACTAGAGCCAGGTGCCTCATGATATGTTAGAGTGCTCTATCTTATTCTAAAATTTTCCATATAACATGGCTGAAGATGTAGAAATGCATCAGCTGTGTGAATGGTTGGTGCTTAAGAGAGATGGCAAGACTTAATGAGGACTAAATATGTCTTGACCTTAATTTTTTCCTATTGTCCCCCAACTTTCAATGCACAACCCCCTCTGCTTCTGAAAAAAATCCTAAATTGCAAAGTACATAGGAGTAGAGATCTGGGCTTAGCAGCCCCATTTGGAAAAGACACTTCGGACCACAGTTTCTACTTTTTTGGGGACATGAACCCCTTCAACATCTGATGAAGCACACATGTGTACATAAATATACACATACAGATGAGTATACACACAATTTTTTTTTTTGCCTACTACATTCAAGAAGTTCATAGGTCCTTTAAGCCCATCCATTAACTCAATGTCAAGAATCCCCGATTGAGGGTATTCGAACAACAATGTGATGTGGTCACAAAAAAATCTTATGGGGCCATGTGACACATGAGTGTTCAGCGATTGCTCAGATCTAATCTTTTTACATAAGCTAGTGCTGGGAATCTGTGCTCTGCTTTCAGATGACTCTTTCAAGTAATGTGCTCAAGCCAGACACTTTCACAGGAGAGTGGACTCTTGGAATCTTGTCCTAGGCAGAAAAGCTGAGGAGCCTCAGTAAGCTTGTCATGAAGCTTCATGAAGTAAGCATCATGAAATAAGCTTCATGAAGAAGGGAGGGTATGGAGTAGAAAGAAGAAAGGCCTGGACAATACTTAGAATGATGACCCCGAAGACTCAAGGAAGTGAATTCAGATATTCAGGATAATTTTCATAATACATATTGGGATTCAGGACAACACTCAGTTAATCAGAAAGTTGTGTACAAGAAACTTTTATTCCCCTAGGGCTCTGGGTAGTCAGGGTTTTAATGTGCTGACCTGGTTGCGTGAGTGACAATGTATGGCAGATGGCGGCTGCACTGTGTGTGTGTGTGGTAAACCTGGTGATATAGGGTAGGTGGGGAGGCTGGATCAACCAGGTGTGCAGGGACTGTGGGCTGCTCCAGTGAGTGTTAGAGGACACCAAGGAGGTCCTTTACCTTAATATCTACTCAATATCTTTATCATCCATCCTTCCCCAGCTATCATAATACCCTGCATGGTTCTGAACATAAGCTCAGAAGGGTAGTATAATGCAACTTCCTTTATTTTTTAATATAATAGCCTATCTTTTAACTCCAGCCTCCATTCTGCCAATGTAATCTACTTATTTCTAGGTAGGTCCTGTCATTCTGGGGTTTGGGGGTCATTTTTGGTATAAACACAATCAGTTAAGGATTTCCCTTTTTCTCTGGAGGTTGATGTGGGTGAAAGAGAAGGGTGTTATGAGGTGTCCAGATGTTGGGAGGGTCCTCTGGATCTTAGTTATTACAATTTTGGATGGGATGTACATCATCTTTCATGGCTCTTAGTCACTGGTTTCTGTTTCTACCCATATCCACTGACATGTCTGTGTTCACACTCTGCTGTCTGGCTATAGTTGCACACACAGGGGTGGCCAAAGTAGGTTTACAATTGTTTGTATGGAAAAAGACACACACATTATGATGATAATAATATAAGAATAAACTCAGTGTTTTGCATGCTCACAACTGTAAACCTACTTTGTCCACTTCTGTATTTACATTCTGTTTGTCTCTGAGGTTTATAGGTCCTTGCAACCTGCTTCCAATACCCTCTGAGGAAATGTTCACTTTTTAGGGGGGGGCGTGGGGACTGTAACTTAAGTCCCATTTTTTGCCAAAAAGTATCGTACTTTAAGCTCTACTCAATTTCTGTTCTACCATGCTGATGCAGGGAATGGTTCTTACTCCCCTAAGACATAAGGCAATTCTTAAATTGCCCAACTGTATCTGGTACTTTGGCCCCCTCCCTCCCTTTTACCTTCTCTTCCCCACTTCAGCAGAGGACTGAGAGATCCGCCAGAAAGTTTACAGCTACTTTTTTTAACTCTGACTTCAATTCTTCCTCAGCCAATCTAGACCAAATTGATGAAGACCCTGACATTTCATAGATTTTCTTTTTTTACTTGAGAAAGGTAACATTTTATGTTCTGTATTCTTTAGGGCTTAGGCTTGTAACAAAAGAAAAAAACCAACAAGTTTGCAAATAAAAATTTATAACTTTTATGTCTTTGCTGAAAATTTTCAGAATTTGTTTAGAAGCTCAAAGGGACTATAAGCCTGTTTCTGGGTAACACTTGCCCCCAACGCAAGGCCATGTAGGTGAAAAAAACCTTGTAAGAAAGTGTGGAGATGGGAAATTGCAGAAACATCTAAAAGGATCCTGTAATACAATGGGATATATATTTATTTACTTAATTTAAGTCCACTTTTTCATTGACATAAGTATTTCTTGGCAGAAATGATACAGGATTTATCATCAGTTGTAAGTAACAACTTGATGGGAATTACTTTCTCTTCTTTACATACTCTGAGTTCTGAGAACAGCTTGACAGGGGAGCATGGTTTAGGATAAGGGCAACATCCAGGGGATTTTATTGGTAGTAGAGAGCTAGGATGGAGGATTTGGAAGAGGGAGAAAGAAAAGGGGAGTGTGTTGAGGGGCATTTTCCAACTATGTCAGTGTTGGGGAAACATGAATTCAGCTCATCAAAGCAGACGAAGAGAGAGGTCTTTGGTCAGAGCCAGGTCAAGAATTAACTCATATCTTTCACCCAGTTCCCCCAAACCCCTCCTGCCTGGCAACCACCAGTCCACTCTGTGTGTCTGTGAGTCTGTTTTGATTTTGTTTGTTTGTTTGTTTTGTTCTTTCGAGTCCACATATAAGTGAAAAGTATGGCACTCGTCTTTCTCTGACTGACTTGCTTCATTTAGAATAATACCCTCTAGGCCCACCCTTGCTGTCACAAATAGTTAAGATTTTATTCTTTTTTTATGGCCCACTAATATTTCATTGTGTATGTATCACCCATTTTCTTACCCACTCATTTATTGATGGGCCCTTGGGTTGCTTCTGGACCTTGGCTGTTACATATAACACTGCAGTGAACATAGGAATGCATATATCTTTTTGAATTAGTGTTTTGGATTTCTTCAGATAAACACCCAGAGTTGAAATTGCTGGGTGATAAGGTAGTTCTACTTCTAATTTTCTGAGGAGCCCCCATACTGTTTTTAACAGTGGTTGCACCAATTTGCAATCCACATCCTCACCAACACGTGCTATTTGCTGATTTATTGATGATAGCCATTCTGACAAGTGTGAGGTGATATCTCATTGTGGTTTTCATTTCTCTAGAGATTAGTGATGTTGAGCCCCCTTTCATATGTCTTTTGGCCATCTCTGTATGTCATTTCTGGGGAAGTGTCTATTCATGTCCTCTGCTAATTTTCAATTGGATTGTTGTCTTTTTTTGATGTTGAATAGTATGAGTTCTTGATAATTTTTCAATATTAACCCCTTATCAGATATATCATTGGTGAATGTCTTCTATTCAATAAGGTTTTTTGTTTTGTTTTGTTGGTGGTTTCCCTGGGTAAAAGAGCAGAAGGGATTAAGAAGTCCAAATTGTCACAGGGATGTAAAGTGTAGTGTAGGCAATATAGTCAGTAATATTACAATTACTATGTATGGTGCCAGGTAGGTACTGAAAAAATTGGGGGAAACGCTTTGTGATGCTGTACACTTAAAATCAATACAAAATAATGTTGAAAGTAAACTGTAATTGGAAAAAATAAAATGTATAAAGAGAATTGACCCAGTGATTTATAAACATATATAGGAGACATATTATTCAAATTTCCAGGTGATTCAAAGTGATAGAAATAATCTCCAACAAGATAGAGTTTCAAGTAACAAAATAAAAATGAGCCTGAATGGGGTGTCCCAGTCCAGTGGGGAGCTAAGCTGTTTGGGAATATGGAGGGAAAGAACGATGCTTGCCTGACCTGAACCCATCATGGGGCAGAGGGTTGTAGGCTGGAGGATAGATAGGTGGAGGTGGGTAGGGATATAGCTTTCTAAAAACAGGGCTTTTACATTTAAAGTGATACAAAATAGAACCATTTCTTTATTACACATGACTGAGAAAAATAGCTGGTATTGTCTTCGTGTTCTTGCCAGTGTTCTGCATTCTGCTTCTCTGCTCTGTTTCCGTGTGAAGAAACAGAATGCTTTCCAAACCTGTGCTTTGATCCCACACGCCAGAAAGGGTGACATTGCTTGGTAGGCAGGAGAAAGAAGAATTCTTTTTTTTTCCTTGAAAGCTCCTTGTGTTCTGAGTTTTTGACCTTTCTTTTTTAAAAGAATATCTTCACTAAAAACCATTCTATCGCATGATGGCAGTAGAGACATAACGTACATTTATAAGCTATAATGCATGGATGCATCCCAAAGGGGGAAGACACCTAATTTATGTTTGTCCATACATTTTTCTTTGGTAAGTGTTTGTGTTCAAAGTTCCGGGAGGTGTCAAACATAGAAAGGCCCCATAATTCTAGACTGGATTAATACAGAAAATATTTCATTCAGGAAGTGAAACCATAAATAAGAGAAGGTACTTTTAGATTGCCTCTAAATTTTTTGAGATATTACTCAAGTGCCCATAAAAGTCCAAATCAACTTTTCATTTGCAATCTTAATTTTCTCTGCACCTCATTTCTTTCCTGGATAGAGACAGTTTTTCAGGCTGGATGGGGGACAAAGAGCACCTACTTATGAAAGACTCAGACTTTTCCCTTTCACATTATCTTCCATCCTAATTCTGAATTCCTTCTGTTTTCCTCAAAGAAAATTTTTCTTGGTTCTACATGGTGATAAACAAAGCAACAGGGAAAACCTAAAATCTATTAGGATGAGTCTTGAAGCTTTGTTCTGGAATATTTGTGTATTTTGCCACTCTGTCTGGATGTGCCTTTCTCGGGCCATGAAAGAGTTCTTCTGTTGAATAAACAGTCTTTTTTGATGATGCCAGGTTTTCTCCTGAGAAAGAACTCAAATGCCTCTCAGATTCACTCACTGATCAAACACAAAAAGTGCCCACTATATACCATGCTCCAGGTAACTCATACCAGCTGGCAGCGAGTGACCACTAAGCATGGTCATGGTACTCCACGTGCAAGTTCTTTACACACATTATCTCATTTGATCCTCTCTACTTCGCCATGCGGTGGTTACCAGCAATATCCCCATTCATCTGCAGGAGAGGAAACCAAGGCACTTGAAGGTAAAGTAAAAATAATCAGACAGCCAGTTTGATTAGCAACCAGCCAGTCTCACTTCATAATCCATGCTATTAAGCACAGAACTGCCTGAGACAAAGGTTCTGTGTTGTGGACCCCTCTGCCCGGTTCTAGGAATTGTAACTCTCTACCCCCTGTGGCTAAGGATGAGCGAGCTATGGCCTCTGGAATGCGAGCTGTAGGAGACAAAGCTTGTATCTGGTAGCAAATGCTGCCTCAGTTTCCTCCCTGCCCCCAAAGCATGGTCAGATGTCCATGGCAGGTAAGACCCCTCAGAGGAGGGGCAATCTAGGTCAGACACAATTACTTGGGAGGCCATCATGGAAGGACTCGGGGGGGGGGTGGCTGCAACAAAGAGGGAGCAATAGACTCTCGCTCCCCAGCTTTGACAAAGCCTGAGTCCCCATGTTCTCTGGGAGAAGCTCTTCCTGGCTCTAATCCCCTTAAGCCTGAATACCTGTTGGGGAGAGGTACAGCTCCTTGGCTTGCTAGAGTGTGTCCTGGGGAAAAATCTGGCATCACAAAGACTTCCTGATAAACCTGTGAAATCCGCTCTGCTAAGAGCAGCTTTCATTCATATGTTAAGGGTTTGAGCAGGAAATGAGTATGTCTCCCAAAGTTTCTGCAACCCCCTTTCCTGACAGACACTGACTCACACTAAGCCCTCAGATTTCTTTGAAATGTTATCTACTATTTGATCTTTGCCACCCTGTATTCCTGTGTATTACAACCCAATAAAAGCCTTTGGAGGAAGGGGCTCAATGCCTTTTTCCCCTGAGAAACTGGCCACTGCTCAAGGCCTTTTTTCCTCTGGGAAATTGGCCACCTCTCCTCCCCAAGCAAATCACATCATGTCTCTGTCATGTTTACTCTCTTAAATGGCACATGGGGGGACTTGCGAGTAGTCACCCCCACAGTTCTGTCCTCAAGTAGTTTATAATCTAGTAAGGAATGAAAGCTTACAATCTAAGGCAGACATGCTGAATCAAAGAGGTGACACCTGATATATGACTCATAAGAAATGGGTCCAGAACATGAGTCAACTCATTAAAGGTTTATCTTATACAGGGAAAAATTAGGAGACAGAAAAATTTTCTATCTAGAGAGTGAGATGGACATTTTCTTTCCTTACTTCACCCTGGACATCACAGTTTTATATGGGGTCTTTGATAGGAATACGGGGATAGTTACTTTCAGAGATCTCAACTGGAGATTCAATTTGGGGAGGAAGGCAGTGGCTAATGGTCTGTGTTTTTGGAAGTATTTGGCTGAGTGCTTTTGTGAGTTTTTACTCTCACTGTTTCTCACTTTAAATGCCTTCCTACTAGGAGTCCCCTTTGAGTCTGGAAAGCTCAGGGACAATAAATAAATAGACTACATAGCTGTAGTGCTGAATTCAAGGCAGAGAAGGGAACCTTCAGATCTCCTTCTATTCTGTCCCTGTCAGGTCATTTGGGATACGGAATGTGGCGTAGAGTCCTGATAGAAGCTCTGTACAGGAATGGAGATTCTGTATTTACCTGAAACATCTCTCTCTTATGCTATAGTTCTCAGGAACCAGGTTGCAGCAGATGGAGTATATAAACCCAACAGCAATCTCTTCATATGAAAACATAGAAAAATTAATTTTCTGCCTGAATAGCAAAGGCGTCATTGAATCATATTCTTAGTGCATCCAAAATCCTGTTAGCTTTTATTTTCCAATGAAATTTCTTGTTAAGAATAACTTGGAGTTGTTTAGTTCATCTTGTCCTAGAAAAAACTTATTTGGGGAAATTTTAGTCCTCTTTGTTTTTGCTTTTCTATATTTTGAAATTTGCATGAGTGAGTTAGAAACTAGATATCTACAAACACCTGCTTTCTTTATACCTTTAGAGAGAAGAGATGGGTAAGCTCTTTCATAGTCCACTTTTAACTCTCTAAAGTCTGAGAAAAACATCTTCAGAAGATAGATAATCGAATTGCAGCCATTCTTGGGGATCATGACCTTAAGTGGTGCTGAGGATACTCAAAATGACAAAAATTCAGGGAATAAAAATAATGCTTAAGTTTCATTTAACTCTTGAACCATTTGGACTATTAAAAGTGATCAAATTTATTATAGTGCATGAGTTTATGCTTTCCTATTTCTAAAGAGATAAACAGAGAAATGGGGCCACATTTCACTAAAGACAAATGACTTAAGGCAACAGAGAGACTACTCGCTAACAGCTGTAATGAGTAGAGGCTAAAAACACAACCATTTTACAATGTCTGCAGTAACTCTTTAGCTATCTGCCTTTTATGGGGAGGGAGAGAAAGTGTCTTCACTGGCCCTGACTTATTCTCTATTCAGTGCACCTAGTCAACCTTTTAACACCATCTGTGTTGTTCAAGGAATTTGCTTTTATCTTTACAGTTGCCAAGAAGCAGATTGGCTTAGAAGGTCAATCTGAGGGGTAGGGGGAAGAAGAAGGCAGGACTTACTGCTAGTTTTTGACCCAAAATGGCTATTTGTGTGAACCTAAAACTCTAGACGTGAAACTTTTAGTCATTTGTTCTCCGTTTTTAATTTCTATGTTGCTAAGCATCCTTGTGAAGAATAACTTAAAAATGCATTATGAAACAGGAGAAGGATGTGGTGTCCACTAGTAAGATTACTCTCAGGTTACAGTGGGAATGGGGAGGTATAAGGGCGATAAATGGTAATGGAAAAATACAATAAAATAAACAAAACAAATGGTCAACTGAAGTTTTTTTCTATGGAAGGTGCATCTGTATTTCCTTCCCATAGAGGGGAAACTGCCCATTTCTAGTCAACCCTTGCTCTGATTCAGAGACTCATGTATGGTGTGATAGGACTAAGAGGACTGTTAGCTCTGACGTGGGTTCAAATCATAAACCTCTGAAGAAGTGTGTGGTAGTAAGTCTTGCAGTTTCAATAGTTCAGAAAGCAGAGGCCCTTCTAATGAGTTCTGTTCTGTTTATTTTACTTATCAAAATTCAGAGGCGAGCAGAATATGTTACTATCTTCTCCTTTCAGTATGTTAATTCTTCCGACTGGCCTTACAGAATTCTCTGTAAGGGAGCAAACCAACTCAGGGTTCTGGCCGGTGCTCCTCTCACAAGAGGGGGCTGGAGTACAAGCCATTCTCGGGCCAGCCACTCCCATGACCCAGAGGCTCTACCCATTTTCTGGAAACTCTTCCCCTTTCCTCATCTACGGTCCTGGCCTTCCCCGTCCCTGTTTGTTTGGCATGACTCTCCTTGGGCAGAACCAACTCTATCAAGGTTTGAAATTTGTCTCAAACTGAGAATGCCCCTTTTTACAGGATTTGGGAGAGTGAGAAGGAGAAAGGGAGAGAGAGAGAGAATGAAAGTGAATGGAAAACGCACACCATTAGGGAACATATTCCCCTATTGGGGAGCCATATTCCCCTAATTGCAAAAGAGAAAGCTGTGAAAGTTGATCTGGAGTGAGAGTGATTAGGCACTCCTTCTTCTTGGTATGGGGAGCTTTTGTTGGGGCAAAACCTACTAATTTTCCAGTGTTGTTTTTTGGTCCTGATCAGTGTGGTTCAGGAACTGGACAGGATTTTTTCCAAGCATGGAGAAGCCACACTGTCTCCAAGCAGAGTCTGGATGGGTGGGGTGTGCAGGTGGGCTGAAGATGTTGGAATGGGAGAAAAGAGACAGAAAGAATACTGAGGGGCTAATACAAGCTTCAGCTACCTGCCAGTTCTGGTGTTGACCTGCCCAGGCGGACTGGTCCACAAGAGTGATGAGAAAGCTGCGATAGTCACATCAAAGGGGTGGTTCTCCTTCTTACTGGCCCGAGACTCTGATGCATTTATATGTTGTGTTGCATTTATGTTCAGTACCCATGTTTCATGGCGCTTCTTAAACAGGCTTTCTCAGTCTCAGTCTCTGTTGTCATTTGGGGCCTACAATTCTTCACTGTGGGAGCTATTCTGTACATTGCAGGCATGGTTAGCAGCAGTTATGTCCTATGTTCACCAGTTGTGATAACAAAAAAATGTCACAAAAGTTTTAGAACGTTACCAAATTGTCCCTGGGGTGGAGGTAGTGCAAAATCACCCACTCTTGAGAACCATTGTTCATATATATATTACATATATATATATAATTTACATGCACATATTTACAGATTGGTAAATCTGTTTTAATGAGGAGCTCTAATAGAAAAAAACATTTATTAGAAAGGGACACTGTACTCCTTTATTTCCACTCTCTTCTCCCACCTAGTATTCTTACAAACTTGGCTGTGGAGTTTGTAAGAATCGCATTGTGTGCTGCTTGTGACAGAACTGAATTTGGAATGAGAAGACCTGAGTTCAGATCCTTTTGCTGCCTCCTACCTGGTGAGGCACTTAGATGATGTCTGAGTTAGGGGAGCCCAATTCTTAGTTCTCTGGATTCTGAGTGGTAACATAGGCAGGAAGATCACAAGCCATATGGGAATCAAAACCTTGTTTAATATCCAGGCAATTGCACAATCACACCTGGATGCCTGCCTGGTCATGTGTCTGTGGGGAGTGGGGAATGTAACTTATATGGGGGTTTGCTCCCACCCGCATTAAACCTTGGGTCCCAGTGTTGGGAAGATCTGGTTAGAGACTTTGAAGCACACTTCCATCTAGAGAGTGTCAGCAGTATGCACTTATGCTTTCAGATTTTTTTCAGGGCACATAGAAAGTGGTCAGCTTCCTCCACCCACTGGGCAGAGGTGCCGCTTATACATTTAATTGAAACTTAAGACGTATTAGGAGCCAATATGAGAACCATGCTTGACTCACCCACACATCTGTGGGTGAGAACCAGCCAATAACCAGTGTTCCAGATTCATACTGCACATGTGCAGTGGATCTCACCCTCCTACCACCCTCTAGTATTGCAACCCAATCAGCCACAGCTTTCACTAATCAAAGGAGCCCCTCTCCTGGGACTCAGCATAAAAGAGTGCGTGGACCAGGACTCGCATCTCTCCTCTACAAATTTCTGGCTTTGGGGATGTGAGGAGAACTCTTTTCCACTGAAATAGAAAAGCAGGCCGGAGGGAGAAGGCAAATGTCCCCCTTGAGAGATGCATTTCATGTTTGAAAATGGGGTGTATGAAAGGAAAAGCGAAAGACAACGTATGGTTCTGAGTAGTTATTATTGTTATTTTAAACAGGAGTTTAGTGGTTTGCTGAGCTAAAAATCACCAGAGTCCAAATTCAATGTGGTCTTTCTTTTAATTCACCACGTCCCACCCAAATCTTGGACAACAGTAGAGATGAGGTTATTTGGCATCTGAGGCCCGAAGCACCAACCAGGGTTGTTAGATGGCTAAGTGTGCAATCCTCAGAGTGCGCTGGACCTGGGAGTGGTGAGGATTAGGGAGGTTACAAGTTTAATCCACTCCTTGAAACAGTATTTAAAACAGAAAAGAAGTTGGTGTAAATCTTTGTAGAATCTTGACCAAGGGGCAGTGGACAGCGTTGGCCTTGTATTGCTTTGTTTTGGGAATGGAGCAGGCTAGCTCCTGCTGGCCCCGGGTGTACACACAGAATAGCCCCTCGTAGCCACAAACAGCGCTGCTTCTGGGTTTCTCGTCCCTGCTTTCCATAGTTGCTGTTGTCTATCATTTGGGCAGTAGCTCAGGATTGTCGGAATTTGTTTATGAAAAGTCTTGCAAGCTTTCTGCTGAACATCAAAATAGGCTAAGGTGCCAAATGCTGAACTAAGTAGAATAGTCTCTAAACCAGAAGCAAATAGACTCTGTAGGAGGACTTATGGCACATTTCTCTCAGTCATAATTAGTGTTAATTAATGAACTTTACAATATCTATTTTGAAAATTTGACTTCTATTCTCTTTCATTAAAGATGAAGGAAATTAATTTTACCATTAGATTTCTTTGTCAGGAAGCAAAGAACATCTCAATAGTGAACGCACTTGAGGGATAATGTAACTGTGGAAACTGCAATGGTGGGAGACCGTAACCCACCCCACCATTCTTTTGACATCGTTTCTGTAAGTGCCGACTCTGACTAATATGTGGCTTATACATGAACAGTGTGTTTGTACAAGAATCCTAGGAACTAGTTTCAAAGGATGCAGACCCCGGCCTTCAGGCCTCCCAGCTCTGGGAGATTTGCTGACCTTCAGCTGTAGCAAGGATGATGTGAACCTGAGATGATGTGAAGTCAGAATGACTAAACCCAGGTGACATGCAGCAGACCGTCCCTTGTCTTATCAGAATGGACTGTGCTTGTCTGCATGCAGAGAAATTTTCAACCCCCTTCCCTGATCTCCCCGTTCTGTTCCCATCTTCCTCCTTATAAAAATCTCTGCCTCCACTGAGAGGAGAAGATGGGCTTCATGACATGTGTCTCCCATCTTCAAGATGGGCTTAGAGAAGTGAGTTACCCCACCTTCCGGGTGAGCCAACTTCTGCAAATAAATCACTTCCCTTTATATCAGCACCTGGCTCTTGAGTACTGGCTTTTGTAGTGGCAGGCAGCCAGACCTGCCTTTGGTTATAGTAATATAGAAATACTATATTTCAGCAAACAATTGTTCAAAATTGTTACATCTATACATACGTCTTTGTCAACTAAATCAGTTGCTTAGGCAAAACAATTTAGCTCAGAGACCATGTACCGAAGACATATTTCTATCAAGTAGTGTTTTAGAATTAACATTGTAAGGACATTTTTAAATAATACAGAACTTCCTTTATCTAAAACTAAAGGTAATTGAAAACACCTATGATGGGGGCTACCGTAACTGAGGCAGGCAGCTGGCATTTTGCTGGGAAGAGAGAGAATTATATCTGGAGAAATGTTCTCAGAAACTCATGTCAGGACCAGATATCCCTGAAGGTTGATGGAGCCCAGCACTGTGTCCTCTCGTGTGGGTCGCATGTCTAGTGTCCCTGCCCCAGTGAAAACCCTCGCTAGAGACAGGCATCCTGGAAATCCGTCTGGCCCCTCTGGACAACCTCTCCTTTTTATTCCTCCCTGTGGATTAAGAGAATTTTCTCCATGTAACTGGGGTAGTCTGGGAAGATAGCTCCCAGGTTTCCTGAGTTAGGATGAAGTAAGAGCAAATAGTGATGCATTTCCTGTACCAAATATTCCTCAAACTTTTATCAGCCATGTGGCCTGGGGTGAGATTTTAATGAGGTAATTTATTTGCAGTGCTACCATAGTGCTCGACACATGGTAAATACTTAATAAACTATCTAATATTTTATAGTTTTGAATTACTATGATTGAAACACAATTCTTCTGGTTTACTAAAACTCTCTGACAATTCAAAGTGTCCTCCTGGCTAGGAACTGCGGGTGTTGGATAATTTGACTCCTATCTGTGATGTTCTGAGACCTCCTCTCCCCTGACCCGCACACCGAATGGGTTCACCCAAAGCAGATGAGGGACCTAGGGAGTTGGACCCAGTGTGGTGATGATGGTTTCATCCACACATTTCTCAGTACCCTTTGACTAAGTCTTAGTAGGCACCAAGATGGGTGTGAGTGGGACTGAAAGACCTCTTAGTCCCTAGATACCTGTTCATTACTTTGTCTCAGTGTCTGGAATTCCTACCCTGGGGCGCTTTTTGCCTAATAGCAAGAGAAGTTTTGCAGGAGCAAAGGTGAATTTGACTACTTCATTCTTTCTTTGCAGAGGTGAGAAACCCGACAAAAACAGAGCCCTCCCGCATCCCAGCTCTTGGTTTATTATCAAGATAATAAAGGACCGTGGGCCACTTTTAAGGCTTTAAAGTTTTCCCATATTTTAGATGGGTGAGTTCCACAGGAATAAATGCATAACATGCAAGCAGTTTCTCAATGCCTGTGTTGAAATCCACGGGCTTTTTTAGAGCAGCCAGATTTTGTTTTGGTTGTCAGCTAAAACAGAAACTCCATCATTTTGGACTTGGCAGCTTGTTAGTAAAAAAACCACCAGGAAGCTCTAAGTTAGTAATTTAGAGCATGGAATTATTCCCGATACAGCTGCAGAGCAGCAGTTGGCTGTGACTTAAGCAAATGCTAGCTTAAAACAATGGAATAAAGACACGGAGAATTTTTTTTTTGGCAATATCAGTATGCGTATGGATGTGAGAGTTCATTTCTTGTTCTTCTGGATTCTCTTTTTCTTAACTTGCTTAGACATATGTGAGAGCATTTCACTCAATTTAATTCACTTTAACAAACATTTGTTGAACACCTACTGTGTGCCAGACATGATGCTAAGTTTTGTCATTCTCTGCTTTAGATTTTGGTCAGGAGATGAACATACGTATAGATTATAGTAAAGGAACAGACGCATTTCTTCAGAACGCTGGACAGAGAGTACTTCTGCTTGTGACGTGGGAAAGAACCTTCTGGGAGAAGGTGAGCAGAAGCTAAAGGAGTAAATAGGCCAGAAATGGGTTGGACGGGAGGAAGAGAGTTCCGGACAGAGAGAGTTGTCAGGGAAACATCTGAAGGACACCAGAGTGGTTGCGTATGGGGGGAAATAAAATAGGAACGTTCATTTGGTGTCTCTGTCTCATGGATATGCTCATACTAAAAATCACAAAGAGTTCTTCAGACTACCTGGACCAGACCATTTGTGTGCGAGTCCACAGACCTCAGACACTGCAAACCGCATAGTAGGCAGGAACTTTTTCTTGTCCTGTGTAATGAGGGGGAACAGAAAGAAAAATTGTCCCAAGAAGATGGAGCCAACGTTAGAGCACAGAAAGATAAAGGTAGTATAGGAGTAAAGGAGCACAGTAAAGATAAAGGGAGAAAGGAGTATTAGGAACCCATAAGAGCTGTACAAATGCAGAACACCTGTGACTTATCTCAATCAGAAATTTGGTGCAAAACCAAGATAATGAGAAAGGGCAAAGGGGGTTGAATATATGGTGGCAGAAGATGATTTAACTTAGGGAGATGAATGAACAAATAAAATATACAGATCGTGTATCACAGAAATGCACACTTGAAACCAATGTGATGATCCAATCAACCAATGTCACTCCAATAAATTTAATACAAATAAAAAAGAAGACTAAAAAAGACTATAAAAGCTATTAAAGGAGGTTGTTAAAATAATTTGACTAAATTAAAAGACAAAGTATTTCTAAATGGGAATCCTCAATTTGTAAAAATATAGGGGGTTCTCCAATTTTTATAGGTTTAATGTGATTCCAATTAAATTTCAACAGGATTTTTTTGAAAGGTGTAATTCTAAGAGCTTACTGTTAGAATAAATGGCCAAAAAATTAGGGAATTTTGAAAAAAAAGAAGTGTTACTTTACTAGATTGTAAGTAAAATGTATTTTAAACCTAAAAGCCATAACATTTTATAATGCTGAAGCAGAAATACATATAAATCAATTGAATAAAAAACAAAGCTCTTTTATATATGCAAATGAAACATACATTTGCATATATAAAAATTTAGTATTTCTACTTAGTGATTAAAAGTTTTGTTAATTTATGGTGCTAGGACAATGAATTAACTATGTGGAAAATTGCCCAATTTTTATAGCACACATACCAAAATACATTAACATTGAATTAAAGAGTTAAACGTAAAGTGGTAAATTATAAAAATATTTTGGGAATACATAGTAACTATTTATGTGTGAGGGAAAACTTTTTTTCAACATAAAGCAAAGGCATACATCATCACACAAAAGAATTGACTATCATTTTTAATACAAAAAGTTGTGAATAAAATAAGTGAAATAAATGGAAAAATATTTGCCATGCATAATTAATAGAACTGGATCCTTAACATATTAAAAGTGTTAAGATCCATATACAAAAGGCAAACTCCACGATAGGAAAATGAACAAAGGATGTGGATAGAAACCTGGCAAACGTGACAAGCAAAAAGAATGCCAAGGCTTTTTTGACTTGATTATCAAATTTGTAAGGAGTTTAGAAAAATATAATATTTGTATCAATAACAGGAAGGAAATATTTTTTTTAGTGTTAATGAGGATTTAAATGCTTACAGTTTATGAAGAGTGATTTAATAACAGTCATCACAAGCATAAAAAATGCTATGCCCATTCAGCAGTTTGTTTTAGAAATTTATCTTAATAAAATGATCAAACTTGTGTGAAAGACATCAATGAATATGTTTATCCCAGTGATTTAGAAAATAACAGTGAATATTGGAAATTACCCGAATCTCTGAAAAGAGGACAGGCTAAATAGATTTATATGATAGAATGCTATGTATCCTATAAAAATTATGTTGTTAAGATTTCAATGACCATGAAAAACATCACCAATTAAGTCTATGTTGAAGAGAAAAAAATAAATTAGGACCATATTTGGATATGATATTATGATATAATCATAACTGATTAATCAACTAATAATTGATCATATCATACCCCAATATGGTCATGATTTTGAAAAATGTTTACAGTTATGTATATATTTACAAATGTGATCATGAAAGCACATAGACTTGCTTATTAATAGTTAAAATTGATGGGTGACAGGATTAGAGATAATTTTGATTCCTTTGTATTTTTCAAATCTTTTGCAAGGAATTTGAAATTGAAAAATAAAATACACACTGCATTTTCAACAACCTAATCTCAGTGCCTGGCACAAAGATTTTCTTCACAAATAGTGGGATTAAAATATTTATTCATTGGAAGGGGAAGTCCACACACAAGATTGTCAGTGGCAGTGAGGACAACTCCAGGACCTGGGTCACCTGGATTCATGGCAGGCTGGACTACCCTGAGGCTCCACAGGACAAGCATTGTGAACCATCTGTAGGAAATTTCAGCAATCACAGACTTCTCCTCCCTGTGCTCTGCTCTCCCCACTCAGCTGTACACATTCTCAGAGTCAGGGAGGAGCTGGGTTTGCAGGAGAACGGAAGGGCAGTGAAACAGCAAATGAGCTCAGCTCGTGCTACGGATGGATCCACATCTCACTCTGGGTGCCTGCAACTGGGCTGCTGTGAGTACCTTCTCTGGGATCTGAGAGGTTGCACAAAATGGAAGGTTTGTATGAAAAAAAAAAGGTAGGATGAGGAAGGAAGTTATTAGCAAAAGAAAAGATTATTTTAGTTCAGGTCATCTTCAGTTTGTTGGGGGTGAAAACAGAAAAGATTTTATTTTGCAGGCCACCTGTGCTTCTGGGGAATGCAGAGGGCCCTCCTGACAGATTATTCCACTGGTGCTGACCGGAAAACTTCAGACTGGTAGGTTAAGATTACATTTCTGGAGAATATCAAAACTACATTTAGGTTAGATATTAAGTCATGGTTTGGTATCATGGGCTTTTAGCCTAAGTGATGCCATTTTGGACCTACCTCTCAGGTACCTCTTGGCACCTTCGTTGATTTTTGGTGTGACACACCATTTTTTGCTTATTTGCATGACATTTATATACTAAGGTTCCAGGTGTGGTCATTCTCTCTTAATCCCACTCTGTCTTTTCTGAAGTTCCGTTCATAGCGAGATGGTTTGCCTGGTGGTCAGTGGCTGTGAAAAAAGCTTTTGAGAGAATATGACTCAGCAGGGGAATTATTATGATTAGAATAAGCAGGACAATTGTAAATGTTGGCAGTGCACTTTGGAGTCATGGTATGGAAGACAATGTCAAAGCAAGGCTCTGTTGAAGGAGTCACTGTTTTAAGCCAAATGACTTGCTCAGTGGTTTTGTATAATGAGTTTCACATTTCCCAGAAATGTTCCAGGTATAGCAGGTGGTGCTGGCCACAGCACAGATACCTCCTTGCTCAGCTAAAGTTAATTAGGGCTATCCTGGTAGTCAGAACACCCTTGGCCAGAGAGTCTAAAATTTTTGCTGGTCTGCTAATGTTTTAGCAACAGATTTTGTGATGTCTCCAAGAGTTAATGAAAGATTCCTGATATATTTTTATTTGTATTAACTCCTAACCAGGGAATGGATTTATTCCATTGCTGCATTTACCCATTCAAGCCAGGGTTTAGTCAGATCCAAGCACATGTGGGAAGAGAATGACTATCCTGAAATAGTCATCCTAAATGCCTTGCAAAGATGGGTGCTTCCAATGAGATTTCTTCATGAGTGAGGGCAAATTTGATCTAAGTAATTATGAATAGTTCTGAATCTTTGATAATAAGTCTAGCAACTTGAAAGCTTACCCCATTAGAAATGACCTGAGAAATTCAAATGATGGCATTATCTTTCCAGGTCGGTGTTAAAGAAAAGAAAGGAAGAAAGGGATTTATGTTCATTTTAAAGTAGGAAGTCATGATCCAGCATCTTGGGCAAGAGCAATCTAGTTTAATGTCTTCTACTTCTCCTTCTCAATTTGATTTGAAGGTCACCAGTGTTTGTGCAGAACCAGGTGTCAGGAGGGGCCTCTTTCAGTTCTGAGATACCCGCTCAAGCCAAGTCTCCATACCTTTCAGTTGTGCATCAGTGTCAGTGGCCATTAGCTCTTGATAAGGCCCCTTCTGTCAGGCTGGAGGGTTGTATTCCTTTGGTGCTGATTCCAGCCCACTCAGTCACCAGGGTCTAGGCTGTGACCAACAGGAACTCTGGAATTGGGATCTGGGGACACTTTTCAATCTTTTTATGATGGCCTTGAACATAAGACATTAAAGACTTACAGTAGCTGGTTATATTATCATGAGACAACTAGGAATTGGCAGAAGGTTGTGTACCAATGGACATTGGTCTACTGGTGATAACCTCATGTGGACTAAGTTTGTTTCCCAAAAGCAGTACTGGGAACAGTCAACAAGATTAAAGGCTATACCTTTGGCCATGGCAGTCCAGTAGTTTCAACAAGGTTAGAGATTTTAAGTTTAAGGATCCCATTAATTCTCTTGAATTTGCCTGATGAATGATGGTTGTATGGACAGTGGCCATTCTGTTTGCAAGGCTTTTGTTAATTTGCTCAGTAAAGTGCCTCATCCACTGAAGGTTGTGAAAGGAATGTTTTCTGACAGGTTTTTTTTTTTTTTGCCACTGTGAAGGAATCAGCCTCGTGGCAGAGAAGCCATCAACCATCTGGAAAACATTCGTTGGTGTAACAAGAACATATGGACAATCCATACTAAGTGGCAGTGGGATTAAGTCCAGCTGCAGATGTTCAAAGGGTCCAGAGGGCAAAGATCTGGAGCCTCTGGGGAAAAAGTTTTTTCAGGGTTTGGACCTGCTGGTAGACCACTTTTGCAATTTTATAGGAGTCTCTGCACCCATGTTTGTTTATAATTTGAGTTATTGTAAATGTACCATGGTGAGCAAAAGAATGAAAAATTGAAGGAAGAGGTTTGCTAGGGACTCTTGAAGAACGAAGTGTCCATATTGAGTTTTCCATAGCCCTGACTGGTTGTTGAATTTATAGCCATTGTTCCACCATCTTCCTTTCTCAGATTCAGGAACAGACTGTTGTCAGGTTACAAGGATATAAGGATGGAAAAAGTGTGGCGATGAGAGGCCATTCATGGCAAAAGCAGGCAGAGTTCATCCACACGTCCTCATGGATTCTGTTGCTGCTACTTTGCAGGAAAGTCAGCTAGGGAGGGATTTCCTGGATACTCGGGTTCAGTCCTCTTAGCAGGAGCTTCAATTTTGATGACATTAGTTTCAGAAGGTAAGAAAAGAGCAGTAAGAAGACTGTTTCTTTGCTGCCCATTCTGACTGGGATCCCAGAGCATGTGAGAAAACCCCTTTGTTTACAGAATATCCCCAAATTACAGACAACCCCAAAGGCATACTGGCTATCTCTCTAAATATTAACAGTTTGTCCTTTTGGTAATTGGCATGCTCTGGCAAGAGGATGGAGCTCTGCTTGTTGGGCTCACTTAGCTTGTGGAAAGTTTCTCCCTTTGACTGGGCATTATGGGGTAGTAATAGCATCACCAGCTCTTTCGCTTTTGCAGTGTGACCCATTAACAAACAAGATTGAATCAGGATTGGTTAGAGGGATGTCATGTAAATCAGGACACTGTCACTGAAAAGAACATTCTTAGCTTGCAGTCACAGGGCTCACCTTCATCAGGTAGAGGTAGTAATGTAGCAGGATCAAGAACTTTGTAATGTTGAAGATGTAGATTTGGTGATGAAAGCAGAAGGATTTTCTGGAAAAGTCAGTCTGCTTGAAGAGAAATGTTGACTCAACATTAAGGAGGCTTTGGACTGCATGTGGAGTTTGCAAATTAATGCCATTTCCTAAGGTCAAATAAACTGAAGCTCCTACTAGTTCTACAGCTGCAGCAATAGCCTTAGGACCACAAGATAGGTGTGAACAAGTGGTTTAGGTTCTGTGCGATGTAGGCAACAGGCCTACTTTTATTACCATGATCCTGCTTGAGCATTCCCAGAGCTTGATTGTGTCTTTCACACATAGATAAAATAAAACATTTTGAATAGTTTGGTAGCCCTAAGGCAGGCAGTTCGTGCAATGCTTGTCTTAGCCTTACAAAAGCCCACTCATGTTTATCTTCCCAAGGGAAAAAAGTTCAGGCAGAAGTACATTCAAGGGTAGGGAAGCTAGTAGAGAAAAATTAGGGACTTTCAGTCTGCAATAACCAGCCAAGCCTGAAAATCCACAAAACTGTAGTTTAGCTGTGGGTCTAGGAAATTCTGGGTCTAGTTTAATTCTTTTTGGAGATAGCTGAATTCCTTCAGCATTTAGACTATGATTTAGGTAATGAACAGTGTCCACAGATAATTGTAATTTTTCCTTAGAGACTTTGTATTCTGTTTCAGATAACTGTTGCAGCAAGTAGATGAAATCTTTTATGGACTCCTCTTTGGTAACTGAGCACAGCAAGAAATTATCTATTGTGAAAAGATGATTTCCCGGGGAACTGGAGGGTACTTAAACCCTGGTGAAGTATTTGCAAAAAATAAGAAGGGGCCTCAGCGAATCCTTGAGACAGAACTCTCCAGGTATATTGTTGATTATTCCAAGTAAAAGCAAACAGATACTAGCTGTTGGATCTACAGGAATGCCAAAGAGGCTGAACAAAAGTTTACAACAGTAACCCACATTGAAACAGGTGGATCTTGTGGCCGTAAGGGATTTGGGTTTGGAACAGCTGGGAAATGGGGAGTAGCTACTTTATTAACAGTTCTCAAATCCAGGACAAATCACCAGTCCCATCCACGAGGTTCCTGGACTGGCAAGATTGGTGTGTTTCGAGGAGTAGTACAGTGAATGATTTGAGCAAATTTGGTCTTCTATTTTGGGTAGGAGGCCTTGTATGGCCCCAGGCATTAATGGATATTTAGGTAATTTAGGGAGAAGTTTAATTATAGGTTCTACACTTTTTATTCTTCAAATGCAAGTATAGAAGTAGCCCACAGGTTTTCAGGCACCTTGATTACATGAAAGGAACTTTTGTTGGTATCCTTCCTCTTTTATGTTAAGGACAGACTGTCAAGAACATAAAAGGCCATGTTCATGTCAGTCAGGAAATTCTAAGGCGAGGCCTACGTTGGAGGCAACATGTATTAGCTCTTTTAATTCAGAAAGTCTCTACCTAATAGATTGACTGGGACCGTATCTCACAGCAAAAAGGAATATTTTTTGTTTGTTTTTTATTTTCAGTAAGAGTTCCCGGAATTACCTATAGTGGTTGAGATAAAAATCTTCTCTGAACTTTTTTAGATAACCCCACTATGGAAGACTTCTTTTTACTTTGAGACATACATCTGCTGTCCTATGAGGCTGGGGTTTAAAGAAGAAAGTTGTATAGAGCAAGAGCAGAGCTGGCTTTTTGGACACTTTGGCAATCCAATATGGAGTCACTGTTGGCCATGACAGTTAGGTAAAGTGCTATGTCAAAACTGAGGTAATGGAAATGCCCTCGGGGAGGGGACAAGAATGCCCAAGACCCCAAATCTGGTCACTCAGATAAGGACTCCATCTTGACACTGATATGAGTGGGATGGCTGCCCAATGTGGGCTACGAGGGCTCAGAGTTTTGACCATTCAGGACTCGAGCCTGGCTGTACCACTGGGCTCATGCAGACACTTTAGTTGCTTGGCTTGAGACCAACACCAACCTACCCACTTGAGAAGGCTGCCATTCACACCAGACACTTGCTCTGCTCGCTATCGGGTAAGCGCCCCCTTTCTGTGTGTAACCTGTGTGTAGTTCTATTGGGTTGCTGGCGAGGCCTCCCCTAACGCACCTGGCATTGTGGAAAGACACAGATGTGTGTAACTCCTTTTGTGATGTTCCCTTGCTCATGACGCAAGTGTAGCCCTTGCATCACCTAGAATTTGGCAAGTCTCCCCATTAATTTTGGTTTTAGTTTTCCCCTGGCTACTTGAGGGTATTACTGGTAATAGTTTACCAAAAAACCCCTCAGGAGCCCTGTCAGTTGTGAGAGGGACCTGTGTGAAAGTTCCTTTTTGGAGGTAGATATGTGGACGTTTGAGAAGAATTTGTACAGGACTTCTGAGGACAATTTTTTTCCATTGATCCAGTTGATTGCAATGGAGACATCAACCTTTGGAACAACATTTCTTTTGGAATTGGACCCTGAGTCGGGGCACAGTGCAGGCGGCCTAGGTGCTATTTTGAGTCACACTGGCCTTGGAGCTGTTATAGATATGAAACTATTAGCTTGGTGGATTTTTGTTTGCAATTTTGTTCCAGGGTCCTTTCAAAATGCTCAGCTGCAGTCATAAGTTCAGTCAGGATGGCCTCCTATCTTATTTTCTGCCTTTTAATGAATCCACTGATGTCAGGAAAAGATTTGTTTACAAAGGGTGCAACTAGAGCAGGCTGAATGGTTTTATACTCTATGAAACCCTGAATGCCATGGAAAAAGGGGTTTCAAGGGAGCTTAAAATCTGCAATAGGTTCGTCTTTCTTTTCTTTGAATGTTTGGATAATAGACTAATCAGTGTGGTTGGGGAAAGCTCTAGGAATGGCTTATAAGACATTAGTTGCTATTTTTGAGCCCTTTTTTTGTTGAAGATCTTTAGATTTTTTCCAGTTTCCTGCATCCATTTTTTTTGGCTTCTCCAGGTCCTACCAACATGTGCACAGGTTGATAAAGATGTAGCAGCCCTAAGTTATAAGCCCCATAATGACTCTAAATTTCTCAAAGAAATTTTGGGGTTCCTGCTAGCTTCAGAAAATTTCTTAAATACAGCCCTCAGTTCAGTTTTTGCCCAAGGAATAAAGGACACCTGAGGGTTTTATTTGCAACCTCAGGTAGTTTTATTTTAAATGGTAACTGTCTAGTAATTTCTTCAGAGTGGAAAGGCAATTCAGGTAGAGAATTAACAAAGTGTCAGTACTCAGGTAAAAAAGGCAGGGCAGGAAGAAGTAGGAGTCACATCCATAATCATGCTCTTTCTATTGACTTTTGTGTCTTTAATATTTCATTAGCTTTTTGTAACAAACCTTTCAATGAAGCTATTTTGGATCCTTGAAAATGTTTGTAAGCTTGTGCATACCAATTAAAGCAGACATCCCATTCTACCTGTCAACTTCTCTTAAGTGTACTTCTTAATTAAACAGTTTCATCTAATTGGAACGTTCTTCACAAAGGCCATCATAATTCTAGTTTTCTTTTTCTTTTAGTAAGATTTTGCTCTCTTGCTCAATATATACCTGCAGCTTCTGTGAGCATAGTTGCTAAATATGTAATAAGCAGGTGTGGCAGAAGGTGGCATGGTCAACTCTTTGGTTATAAAGGATCCCATTTCTTTAAGCTTTTGTTTTTTCTTGGAACCAAACTAATAACTAAAAGGCCCTACCAATTTTTATGGCTTTTTGGCTTCTGAAATTCCATTTAGTAACTAATCTTTATTTAATTGCCACCTGAGGTTTCCCAATGGACATTTCTAGTTCAAATTGGACCTAGTCCAACCCCAGACACAGTCAAGTTTTTAAGTGGGACCCAGTCCAACTTCTGGCCTATTAACCACCCAAAATTCCAGTGAAACCTTGGATTGGGGAAAGGACTGGGCCAGCAAACTACAAAGAATGGGGACAATGGGCCAATTCCAAACAAAATAGAGAAATGCAACAGCCACCAGTGGTTATCAGTATGGGACCTGGGATTTTAAACAAAGGGGGAACTGCAGATCAAACTGTCATCAGTTGCCACTATGAAACACAGGGAGAGAGATAAAGGCTGGGGTTTTCATCTGGGAATTTCAGTCTGAAAGACTAAGGGGATTGGCTCTGGATAGTACCATCTGCCAGTTCAGTTGGTTCTGGGCAGAATCTTCTACCAGCTCAGTTGGGTTCCAGGTGGAATTGTCTATCAGCTTAATCTGACCCGTCTGGTAAAGGAAAGCCAATTATATTGGAAGCTCAAAGCAAGAAAGATTTACCAGTGGTGCTCAGAAATGGAGAGAGACATGGGTGCCCCATCTGCTGCCCTTTTTTCCTGAATTCCATCAAAAGTTTGCTTTGATTTCACCATTGCTGTTATAAAACAAATTCAAGTGCATACATTTGAATAACTAATTAGCTTTATTAAGCAATTCATGAATAAGGCAGCATCCTAGCTAGCAATTGGAAGGGTGGTACACCAAGAGGTTCCTTTTTGTGGCTGAATAGTATTTTACTATGTATAATATTTAATATTTTACATATAATGTGTAATTTTTTTCTCAAGTCATCTGTTGATGGACACTTAGGTTGTTTCCATGTCTTGGCTTTTGGAAATAATGTCTCAATGAACAGGGGGTGCAGATATCTCTTTGATATAGTAATTTGGTTTCCTTTGGATAAATACCCAGAAGTAGAATTGCTTGATTCTATGCTATTTCTATATTTTGATTTTGTTGCTTGTGCTTTAGGTGTCATATCAAAAAAATTATTGCCTAGAATCCCATCAAGAAACTTTATGCTTGTGATTTCTTCTAGGTGTTTTATGGTTGCAGGTTTTTCACTTAAATATTTCATCCATTTTGAGTTAATTTTTGTGAGTGATGTAAGACAGGGTTTAGTTTCATTCTTTTACATGTGAATATCAATTTCCTCAGCATCATTCATTGAAAACTTTGTCCTTCTCCATTGAGTACCCTTGGCTGTCTTGTCACATGTTAGTTGACCCTATATGCATGAGTTTGTTCATGAGCTCATAAAAGCAGCATCTTAGAGGAAACTTGTTTGACAGCAGGGGGAGGACTGAATGTGGGAGGTGGCGGAGGGTGGCACGAGGGACAGTAATGGGGGGAAATGGGGACAAGTGTAATTGAACAACAATAATTAAAAAAAAAAAGAAACTTGTTCAACATTCTCTAGGTTTCAGGGAAAGTCCTAGAGAGATTTGCCATTTCCTCAATAGAGTTCTGGAGTGATCTCTTCTAGGTGAGAAATGAGGGCAGCAATAGCATGGGAGCAGGCTTAGTTGCCAAGAGGCAAATGTGGGCCAGTCAGTATAGAATAACACTCTGACACATACCTTTCTTGTAAGCTCTGGTAACTTATTCAAGCCACTGTTTTTCTTTTCCGACAAGATAGAAGAGGCCACACTTGAGGAGTTTCTTGATTTTTGCCTCTATCACTTGCTATGTTCTGTTCACCCAGCCTTCTGTTACCTTCTATTTTAGTACTGGCTATAAATTCTCACTCTGTTCGAGTCAGTTCATTTGCTTCTCAGATCTCACTAGTGCCTAAATTCAGGGTCTTTGATTGATATATCTTCAAATCTGACCTTGACATCCTACCTCTTGCATATTCTTTGAACCAAGTTTTATTTCCTGGTACTACTGCTCAAATTATAACCACAAATAATGATAAAATGTGATATGCAGTGACTCCATTTTTGGTACACAACCGGAATAGATTAGATGCCAGACACATCCCTCCTAAAGCACTAACTTTTAAAAGACATAGTTTAGTGTGTTCTAAGGAGTTTGCCTGTTTGACAGATGCATCCAGGGTTTTGTGGTGGTGGGAAGTCTCAGGTCTTGCCTTTGGACATTTTATCAACAAATTATAAAGTTTAATCTTTTATTAAATTTTATAATTATGTGTTTTATTGAAGTAAAAAACAAAAAGGACAGGCTTCCACTTTTTGGGCTCAGAGAAAGCAGAACATTTTACACTCTGCATCTGAGAGTCGAAAGTTACTTAATCAAGGTGTGAGAAGGAACAAGAAAAAGCATTTCAGTTTGGATTCATGGTGAGGCTCATGCAGTGTGACCAGGAGGGCAGCTGACTCCTGTGCAGGGTAAACAGACCCAGGCTGCTTCTGTTCTTGGATGCACATGTAAAATCTGATAGATCTTTGGAGGAAATGATGACAGGCCATACTTGTATGGTTTGACAAGGCCACTTTGTTTATTTCATGGTCTGGTCTGGAGGTTATAAGTGTTACTTCAGAGTCACTTCTGTAAAAGGTCCCATTCCCTTCAGTAGTCTTCCTGTATCCTACCCATTTTGTTTCCTTATCATCTTCTTTCTCTGAACTCTCAGAACTCACTGTCCATACTATTCATTTTCCATTGATTATTTCTCACCTTTTTCTGTTTCTGATTCTTGCAATTTGATTTTGAGCATTCTTAGAGCCTGTTCTTCCTTTTATTGTGAAAACAATTTTTATTTTTTACCCCTTATTTATTTCCATTTCCTCTACTTTACATCCTGTCCTCAAGAGTGGAGGAGCTGCTACGCTGAGTGTCAACCAGCTGGGCGTCCATTATTCGTAAGCACAGTCGCTGTGCTCTGAAGGTCAACACTATCTGCAGTACTTTGGTCCTTCTTGTTTCTGTGTGTTAAGTGCAACCTGGCAGGCTAATTTCTTCTACTTCGTGTATTAGCATTCTCTGAGCTTCTCCCTACCAAGGCCTGAGCATCTCTGTGTTGTGCTGGTTGGGGTGGAATTACTTATGTGAGGGGTGTGTGCCTGTGTGAAGTGGGGTAGAGACAAGACTGAAGCCAAACCTATGTCCTCTGAGTCAGCTGTTACCAGGAAGTCTTGCATTGGCTCTTTAGCTTAATATCATTTAATGCAGGCCAGATTCCACCAAAAAAATCTTAACACAGTGCATTTTCCATAGTGCTTTCACAGGGTGCTTAATTGAATGTGAGCAACAGAATGAAGTAGTGAAGAAGTATGAGAAGGTTATCTTTACAGATACATCTTAAAAAGTGATTTGAATATTTGACAGTAATGGAAGAAGATACATTCCCCGTATCTGGGAAGGGCTGGCCCAAGGCAACGTTGTCAGGTAGTTAGCCTGGTTGTCAGGGGACCGCTTTCTTGCTTAGTCATCTAGTTTTCTAATCCTGCCTTCAGGCTGTCCAGATTCTTCAGGTGGTTTTTATTCTATTAGTGTGCAGTTTGGTGTTTAATCCTCAGATACTGTATTCTTCCATCCACATTCCAGTTAGGGTGAAATAAAGTCAGTGTTTGAACACTAAAGTATTTGGAGGCATGGACCTTAGTCCCACAGGAAATGCTTTTCAGGACACTGCGGGGAAGTCCCCACAGCAGGAGGATCCCATTGGGGTTGCGGATCCATGGGGAGTAGGAGAGAGCAAGGGGATGCCCTACAGTTAAAGGGAATTTGAAATATGCTTACTTTTTGTTTATTGTAGATGAGAGACTGCCAGGGTCTACTGAAGGGACACTAATAAAGAGGTTATGTGCAAACACGGGGGAAGGAGGTTAACCAGAGGAGAGTGTCAGCCTATGAAAGGTGGTGAGGTCCCAGCTATGAGCATGAGGGCAACTGCCTATGTATATGACCTGGAGGGTAGCAAATGCCTGACCTAAAAATAATTTCTTTCTTGGCCTACCATAGTGCTGGAAATGCTCTTGTGTGTTTAGGTTTCTTTTGCAAAGCCCTTACAAAATAATATACAAGTTAACTAGGAGGTAATATACTGTTCAAGTAAATAACCTAACTGGAATTGTAATATATAAATTCTTGAAGACCTGGGACTCATGGTGTTGGGTTACCTGATAAAGTATGGTTACATGTGACTACCCTAGGAAATGGAGAGAGATCTTGTTAGTTTTTGTAGGCTAGTGTGCTGCCAGAGGGGGCATGTATGGAGATTCTGGGAATGAGGAAGGATGTGAAGTTTTTGAATACTTGAGGTAAGAGGAAAGTGGGAAATCCTAAGGGAAGGAGAAATTTAGATAATTAGTGAGTTGCTGGAGGTAATTGTTCTAACTTCAGAATTGTCCAAGCTTCTCACTTTTCTGTTGCTTTCTTTCATTTGTGTTTAAATATTTGGGGAACAGAACAACAGTTCATCATAGAGAAGAGACTTTAATTAACTGCCTATTAGGTTCCATTACATTATCAGACTGCTTGTCTCGGCTTATAATGACATCCATTCAAAGTAGTGAACTCTATGGATTGACTATGTATATTACTCAAGTGAATGAGGTAATTGACATATATTTTAAATCACTCCATGATACCGAAGGAAAAAGAAAATGGCCCTTTTTACTGTAGGCTTTCTACATACTTTCTTTTCAAGGAAGAAGGGTGGGAGAGATTTATTTTTCTGGTCAATTGAGGAATTAAGGAGACACCCACATTGGTTGCATAAGGATAGTGAGAAGGTATGAGAAATTATTTACAAAGGGTGGTATGATGTCCTATTATCATTTTTTATTTTACTTGTTTTTATTTATTGATTTTAGAGAAAGAGAGGAAGAGAGGAGAGAGTGAAAAATATTGGTTTGTTCCATTTATTTACCCATTCATTGGTTTATTCTCTCTTTTTTTTGCATTTTAATTATGATATGTCTTGGAATGGCCCTTTTTACATCCATCTTGTCTGGGACTCTACTTCCTGGACTTGCGTATATATTTCCTTCAGCAAACTAGGGAAGTTTTCTTATGTTATTTTTTTCAAATAAATTTCCAATTTCTTGCTCTTTCTCTTCTCTTCTGACACCCCTATGATGTGAATGTTGGATTGCTTCAAGTTGTCCCATGGGCTGCTTATATATCCTCATTTTTTTTGGATTCTTTTTTCTTATTGTTCTGATGGTTGTTTTTTGCTTCCTTATGTTCTAAACCATTGATTTGATTCTTGGGTTCATCCACTCTACTGTTTTTCCCTGTGAATCATTTTATTTCAATTAGTGTATCCTTCATTTCTGATTGGATCTTTTTTATGCTGTTAAGATCCTTGCTAAATTCCTTAAACATCATTACAACCAGTGTTTTGAACACTACGTCTGATAGATTGCTTATCTCCATTTTGTTTAGCTCTTTTTCTGGAGTTTTTATATGTTCTTTTATTTGGACTCTATTTCTTTTTCCACATTTTGGCAGCCTCCCTATGTTTGTTTCTATGTATTAGGTAGAGCTGCTTTGACTCAGTGTCCTTTGGTAGTGTAGTCTAATATAGTAGGCATCGAGTAGCACAGCCTTTCCTCTATCACTCAAGCTGGGTACTTGAGATGCACTTTTTGTGTTGGCTGAGCACACACACCCACCTCATGTAGTTGAGGACTGGTTGCTATTGGCACATCAATGGGATAGATTTACCCAGGCCAGTCAGCTGCAATGATTGGCTGTGACCACCTACCACCAACCCCCACCCTCTGTGGAAGATCAACTATGCCGGGGGCAGGGTGGTGCTCCAACATGGTCTGTAGCTGTCCACTGGGTGTGCGGGCTCTGGGGTTTTCTGGGTGGTGCAGGCTAAGGTCACCCCCTACTTGTGTTTTTCCCAGGGCCACACTGTCTGAGTTATAAGGCAGTTTGAGATGGCTGCTACTTGTTCTGAGCTTGGAGATTTCCAGACAAAGCCAAGCTGTAAATCTAGGCTGCTAGTTCTGGGCCTGGGCCTCACTGAGGCCAACTGTTGCTTGTTTGAGAGGATTTAGGAAGTTGTGAGGCATGAGCCAAGACCAGCCATTTGTATGGAAAAGCAGCCTGGGTGGGTCTATAGTTGTTGTGGAGGTCCCTGTGCTTCTGTCATTCTTCCTTTTGTAGTGTCCTTTATTTAGAGGACACTTTAATGTCCTTTATTTGTAGTGTTACCCCTTTTGTTTAGAGGGCTAACACGACACTGTTACCCCTCAAGTTGCCACCCTGGTGTCAGGACCCAGAGGGAGTGAGTCTGTGTAGGTGAGTCCATATATGGATTCTTTAAGAGGAACTGCTTGTGTCTCCAGAAGTTTCCTCCACTGATTCAGTCCCCACTGGTTTTTGTAGTCAGAAGTGGTGAGGACTTATCTTCCTCGCACTGGTACTCTGGGCTGGGGGGCCTGGTGTGGGGCTGCTCCGAAAGATCCCCCCTGAATTTATATCCACTACATGTGGATGTGCAGTCTGTTCTGCACCTGTACCCCTCCTACCCCTGAATGGATGTGGTTTCTTTAATTCGTAGCTGTCAGACTTCCATTCAGCTCGATTTCTGTTGGTTCTGAGCAGTGGTTCTACAATCCAGTTGTAATTTTATTGTATTTGTGTGAAGCAGTGAGCCATGTCTGCTTACACCATCATCTTGATTGGAAGTCTCATTGGTTGATTCTTGTATGTGCACTGGCCGGGGATTGAAACCACAGCCTTAGTGTATCAGGACAACACTCTAACTGTGCTACCTGTCCAGGGTCTGTCCTATTACTTTTTAATACTCCTAATTAAAAGATCTGTTTTTTCAACAAGTCATTCAATTGCTTTGTTTCCCCAGCCGGGGGAAAACCTGATTACTAGCTTCGTTGTAGAGGTCCCTGTGCCTCTGTCATTCTTTCTTTTGTAGTGTTCTTTATGTAGTATCAAACATAAGCCGACATTCCAGTGGCTAGGACAGATATGTTATTTCTTATTCATGGACACCCAGCGTGGTCAGCTGAGATTCTCTTCCACCTGCTGAGTCAGTCATCTGGGCACTGCTTCCTTTATGTTGCTGCCACGTGGTGTCCAAAGGGAAGCAGAAGACGAAGGAGATACCACTGCTCTAAAAGTTTCGAACAGCAAGGGACGCATTCCTTCCAACTGACATTCCACTTTGCTAGGACTTATTCACGTGGCCCCAATTTACCTACAAAGGAAGTTGGACAGTGCCCAGGGAGCAGAGGTGTTGTGGTGAATATGTGGCATTATCATTGATAAGGACATTTAATGCAGAGTTGGTGCCTGACAGACTGAAAACAGTGCCAGCCTATGAATGCCAAGCATCAGTTTATTCCCTGAAAGTTAAGATAAACTCATGGGGTTGTGAGGAGAATTAAGTGATATAACATTTGTAAAGCTTCTACCTAGTTCAGTGCCTGGCTTAGAGCAGGCACTCAACAAATGTTATTTTCCTTCACTTCCCAGATCTGGCTATGTTAGACACAGCATTGTGAACGACGGGGACAACATTATAATCCACTTTTCCCCTATGTATCCTGAATAGATCATTTTGGGGGAGGATAAGTGGTGTGAAGCTGCCAAAATTTTCAGACTAATTTCTTCAGTTCACTCTTTTGGTTTGTCTCCAGACTTAACGTTTGCTAGGATAAGTCGGATATCTCTGATCATCAGAGTGCTGAGCTAGAGTCAGAAGCACATTCCATCTTCCTAATTAATCTGGCTAGTTCCCACAGCAACGTTAACAAGCTATGATATGCAGAGAGAGGAAGCATTCCAATTATTTTTCTATAATGCTGTAATCCTTTTACCACAAGTGCCTCCTTCTGATTTATAATCTCCTAAATCAGACACTGAGGACGAAATACCAGCTTTGATTTGACAAGCCGATCCTTCTCACCAGAGGAGGGAGACACAACCCACACACAACCTCGATTCTCACAACAGCTGTGAAATACTCCCTTCAGGACCAAGTGTTTCTGCTGCCGAGTGCTGAGTCTTCCCTCTGTGTGTGATTCGTTTCCTGCGGGCACCACTGATCCTGGCATTGGATACAGTGACTGTTTCCTTCCATATGAGAGTGAACAAGTGCGAAGTGAGTGGTGGTAGGGTAAGGAGGGCTGGGCGTGGCAGGGCAGTTGTAATGGCTGGAGAGAACACATAGGAGGTGGAAACAGTCAGAAGAACAGATAAAGGGTGAAGGACAAGCGACCCAACTTGATTGTATCAGCTCACAAAAACACACAGGACAAAAGAGCTGCTGGGGGAAACCAGCTAGAGGCGGACGCAGAAACCCTGACTTGGAGTTTTGTGGGATTTGAGAACTAGTTTTAGCCCTGGATCTACCATTTCTCACTGTGTGCTTTCAGTGAGCAAAATAGCTGTAGTAAGATAAAAATAAAACTAAAAGGATCATATGGAATTGAAGGCATCATACAAATTTGGTTATTTCTAATGTATAGACTTAGATATATATAGAGTTAGAGTGAGAAACAGCAAGAAAGGCAATGCTTAGACTCATTTAGGAAACTGTCTGAATATATATATTATATGTGACGAGTAGTAAATGGTCTCAACTCCCTGGGCACAGAAACAGGAAGTATTGTAGTTTTGCTTTTCTAAACAGCTGCTCCCACCTGGGCACTGTCCAATCTTTCTGTGAGGAAGCGTGATACCTGATGGCCTTAGTCTGACTTCCTGATCTCTCAGTCACTTCGTGTTAACAAAGCAGTCTCAACTAAGTTCTGTGAGACTCAGTCCTGACTATTTTAAACTTTGTTCTCATGCATAAATCAAACCGTCCTCCGTTTCTTCCTCTATCCCTCTCACCCCAGTGCTTGGAGTTGGAACAGGAGCCTGCCTGAAGGAGAGAGGGGTGACGTTGCTGCCCTCTCCTGGGTTCGTCCTTTCCATTAACCTGGTCATAATCTGGTTGGTCATTTGCTGTGGGCCAGTATGATGTCGGCTGCTGATGAAAGGCCCACACCCTTAACTGAAACTTTGTACCCTTTGACCACTCAAGCACTGGTGGTCCCTTCTGGGGCAGGTCACGTCCCCTGGGTGTTCCTTAGCTGGAAGCCTCCTGGTAGAGGCTTCTGCTCATAGTGCCTCCTATCTCATGAATGAAATCAGCAAGCTCTTTGAGGAGAGCGCTGTCCTTTAAAGTGTGTTTATAGCAGTCCCACTTTAGAAGTGGGGCATGTTATATATTTTTAAGTTGTGTGCTTAATTATTAAAACCAGGAATATTGAGGGAGGGACTGTAATCTCTCTGGAGTTTGATATATAAATGTATAGTATGTACACATTAACATACATATTAACCTATAATAGGATCTATTAATTGATCTATCATCTATCAATAGGCTTCCATGTTTTTTTCTAAAACACAGCACAAGAAAAGCATGAGATCTGTTTCTGATCACAATTCATTAAAAACTTTTTTTTTTTTTAAAGGTTTTATTCATTTATCTGCAGAGGGGAAGGGAAGGAGAGAGGGAGAGAAACATTAATGTGTTGTTGCCTCTCATGTGTCCCCTCCCTGGGAACTGGCCTGCAACCCAGGCATGTGCCCTGACTGGGAATCAAACCCGGATCCTTTGGGTTGCAGGCCCACACTCAATCCACTGAGCTACACCAGCCAGGGACTAAAAAAACTTTTTTGATAACTGGTAAATGTTCTTGCTGACTTTACAAAGATCACTTTTATGATGCCATATCTTCTCTTGTAAATTAAAAAATATTCCAGCCTTATTGGTATTTACCTGACATCTTGTATAAATTTAACGCGCATAACATAATGATTATATATATAATAATTCATAATATAAATGATTACCACCATGAAGTTAGTTAACACATCCATCACTTCACAGTTATAATTTTTTATTTTGGTTCAGAAAACTTTTAAGATTTACTCTCTTAGCAACATTGAACTATACAATACAGTATTGTTGACTATGGTAATCATGTACATTACACCTCAAAATTTATTCATCTTAACTGAAATTTTGTACCCTTTGACCACTTTCATTTAATTCTCCCACACTCACTTCTAGGCCCTGGCAACCACCGATCTGCTGTCTATTTCTATGTTTTGTTTTGTTTCTTTGATTCTGTGTATAAGTGAGATTATGCAAGTATTTGTCTTGGTCCAACTTATTTCAGTTAGCATAATGCACTCAAGTTTCATCTATGTTGTCACAGATTTTCTTATTTTTTTAATGGCTGAGTAATACAGTTGATCCTTGAACGACATGGGTCCATTTATATGTGTTTTTTTATTATTAATGCAATCAGCCCTTTGCATCCATGAGTGCAAAACCAGATTCAACAAATCAGAGATAGAAAACAGTATGTTCACACTCCCAACCACTGATTTCCTAATCTGTGATTGAAAATGCTGTTTTCAATCCGTGGTTGGTTGAATCCAAGGATATGAAGAGCCAACTGTAGAGTCAAAAGTTGTATGTGGAGTTTTGACTGCTGGGGTTGGTTGGGGCAGGTGTTTTATTGGTTTCCCCTTAACCCCTGTGTTGTTCAAGGGTCAGCTGTGTTCCATTGTGTATAGATCTTTGCAACCGTAAATAGCTGCAATGAGCTTGGGGATATAAATTTCTTTTCAAAATAATGATTTCCTTTGGGTATATACCCAGAAGTGGAATTACTGGATAATGTAGTAGTTCTATATTTAAATTTTGGAAGAGTCTTTATACCATTTCCACAGTGGCTGCACCAATTTACATTCCCAGCACTAATGTAGACGGCTTTCCTTTTCGCTGCATCCTTGTAAGCACTTGTTATCTGTTGTGTTTTTGATAATAGCCATTCTAATTCTAACATATTATGCAGTGATATCTCCTTGTGTTTTTGATTTGTGTTTCCCTGATGATTGCTGATGTTGAGCACTTTTTCATGTACCTTATATCTTTTTAAGACATTTTTTATTCAGGTCCTTTGCTAATTTTTCAATTGTTTTTTTTTCCTGTTGAGTTTTATGAGTTCCTTCTTTAGTTTGGACATTAACCCCTAAACAGACATATGTTTCCAAATACATCTCCCTCTTCACAGATTGCCTTTTTATTTTGCTGTTCATTTCTTTCACTGTGCAGAAGCTTTTTAGTTTGAGGTAGTCCTATATATTTATTTGCATTTTTGTTTCTGGTATTATATGCATGAAATCATTGCCAAAACCAAGTCAAGGAGCTTTTACCTATGTTTTCTTATAGGAATTTTTGGATCTTACATTTAAGCCATGAGTCCTTTTGAGTTATTTTTTGTGTGTGTGTGTGAATGGTATAAAGTTCTTGAGAATTTTTGGAAATTATGTAGCAATCAAGTGACATCGAAAATTTCCAAAGATGAGAATGATCAAGAATTCTGGATAGAAGGTGACTTTAAATCTCAGGTGGAATCTTGCCTGCAAGTTGAAGGTTTCTTGTATTTGAAAAACAATCTTAACCTTGATGAAATAAGAACTTGTGGTTAGCCTTTTCATTAAGTGAATAATTGCAACTCATTCTTTTTAAATTTATTGTATCATCAGTTTACCTCTATGAATCTATAAATCTAGATTTTATAAATGTGAAATTCAACTGTAATGTTTCTTTGATTCTGTCTTTGGAAACATTTTTGTTGTGTCCACATGCCCTCAGAGTCATTTTTTCCTTGAATGCAAGCTTCATGCTGACATTTAATACGAAACTCAGAAGGTTGTGTTTTTACAAGCAGGAACACTGAATCTCCCAGGTCAGAGCAGTTCATTGCTTTCCTTTGGCTCTTCAGGTCTGTACCCATCCGTTGTTTTCTGATGAGTAGACCCAAGGCCATCAGGAAGATTTCACAGAGCAATGCTTGTTGACAACAGAATCCTAATGAAATGGAAGCACAGCAGCTACCTATAGGGAAGGTCCTTCTACTTCTTTTTAATTTGTGTAATCAATTTTCATCCATTAGTACAGTAAATTAATTTCACCATAATCATGTAATTAGAACACCTCAGAGTTGAAAGAAATCTGGAAAACCATTGTAGTCCAATGTCCTGTTCTTTGTTCCACCCCCAGTATCTTGAACACACCTTTCAGCATCTGTTTGAACAGGAGGCAGCAGATTCCTGGGTATTGAAAGTGTATCATTATTAGGAACCTAAATCCAGCACCTGCCCTTTCCTTCCTCCAGATTCATTCATTTTCTCTTAGGTTTCTGTTTTATTTTACTCATTTCCCTCCCCTGCCTTCATCACCTCCTCATTTGACAAAAGTTCAAAGCCTCCAGCACCTTAGTTATTTTGCTCATCGTATCCAGATTTGAATCCAATATTCCAGGTACAGTCTGCTCAAGCTCAGAGCAAAGGGGAGGGGAATCACATCCTTTATTCATTAAAACCTCTAAGTTTCCTTTTATCCCAGCCCCACTCGCTTTTCGGAGGCCAGATCACACATTCTTTGCAGTTGAATTTTGGATTCAAACAAGATCCTGCATTTGTAGATACTAAATTTCATATTGCTAATTTCCTCAGAACTATGTTCTTATTTATTACAGGAACTACCCATCCCGTTCACTTTTCTATATAATTATTGAGCTTAGAAAACATTTTTTCTTTAATGAGTAAATATGTTATATGAATATATTATTCATTTAAAGAAAAAAAAATTGAAACCATCACCAGTTTTTGGTGAAGATTTCTCATAGGGCTAAGCACTAATTCCTAAAATTTTGCTTTATGTGAAAATCAGGTTACATTCATCCTTCCCCCTCACTCACCCAAAAAAGGTTATTTTCAGACTTAGAACAATTTTCAAATGAAAAAAAATTGTCCCTTATACCACATGTTCTACTGTTTTTGCTACAAAACATATATTATTTTTACTTTTTTGTAAATATTCTCATTTATTTATTTTCTATTTTTGTTTTTTTTAAAGTTATTTTTTGATTGAATTTAGTGGGATGACATGGGTTTACAAATGGTTTTTGTGTACAGCTGAGTAAAACATCATCTGCACACTGCATCGTGTCCATTGTCCTAAGCAGAGTTTCCTTCCATCTCCATCCTCCCGCCCTCCTTTGCCCTCCTTCCCCCAGCCTCCGGCCCCCCTTTCCTCTGGCCGTCACCACACCGTTGTCTGTGTCTATCAGTTATGCACATATGATTTTTGGCTGATCCCCTCACCTTCTTTCATCCAGTCCCCTAAAGCCTGCCTCCCCTGTGATAGCTGTTAGTCTGTTCCATGTATTCATGCCTCTATTTCTATTTTGTCAGTTTATTTTGTTCATGCTGAGTGAAATTAGCCAGTCAGAGAAAGACAAGTACCATACGATCTCACTTAAATGTGGAATCTATTACTTTTACTTTTAATTCAAGAATTTAAACACTTTGTGTGACATCATCTGTATTTCATACATGTTCTGCAAGCCTTTTAAAAATGATTTCTTCCTTATTGATTTTTAGAGAATAGTTGTGGTGATGTTTTCTATCATTTCCTTAAGATCTTCTCTTTCACTGTCTTCCAGAATGCTTATGAGTTGGTGATTATTTCTCCTTGACCACTTTTCAGGGTTCTTTTTATGGTTTTTAACCCCTATTATTGCCAGCTTGGTCTTTGTAAGTTATGGTCAAAGGAGAGCAACCCAGTCCTTCTCAGACTGTGCTGTGAGTGAGAAATGAAGTTTTATTAAGATAAGCCACTGAGATATGGGGTTTAATTGTCACAAGAGCACAGACTAACCTACCCTGTTTAAAATAAGAGCCACCTGACACCATGACATAACTGATTCTGATTGTTTTACGGAAGCTGGGAGGTTGCTAGGAGTTTTGGGGCTCAGGGCCATTGCAGTGTGAGAACCCAGAACACAAGGACTATTGACGGGTTATTGGATTGACAGTACTGGTGTTAAGTTTTCTAGGTATCTTGAACTTAAATGTTTTTAGGTTTTTTAAAGAACCATATTATCTTTTTTCCTGCCTTTTATGCTTTTAGAAGCTTGGCCTTCCAAAGTGCAAGTTCTAAAGCATTTTCACTTTCTTTCTTTTTAAAAAGATTTTATTTATTTATCTTTAGAGGGGAAGGGAAGGAGAGAGGGAGATAAATATCTTTGTATGGTTGCCTCTCATGTGTCCCCTGCTGGGAACTGGCCTGCAACCCAGGCATGTGCCCTGACTGGGAATCGAACCTCGGTTGTCTGGTTCACAGGCCTGCGCTTGATCCACTGAGCTATACCAGGGCCTCATTTTCTTTAAAAAAAAAAAATTATTTAATTTTCGCTCAAGTACAATTTTTTGTTTTTTACTCCCATCCCAGCCACCTCCCCCCAGTGCTCTCCACCTCCCTCCCATTTCCACCCCCCTTAGTTTGTGGCCATGTGTTCTTTATACTTCCTGTAAACGCTGCCCCTTTTCCACTGAAATTCTCTCCCCTCTCCCCTCTGGTCACTCTCAGCCTGTTCTCTATTTCAGTGTCTTTGGTTATATTTTGCTTGCTTGTTTGTTTTGTTGTTTAGATTTCTGTTAAAGGTGAGATCATATGGTATTTGTCTTTCACTGCCTGGCTTATTTCACTCAGCATAATGCTTTCCGTTCATAAGATTATCTCTGATTTTAGGTTCAGCCAAAAGTTTTTTTAAAAATCTAGAAAAACTGCTTTCCTTTCTAAGTCCTTATGGAGGCTCCCATTGTTGTGGGCTCTTTTCCCATGGTCTCAACAATGTCAGTTAGTTCAGGATGCTGGTGGCCCCCACTTAGGTGTATGGCCAAACGAGCCCAACAGCTGCCTCCTCTAAATTGGGCTATGGCAGCCTAGAATCTGCCCAGAGAAGAACTGGGCGGATTTTTTGCCTCAGGAAAACCCTGGAGCAGGTTACACTTCACTTCCTCACATGTCTACAGCAGAAGGTGCGTGGAATCGTGATTAAGTTTTGCTTCCTAGGTGAGTTGGCACCGTCTGACCGTGATCTGAGACAGAAACTTTCATGATGTTTCAAAAATGCACATTGTTCTCAGTTCCTTGTCATCGTCTTTCTGAGGTAAGGGAATATCCCCAGAGGATGAAGAACCTGGCCTCTGGATGTGGCTGTAAATATCATCGCAGAGGCACACAGCAGACAACAGCTCTGTCCTAGGAAGCTCTTAGTCTGGCCCAGACAGGCAATCTCACCTTCAACCCTGGGGTCAGGGCTCCAGATCTGTCTCTAACCCCCCGTAAAGTTATTGATTTTCCGTCACAGTTATAACACTTTTGAGAATAATAAAATATTCCATTTCTCTCTGTCTCCTAGGAAGTTTAAAAATGATGTTTTATTCTCTTATTAAAGAAGGTAGCTACACAGTTCTGAAAAGAACACATTTTTGCTAATGGCTTCAAAGCTGATCTCTTTTCTTAAAAAGTAATGCTGTTTTCTTAGGCAGAGATTCAGTACCAGGGATGGTTTTCTGCTGCCCCTTTCCTTTGATCATCGTAATTCAGTCATTATGAGATACATTTGAATGTTCTATTTATGCTAATACGTTGGTTATAGAGAATGACACAACACTATTCAAATTACGGTGATTACATTAGGACTGGATAAAAGGCCACATGGATGTAATTTCATTTCATGATTTTTATAATTCTTTCCCCCTCATTAATGTTCCTGCAGATCTTCATATTCTAAATAGTGTTTATTGGACAGATTGTTCTTTCTTAGGCTAGGTCATTGTTCACTGGGCTTACAAGACTGGGAAACATTTCCCATCAATCCTGCCTGTGTTTATCACTAGAAATTGGCTTCATTTATCTAATGGTAAAATGAAACCAAAGTCAGTAAGTTAGAAGTTTATTTCACTCTGACTTGGAAGTGTGGAGGCATGTAGGCAGTCTACAAGTTGTGAGCAATCTGGTGTCCCTCCAGCTTGCTGATACAATTTTTGTGCCTTCTGTTCCTTTGATATCAGTCAGCGACCCAAGAAGATGGTAGCAGCGTTGGCCATCGGGTTCATATTCTAGGTGACGGGGAGGAGGAGGGGCTGGGACCAGGGGCACATGCCAACTAGCTTTGAAGAATGGCCCCTGGAGGTGTGGCACATCAGTTGTGCTTGGATCTCATCAGCCAGAACTTAGGTATCTGGCCCCATAGAACTGCAGATGAGTCTAAGGAACAGTTTTTCTTTTTCTTTACTTTGTTTCTGGGCAGCCATGGACTGAGGTAAGAAACCCAGCATTTTTTATGAAAGAGGAAAGAAAGCTTATCGGTAGTCAGCCAGCAGTGTCAGCCTCATTGTCCTCTAACCCCGAGTGAACCGGAGGGACGTGGGTTGGGACTTTGTTGAAGAGCAATCTAAATGAGGCCGATAGAGGGTCGTTCGTATTCTGCCCTCACTGCTGGCCTGACGGGCAGTTCATCTTGGCCTCCGGGGAACGGTAGTTCTTCCTCTCAGCCTGCATTTATTATGGAGCCCTTTCAGCTCCTGGAAGATGTTAAAGCTTTGAATAAAATGCAAATGTTCTCTGAGAATATTAACAGATTAATTTAGTTGATGAGGTACAAAGAACATAGATGTTTAAATTGGACAGAACTGCATTGAATTCTGGCTCTGTCATTTATTAGGTGAGTGAATATGGGGAATAACTGTAAATAGTCTGGCCTTGGTTTTCTCATCTGTAAAATAAGTATAATAATAATATCTTACACTCTTTATGTATGTATATAGTAAATTCTATAATGTTTACAGAATGTACAGTCGGTAATTAGAAATGATCTCTTCTTTGCCTTTTCCTACTAGCCATGCTCAGAAGTGCTCTAGTCAGATTCTTATATTATCAGAGCTCTGGGCCCCCAGCAGATGTAGCCAGTGACGGGTACATTTTGATAGAGGATGGTCAAAATTATTTTGGGGAAGAGGGGAAGTGTTTGAAAGAGCTAGCCGGTGGCTATGATATACGGCCTTGACTGGTATTAGGCAGGATTAGAACTCTCAGCAACATCCACATTTATTTTGATATGTTGCTATGATAGTTTAATCTGGTCATTTTAGATTAGAAGTGTTTTAGTATAATCTGAAACACAACCCATGAAACTTTTACATTTTGGAAATTGCCAGCCAGCAGATGAAACCAGCGTCCATTTGGAATGACCCTCAGAATAGGTTAGAACAATGGTGTGGGCATCCCAAATGAGGGCAACACTCAAGGATGGAGTAGGAATTAGGGATAAGTACTGCACATTTTTTTATTATGAAGAAAAGTTAAAAAAATAGTGACTTTACTTTTATCTTGGGTGTTTTGAAGCATCAAAACAACCTCATCAAATAAGTCATGTCAAAATGTACTGCTTGAAATGTAGTCTTAGTGCTAAGTATGTGTGGTGTATATGCTGCCTTGGAAAAGACTCAGCCAGGTAGGGGATATGCAGTCATTTAAAACATCAGGAGATCACCACTGAAACACCGGGAAGACACAGGGACCTACAGATCCCTCCAGAGGAACGCAGAGCAATCAGCACGCTGCGTGCCCCGAGTGGATGCCACTGCACTCACTGCTTGTGTTCCTGCACTTCTGAATTTGTTCAACAGTACGTGCTGTGATCTAGGGTGGAGTTGGCAGTGAGTGGTGCTTGCCCCCGTAAAAGACTGTTGTGAAGGATTGCTCCCTTCTCCCTGGTTTACTGCAGCCATCTCCATGCTGTATGTGAGCGCAGAGAAGCAATAATGCACTAACGATGCCTTTCAGGGCTGTGTAAATCCTTTCCATGATAAACTGGGAGCATTGTGGACAAGATAAATGCCCTGGAAGGGGGAGCTATCTGGGAGGAAAAGCACCCTGACATACGTCATATAGGCACTTAGAGAAATTATTCTCAGAAGAGTATTGTTCTAGACCCCAGAATTTTGTTTCATATTATGTTTTGTGGTTTAAAAGCCTTCTGTCTGGTAATGCCTAAGATTTTAAGAGGAAAGCAAACAAAAAAAATCAGGTAAATGTGGCTGTTTATCTCGTCATTGTTACAATACAACAGTGACACTCTGTGTCAGCTTTTCGCTTTGTAAATAGTGATTTCAGAAGTAAATAAAGTAAGGTAGCCAATATAAGAAGAAATATGGTATTTAAAAAAAATTACTGAGACGTGACACTACACTTACAGAGGCACCCCTGAGAAAGCAGTAAAGTGAGGATTTTGGAAAAGAAATAAGTTAACACCACCTACACGTGTTACAAACAGTTCTTGGACAAGATATATCAATTCTAGTGTTGTGTATCATAAGTGTGAGGTGTAAATAAAACACTATGGTAACAAAAAGCATGGGGCTTTTATGTGGAGAAATAAAAATAGCCTATTGCCTACTATAAATTGGGGCATAGCCATCATGGGAAGCAAATGTTAGAACAGGGAATAAATATGGCCAAAATTTTCTATGTGAAAGTTCATCTTAAATGAAACTGTGGATTAAATCTTGAACCCTGAAACTAACTATATTAATTTGTTGAATTTATAGATGAACTCAAAAAATATACTTTTGCTCTAACAGAAATAAAACTTGTTTTATCCCCTCTGTTTTCAAACCAACCAGGGAACCAGTTTGAACTTGACCTGAGCTTAAATACAGTAAAAATCCAATGCTATAAAATACCAAAAATATATCCTGAATCAAATAAAAATTCTATTTTGTTACCTCTTGAGAGGTTCAAACCACCAAAATATTTTCATGAACAAATATTATTAGGTGGTAGAACAGAGGCAAATTGCTTTCTCCTTTTAAACTTTTTTTTTTCCCCAAAAGAAAAGATGGCTTTTCTTTTGAAGTTACTTGCCTCTGGTGTTCCTTCAAGCATTTAGATTTCCATTCGGTTGTCACACAGCACATTTTGCATTACAAATATTTGTTTAACACATGCCAGTTTTCTCATTTCTCCAATATTTGAGTTCATCTGGGGCTTCCTTGTTGGTTTTTAATTGAAAGCTTCATTGAGTAAATACACTGGACTCTTGAGTCTAGATTCATCACTTCACTGAGGACGCAGCCTTGGGAGGCTGTGTTTACTGACTGACTGCTGAGGATTTAGACAGGTGCTCTCACAGAGTGAGGATGGAGGAAGATAGTTGCAGAGAAAAAGAGAAATCTGGAAGTTGATTATGTGCCTCTCTTCATAAATGTTTGCATATGTCAAGGAGGTTGGGAAGTTTTGTTTTCTTAAACATGACTGATATTTAGTTTGGTTTAGGTGGAAGAGACATCTAGTGTGTCTGATAAATCACCATGGTGACATGCAGTGAAAAAAAATCACCGAGACATTATTGGGACAGGGAGAATGATAACTGGAGAGACACTTGCATGTCTTCAAAATCATTTTCCAATCACTTTTGTCAGAGCCTGTCCCATTTTTAAACTGGGTGAACATTTTTCAGAACTTTTATTCTTCCCAAGAAAGCATTCCCATGTTAATCTACAGGCTACTCAGTAATCACTTGGTGCACCTCAGTGTTTGGTATTTAGTACTACATTATTTCTGTTTTATCTTCCCATCAAATGCATCAAGCTGAATCATAAAATACACGTTAAGACACAGGCACACACAAAAAAGGAAGGGGCAGGCTTGACACTGTGATACTGGAATTGGGTTTGTCCTGTGCTGGAGCTGGGTGTGCCCACGCAGGCAAGATTGAGCTTCATTCTTAGGGGGTGGGGGAAGAAACTTGGGGCTCACCTGGGTTAAAGTCGCCGAGCATTTTCTAAAACTCCTGGATGAAAGATGCCTACTGAACGCCCTGGCTGGTGTGGCTCAGTGGATTGAGCGTGGGCCTGTGAACCAGATGATCGCAGTTCAATTCCCAGTCAGGGCACATGCCTGGGTTGCAGGCCAGTTCCTGGAAGGGGCCAGTTCCCAGCAGGGGTTGCACGAGAGGCAACCATACATTGATGTTTCTCTTCCTCTCTCCTTCCCTTCACCTCTAAAGATAAATAAATAAATATTTTTTAAAAAGATGCCTACTGAACATACCAATTTTATTTTGTTATTTTCATTTTCACTTTTTATTTATTTTCTTTAAATCATTGAAGCATTTTTTAAATTACAGCTGATAGACAATATTATGTTAGTTTCAGGTATATACCCAGTGATTAGACATTATCTAATCATTATTAGATAATGTCTAATCACATTATCTAAGTTACAAAGTGATCAGCTCATACCCATCTGACAACATCCATAGTTATTAGAATATACTGACTTCACATCCCTGTGACTATTCTGTGACCTGCAGTTTCTACTTAATCCCTTCACCTTCTTCACCCATCCTCCCAACCCTCCTCCCATCTGGCAACTATCCAAATGTTCTCTGTATCTACGAATCTGTTTCTGTTCTGCTTGTTCATTTAGTTTGATTTTTAGATTCAATTTTTGATAGATATGTATCATTGCCATTTTGTTTATATATTTTTATTTTTTCTTTCTTCTTAAATAAGGCCCTTTAACATTTCATGTAATACTGGTTTTGTGGTGATGAACTCCTTCAGTTTTCTCTTGTCTGGGAAGCTCTTTATCTGTCCTTCAATTGTAAATGATAACTTAACTGGGTAATCTTGGCTGTAGGTCCTTGCTTTTCATCTCTTTGAATATTTCTTGCCAATCCTTTGTGGTCTGCAAAGTTCCTGTTGAGAAATCAGCCGACAGACTTATTGGAGTTCCCTTATAGATACCTAATTGCTTTTTACTTGCTGCTTTTAAGATTTTTTTTTTTGTCTTTAACTGTGTCTTGCTGTGGGTGTCTTTGGGTTCATCTTGTTTTGGACTGTCTGCTTTCTGGACTTGTATGCCTATTTTCTTTACCAGGAAAATGAAGAAGTTTTCTGTAATTATTTTTTTCAAACAGGGTTTTCTTTTTTTTTCTCAGAATTGTCCATGTCAGTGTGTCACAATTCTACCCTCATGAAGGCAAAATCAGAAATGATCTACACAAGATTTTCTTTCAGCAGGATAATGGCAGTACTGCCACAAATGAAGCTCTGCAATCAAACAGGTTTTTAATTTCTCGCCCTCTCTCTTCTCCTCTCAGCACGACTTTGTTGTGATTGTTGGTTCGCCCGAGGTTGGCCCAGAGCTCCTTACACTATCCTCATTTTTGCTTTTGATTCTTTTTTTGTTTTGCTATTCTGATTGGGTGTTTTTTGCTTCCTTATATTCCAAATTGTTGATTCAATTTTTGGCTTCATCTTTTCTACTGTTGATTTCCTATAAATTATTCTTTATTTCAGTTAGTGTATTCTTCATTTCCTATTGGTTCTTTTTCATGGTTCCCATGTCCTTTTTTATGCTGTTGAGGTTTTCTCTAAGTTCCTTGAATATCCTTATAATCATTGTTTTGAACTCTGTATCTGTTAGTTTGCTTGCCTCCATTTCATTTAGTTCTCTATCTTGTTCTTTCACTTGGGACCTGTTTCTTTGTATCCTCATTTTGACTTCTTCCCTGTGTTCATTTCTATAGATTAGGTAGCAGTATTACTACTACTGTCTCCTGGGCTTTGGCAGAGGGGCCTAATATAGTAGGTGTCTGGTAGGGTCCAGTGGCACAGCCTCCCTGTTCACCAGAGCTGGGCACTACAGGTGTGTTTCCACCTCCACCCCTTCATGGGTTGTGTGCATGCTCCTGTTGTAGTTGGGCTTAGATTTCTGTGAGCACATCAATGGAAGGAATTTTCCCCCAGATGGATTGGCTGTGAAGACTGGCCAGGACCATGTTGGAGGATCACCCCCAACCCACAGAGCAGACTTTACTTCAACAAATCAATAGGTCTCTGGTGTCTGATGAGTCTACCCCTTGAATGTACTGCTGGTGGCAATGTTGGGGTGGTGTTTTGACATTGTCTCGAGTTATCCTCTGGGTGTGCTGGCTCTGGAACCACCTGGGAAATTTAAGCCAAGGTCAGCTGCCTCCTGCAATCTGCCCTGGGCCTCCTGGCATGAGCTACAAAGTGATCTGCAGATGGCTGCTCCTTGTGCTGGGCTTGGAGGTGCCTAGGAGAAGCTAACCTTTAAACCAAGGCTGGCTTCCACTAATGCCAGGCTTGGGATATTTAGCAAGAGGTATAGGGCATGCTGAGGACAAATACTGCTCATTTGAGAGATTTTATAAAATTCTGAAGCATGAACCAAGACAGGCTATTCTATGGAAAGACCACTGGAAACAGCTTGGATGGCCCTGAAAGTTGGGTGGGGTTGGGTGTCAGGAAATTATCAAGGTGGGGTGAAAGTGTTAGCCAGGTTGATGGAGACTTAGACATTGTGCCTACTTGCTAGCTCTGTGGGGCGAAGGCTCAGAAAAGGAACAGCGGCCTCTGCCAGCAGTTCTGCCTCTCCACTTCTCACTCTGATGCCAGAGAAGTCAGTTCCTCCCCACAGGCGGTGCCTTTTAAGTTGCTGCCTCAGCATGGGAGCTCAGAGGGTGTGAGTCCCAGTTAGCCTGTGTAGACCTTTAAGAGGAATGCCTGGGACCCCAGAAGCCCCTCCATCTTACTTAGCCGCAATATTTGTTGCTTTTTACAGGCAGAGTTACAGAGTCTTCTCTTTCTGGCACTGGAACTCTCGGCTGGGGGGCCTGGTGTGGGGCTGGGACCCCTAGCTTCTTAGAGGGGCCTCCACAGAGGAGATTCCCCTCCTGATTTTTGTCTACCACACATGGTAGGGTGTGGGACCAGCCTGTTCTGTGTCTCTGCACCTCCCACCAGTCTCTATGTGGCTTCTTTACATCCTTAGTTGTAGGACCTCCATTCAGTTAGATTTCAGGCAGTTCTGAATGATGTTGTTTTTTTCTGTAGTTTAGGTGTAATTTTGATGTGGTTGTGGGAGAATGTGAGTACTGCATTCACCTATGCCTTCATCTTGACCCAGAGTAACTCACTTTTATTCTGACCTGTGTTTGGCATGTATATCTTTAATATACTTTGGATATGATCAAGGACAAAGCCAAGCTTGCTCACCACTTTTTGTCCTCTTGTTATGTCCATCGAAATCAGAATGCTGGGCTGATATGATTGTAGCCTTATGATAAAGATAAATTCTGATTGTCATTGTTAGAAATTGTATACTGTTAATTTCTGTTTCCCTAGGAGGAGAAATCAGTCCACTTTCCTCCCAGCAGGGCAGGGGTGGTGTTGGGGTGACATTTCTGTCTCTCCCTATACGCTCTTCACTTAGTCTTTCAACCAGGAAGAAGAAAGACTTACTTGATTGGTGATATTGGTGAGAGATTAACTTCTGTTGGATCTCATTACCTGGGTGAGAAGGCTAAGACATATAAAACACAGTGCTTGCCCATCATTCTTGGAATCTCAATTTGTTGATTAAGCTTGTGAATGGGCTTTCCCCTGCACCTCAGAATTTTATAAATGAGGTTGGTGGTTTGATTCCTTTCTTGTGGTTAGTTGTTTGTGTTTATGCCTTTGTCCTACTGTGATTGGTCTTCCCAGTGTGTCCACTCTCTAGGTGCTGTCCCATGGCTGCCTGGGGCTCCGCACTGTTGAGAGCTTTGGAGGAATGACCTGCAGCAGCTTCTAAGCCATACTTATCATCAGAATCACTTGGAACATCTGTTAGAAATACATATCCTTTGTACCAACTCCAAAGCTAATGAATCAGCATTTCACAAAGCAGGGAATAGGATTTTGTATTTTGAACAAGTCTGGCAAATGACCGTGATGAGCAGTTAAGTTTGTAAAGGATCTTTTGACACTTTCCCCAATATCATCCTCCACAATAAAGGAGTGCCCATCAGACTGTCAGCTGATTTCTCAAAAGAGACCTTGCAGGCAAGAAGGGGCTGAAAAGAAGTATTCCAAGTCATTAAAGGCAAGGACCGACATTCAAGATTGCTCTATCCAGCAAAGCTTTCATTTAGAATGGAAGGACAGGTAAAGTGCCTCTCAGATAAGGTCAGGTTAAAGGAGTTCATCATCACCAAGCCCTTATTATATGAAATGTTAAAGGGACTTATCTAAGAAAAAGAAGATAAAAAATATGAACAGTGAAAGGACAGCAAACTCACAGTTATTAACAACCACACCTAAAACAAAAACAAACTAAGTGGGCAGTTAGATCAGGAGCAGAACCATAGAAATGGAGATCACATGGAGGGTTAGCAACAGGGGGGTGGAAGGAGGAGGGGAGGGAGAAAATACAAAGACTAAGTACCATAGAAGGTAGGTAGAAAATAGAGGGGGGGAGGACAAGAATAGTATGGGAAATATAGAATCTAAAGAACTTGTGACACATGGACATGAACTTCAGGGGAAAGGATGGGGAGAGTGAGTGTGCAGGGTGGAGAGGAATGAAGGGGGGGAATGGGACAACTGTAATGGCATAGTCAATAAAACATATTAAAAATGTGCCCTGGCTGGTGTAGCTCAGTAGATTGAGCCCGGGCTGCAAACCACACGATCGCGGTTCAATTCCCAGTCAGGGCACATGCCTGGGCTGCAGGCCAGTTCCCAGCAGGGGACTCACAAGAAGCAACCATTCATTGATATTTCTCTCCTTCTCTCCTTCCCTTCCTCTCTAAAGATAAATAAATAAAATCTTTAAAAAATGTGATGCAGTGTTATGTGAAAAAAAACCCCAGAAACTTATCTTTTCTTTGTCACATTCTTTTTTCTTGGCAAAGTTGATTTTTATAGATTTTAATTGCATTTTATTGTTTATGCTATTACAACTCTCCCCACATTTTCCCCTTTTGCCTGCCTCTACCCAGCCCCCACCTTCAGGCAATCCCACACCATTGTCCATGTCCATGGGTTATGCATATGTGCTTCTTGTCACGTTCTTTATGGTTGCTATTTAGGAACTAATCAATGATTGATTTCTGTGGGGAATATTAATTTGATACATGATTGATCCAAAAAGGGTGTTTGTATGTGCTAATAACAAAGATGTCCTAGCATCAATGCTAGAATTAAAAAAAAAAGAGGATCCCTTTCCAGGCTCTGTGTCAGCCTGTGGGGCAGTATGTGAGTGGTGGTGGCATTGGGAAGCTCTTTAAACACTGCTCAAATCACACCTTGCAGCTCAGGTCTCATGCAGAACTCCCATAGGCCCTGAGAGTGTATTTCAGACTGGCAGTCTTTTCTGCCCATACCGCTGGACTTGGAAGGAGAGAGTAGATAAAATGTAAATTCTACACATTTGGGAATGAGCAGTTCCTTCTTTTGAATAAATTGGCATGGAGAAGATACAGGTGACAGGCCAGGGGCTGGTGACAGTCATAAATTATCAGATCCTAAAATTCATATCCTAACAGTACTATTTTAAAGAGGCTTGGGTGCATAATGTCTTATTTTTTCACCTTAAACATTCATGTTTGATGAAAATGATTTCTCATGTAAATTCATTTATTGTAATTCGGTCCTTCCTAAACTCCCTTGATATAGAGTTACAGAATGTTATTTTTCTTTTCCCTCTTGAGAAAGGTGCTAAAAATGCAATACTGCCTTATGGCATATGAATTCATCCAAAATTCTTGCAACAAATTCTCCTGCCTTTTAGAAGCTCTGCCCTTCTATAACTTGTTTTTTGCCTGCCTAGCAAATTATTGTCATATATATATACACATATATTTAATTATATATATTATTAGATTCCATCAAATGTATCCAACTGATCAATTTACTACTCCTCCTTTCCTGAGCAATCTGTCTTTCACTATTTTGATGCTTTCAGTCATTTTTTTCCTCTCCATGGGATGAATGTACCTTCAGAGTGACCATCCAGGTCTGTGCCTGGTCCTTCCAATCCAAAATTATGGCACTGACAGGGGTACCAAGGGATGACTGATGTAAGAACTGATCACTGAACCTCCTGATATTGACCTCAAAATTATAGAGGCATACAGTTTATCTTTCCCTGGGAATTCTAAGCTGAAATCAACAGTGACATGCCAGTGAGTATGAGTCTTGTGAATATTTAGTTTATAGACTGAAAGTTAGGTAAATGTCTGCTAGGCATTGAGAGAGAGTGAAAGAGAGGACCTCCTTTGCTTTGCTGCAGTTGGAAAAGCCGATGGATTCAATTCGCATGCTAAGAGCTTTGCTCTGTTCCTCTTGCATGATCAATGTGATTCAGTGCTCTACTTTGTAGATGGTTTATGCCAGGCAAATGAAGCTGCTCAGCTTTGGGTCTATTGAGTTAATAGTCACTTTGGGACAGCAAGTGAGGAATTCAGCTTCAGGAAGCGAGGAGAGCGGGAGGCTCTGAGGTACCTCTACAATCTGATTTGGGACAAACAAAAAAATGGTTTGGTGTCCTCCTATCCTAACTATAGAAATTAATTCCTTTGAGATAATATGCTAGACTGCTAGGAATCCTATGTTAAAACAAAAAGTGTCTACCCTCCCTAGGTGGCAAGTTATGATTATTGGCCCAAACAAATGGAACATAGTCAGTCACCAGCTACTAACAGCATCCTGAGAGCTGTGCCAAAGGACTGAAGAGTTTGAGAGTGAGTGAGTGTAGATGGCCAGGTGCTCACTCTCTCCTAGGACACTCCCCTCAGTGTTTTGGTACATTCGACTATAAGTAGGCAGCGAGTAAGCCATGGGAGTGTAGTTGCCTAGGGCTACACCAATTGGACAGATAATTAGAATGGAGTCCTGAAAGGTCTAGGGTCTGACCTGGACAGTCCCCATTTACAAATGCAGTAGTTCTCTGAGTTCCTGAGAACTCTGCCCTTCTCTCATGCAGTCTAGGAAGGAAGCCCCTTGGGAAGGACTCCAACCCTTGCTGTTGGGATTCATGTTTCCTTCAGTGCAGCTTTATTCAGGGATTTTTAGATACACATTTGGATGGGATAGGAAAGTGGCATGTGACCACCTTTATAAATTGGATTTAAATTTAAAACTATTTATACCTATACTTTCTTTTACATCAAGTATACATATCTTTGCGGTTGCCCCTTAAATCATAATTATTTTTAAGTGAAAGGGATAATTTAGCCAAAGAGATTGACTCCAAGGACTGATGGCCTACAGGTTTATGAGGAAAAATTTATTTGCCCAACTACATCACACATGGCCAGGAAGCGTTATTTTAGAAACTAATATACTTCCCCACTCTCCAGTTTCTTGTTTGTGGAAAGGGATGTGAGCCTTACTTTTACGCATGTAAGACAATGAGTGAGTGACTTTTCCATCTATTCTTAACCCCAGATGCTATATCCAAAATCTTTGGTTAGGGTATGGCTAGCCATTTTGCTTAATGCTTTGTAATTTCATCCTTATAATCTGTGTGAACTGCAATCAAAGATTTTATCTTCCTTCTACAATACAAGCCTCTATGTAAACAGGAGCAATGAGTCTATCCCAAGGAAGGAGAGAAGACACATTAAAAAAATCAATTCTATGCTGTCCTGTGGAAAAGACTGAAGAGATGACGAGGAGCCACACAGAGGCTGCAGCAGGCAGAGCCAGTTCTGATGTCCGTCTGAGCATGGCAGAGACTCTGAGAGTGGAAAATGTTTGTATCCACAGCACATTATAAGAAACTCATAAAGAGACTCCTCCTCAGGAGAAAAGTCAGTTTTACGGAAGTTAACTTTTCCACAATGTGCACCTTAACTTTATACAACATAGCCATGTAGACATTTTAAAATAAAATCATCACAAATTCCCCCCAAAAGAAATTCTAAGATCGGAATCATTATTTAAAATGCGTTGACATTTGAAATAGAGGTGAGCCCTAAAACACACTCACTGCAACAGAACAAAACCATCTGGAAATTCTGTGATTTAAAGATGAAGTAAGATGAAATCTAGAAATTATTTAGTGTTGAAGAGGGGTAAGAACACTTTTTATAGGAATCCATGGAATCAAGCCAAAGTACTATCCAGAGAAAAATTTATAGTTTTTAATCCATTTATTAGAAAACAAGAAAAATTAAAAATCAATGAGCTAAGATTTCAACTCAAGAAGCTAAGGCGAGATAACAAAGTAAATCAAAAGAGTGTAGAGGTAAAATATTGATACAGACATAAGCTAAAAGATATCTGTGCAGATGAATGCAGAAACTAATGAAATATAAAATGAAAGCTAGAAGATGCTTATTCAAAGGAAGAACTTTTTCTAAGAAATAAGGAATACAATTGTTAAAAATTTGTCAATATGATCAAACTAAAGAGCAATGAATGAATGATAAATAAGAATAAGAAGCAAAAAGGAATTTATCCGAAGATAAAGAAAACATTAAAAATATAGAAGGAGAGGTTCCACTTTTGAGAAGACACTATAGACACATTCCTTAGCAGAATAGGCAAAGCAGATGAAAACTATTTAAAAACAATTTAAGTGTCTACAAATAGTTATATAGGCATATAAAAATGAATAAATAGTATATGCAAGGAAATCTACTAAAACATTGTAAGAACAGTGAGAGTCTGTGGCGTTTGAACCATGACTTTCTCCCTCATTACCTGTTCCTTGGACTCACCTTGATGAAAGCTGTGTCCTGGGAGGGTGAGCCAAGAACATGGGGTGTCCTCTTCCCCCAGCTCAATAGAGAAGCTTACCTGTCTCACTGAAAAGGGCAGGCAGCTAGCATTTCTTATCCCCCTGACTCTAAATTGAAGAGGTTAAATTCCTGGTGATTGTGGACTAAAGGTCAAGGGCTCCTTTCCTCCGTATAACTCCTAAGCACAGGATGGAGACTGTACCTCAGGAGTGAAGAAATGACCGCAGATGGTAACTGAAGCCCATAGGACAAATGAAAACAATGAAAAATGGTAAGTGAGAAGGTAAATATAACAAACTATATATTTAATTAAACTCATAAACTACCTCTATATATTTACAAACTAAATATATAAATAAATAAATTGCCCTCCTTTATCAATTTCTTTAATAGGCAAAATTTTATGAAATAAGAATGGTAACAATATGCTGATGAATTTGCAATGTTTGTATTACAAATATATAGATGTCATATATATAACAATAATAGCACAAAAAAGAGAAAAGGAAATAGAGGTCCATAGAAGTAATGTTTCTACCATTTCATCAAAATTAACTTAAAATGAATCTGAAGTAGATTTGGTAAGTGAAAGTGTATGTGATAAACCCTGAAACTGCCACTAAGAAAATTACTTGAAAAAAAATCATTCAAGGATTGAAAATGTTCCTTTGCAAAGTATTCACTTAATGAGAAAGGACAAAGTAAAGGAGAAAGAGAGAAACAAAAAAAGACCTGAGACATGTAGAAAATAAAAAGTAAAGTGGTAGACATAAATTTAATTATATCAATAACCATATTAAAGGGGAATGAATTGAACACTGATCACAATGTAGAGATCGTCAGCATAGATAAATAAATGTGATCCAACTACATGCTGTCTATAGCAAAAAACCTTTAAGTTTCAAAGATATAAATAGATTGAAAGCAAAAGGGTTTAAAAGAGATATGTCATATAAGTAGTGACTCTAAAAAAGCTGGGCTGACTACACTAATATCAGACAAACATACGAAAGGAAATGTTACCAGAAATAAAGGGATATTTTATAATGATAAAAGGTTCAGTCCATCAGGAAATGATCATGATCATGAACATGTGCACGTAACAACAAAATCTCAAAATACGTGCAGCAAAGGCTGATGGAGTAAAAAACAGAGAATTTAGCCTTGGCTGGTTTGGCTAAGCTGGTTGGAGCATCACTGTGTGCACCAGGAGTCGGGGGGGGGGGGGGGTTGGTTTCTAGTCAGGGCACATACCTAGGTTGCGGGTTCCATTCCTGATCAGGTGACCAGTGGTTGTTTCTTTCTCAGATGATGTTTCTCTCTTTCTCGCTTCCTCTTTCTCTAAAGTTAATAAACATATTAGTTTTTTTAATGGATAATTTTACAATAATAGTCAAAGATATCAATACCTTATTTTAATAATGAATAGAAAAACTAGGTAGAAGATCAACAATGAAACAGAAAGCTTGGCAACACCGTACACAAAGCAGACATACCAGCCCCTCTAGGACACTTCACCCAGCAACAGTATAGTGTACTTTCTCCTCATGCACACACAGAGCATGCTGTAGGGTGGGCCATGGGCTGTGCTGTGGAATGAGTGTCAAAAAAATGGAAAAGAATTGTGATCTCACAAAGAATTAAAATTGGGAATCAATAACAGAAAAAGTTGGGAAGCTCACAAATATGTGGAAATTTACACACTGCTAAATAACTAATGAGTCAAAGAAGAAATGGCACAGTGAATGAGAAACACACCTTGAGGATTCCACACACACAGACTTACCGGATGCAGCTAAATCAACGCATAGAGGGAAATTTATAGGGGTACACACCTATGTCAGAAAAGAGAAAGCTCCAATCTATATCCTAACCTTTCATCTTATGAAATTAGAAAAAGAGAGGAACTAGGCCCAAGTAAGTAGGAGAAATAATAATGATCACAACATAAATAAATGAAATAGAGAATAGAAAAACAATAGAGAATATTAACTAAACTAGAAGTTGGCTTTATGGAAAGAACAATAAAATTCACAAATCTTTAGCTAGACTAACCAAGAAAAATGAAGATAATCAAATTAGTAACATAAAAAATAAAGGGGAGCAATATTACCCAACTTACAGAAATATAAAAAATGATAGAGGAGTATAATATTATGAACAGTAGTATGGCAATAATTAGATAATCTAGATAAATGGATAAATTCCTAGAAAGAATGATATTACCCAAACTGGCCAGGAAGAAATAGAAAGTCTGAATCTAGAAAGAGTTTGCAATAGGAATGAAAGAAACTCCCTGCAATGAAAACCTGGGACCCAGTGAGCTCACTGGTGGGTGCTACCAAATACTTAAAGAATAATAAATGCTGGTTCTTCACAAACTCTTCCACAAAATAGATGAGGAGAGAACTCTTTCTAACTCATTCAATGAGGCCAGTTTTACCTTGATATCAAAATCAGACAAAACACTAGAAGGAGAGAACTACGGATCAATGTATCATATGACTGTAGACACAAAAATCCTCAGCAAAATGCTAACAGCTGAGATCATGCACCACGACTAAGCTGTCTGGTCTATGCTGGAGAAGCAGTATGACTCTTGACCAAGAGTTTTATATCTAGTAGATGTATTGTTAAAAAAATCAACAAATATTTAACAATATTTAATAATATTGTTAAATATTTTAAAAATATTTAGATATTTAAAATACCACAAGACTTAGAGAATTTTTTAATAACAGACCTGTTTTACCAAAAATACTAAACAACATTCTTTAGGCTGAAATGAAACAAACAAGCAAACAAACAGGTGGTGACTTGAATTAACATGAAGAAATAAAGAGTATTTGGTGTCACTCACAGTTGGATTCAGATCCCAAGGCAATCATTATTGTCTGTGTGGGCTGCACAAGTTATTGACCCTCTCTTACCTTCTACTGGGTTGGCCAAAAAGTCCATTTTGGTTTTATCTGTAAAATAAGACACATTTTTTATTTTCACCAATAACTTTATTGATTTGGGTATTTTGAATATGTCAGCTATCTCCTGCTATAGACTTCTAGTTTGAGGCCAGGGGTGCTGTTAAACATCTTTCAGTGCTAGCCCCACGGCAAAGAATTTTGGCCAACATGTCAATAGTACCAAGAAACTTTGCAAACTGCTTTGGACATGTTCAGTTGGTCTCAGCACCTTCTCCATACACTGCACAAATCTTTTTGTTTCAGTTGCAGCTTTACCTTTTTTCAAATAATAAAGCATAATATACCAAAAATGTTGTGTATTTTCTTCCATCTTCAATATTAAGATAGCTGCACAAAAATTCACCAATTTTGATGTCTTTTTTAATGCACACTAATATGATAGCTGTCACAATATGATCTAACAAAATTGTTTTGAATGAAGTTAAAGACAACTGAGCACAACAGGAGCCATCGTACAGAAAAAAACAAATGAACTTTTTTGCCAACTCAATATTTCTTCACAGACACAGTGGGGTTAATCACATATGCAAACATGGGACATACGTGTAAAGCTACTAGAAAAATTCTTGGCACTTAGCAGATTTCTAGCAACAAGTGGCAGTAGCTTGCATTTGTTCTTTCATGGGAGAGGGCATTTTTTTCTGAGATTTTGCTTTTTCTTTCCTTCCTGAAGGGCAGGAAAGTTTTCCAGCCCTAAGGCATCTGATGTTTAATTTATGTCTGACTGAGCATGGGATTCTCTGAGTATTGTGCTCCAGGCAGTGTCACCAGGGTCCGTCTTGTCCTCTGCATGAAACAAGTGTTCTCTGCAGCAGGCCCCTTTTGCCTGTCTCAGCCAGCAGCCAAGCTGCCACAAAAGGTGAAAACACCAGGTGGCAGCTGTGGCTGGTCTCTGGCTGCTCCCTGCCCAGTCACAGCCAGTCTCTGGCCTGTGAGGAGACGGGCTTGGAGGCTGCTAGTGCAACCAGATCAGTTCTTTGTCTATTTCTTGGCTTGTCCTTTATCCCGCCTCACGTCCTGCTGTGCAGCCCCCGCTCTATGTAGCGGCATCGTCCTGAATCAGAACACACAGCTGAGCACAGTGTAGGGTTCTGGGGCTCACGGGAATTGGCCTCCATGATTCTGAAGGGGAAAATATATCTGTTTGGAACCCTTGCTCCTTCACATTGTCCTTCTTTACTTATCTATACCCTGCTGCTTTTCTCATGGTGAATATTCATGAAGGTTTTATGTCTGAGGAGTTCACACAGGGGCAGTGAGTTATCAGATTTCTCTCTGGAGCTGAGGGTATCTGGGAACTTGGGGGTGATCTGGCAAGGGTAGTAGAGAGCCTCTCACGGATAAGTGATTATGAACGAAACCAACTCCTGCTGATTAAGTGTCAGCTGTTCCAGGACCCAGTAGAAAAGGATTTGTATGTAGATTTTGTCTGGAGATAAGGAAATACATTTGATTTTTTTTCCTTTGCCCCTGTCTAAATGAACCTAAGCAAAGTGAGGAAATGGAACACTTTGAAAAATGTTGTGATACAATACATTGTTTATTCTATTACTTGTTTCATGTTGTTTTTCTCCCAGTAGACTGTGATCTATTCAAGGTGAGCAGCGTCCCTTTATCTGTGGTTTCAGATAGTTATCCTTGTAAAAGCAAGACCTCTACTTTTCTGTTGGACTGCTACGAGGTTCTAATGAAAGCAGTGGTTTGTTTTGCTAAAAGCTAAGTTGAAAACCTTTGGATACTATGTTTATATGAGGAATTTTCTGCTTTTTTGTAATCTAGTGAAACTGACAGTGAACGCACTCAGCCATTATTCAGAACCTCACTGCTTTCCGTTGGGGTCTCAGGAGGGAGTTGGGGCAGGTGTAAGCAGGGCTGACTAAGAGGCTTTAGTGCCTACTCCGCCACCCAGTTCCCAAGGCAACCATCAATATTTCATCACCTCAGGCTCTCCCGCTGAGCGCAGACAAAGCCTTAGCATTCTTCCGGAGGGAGTGCTCTAGGCAGTTACTGCCTACGGAAAATGATGGGGAAGAGCAGTGAGATAGTCTGTTTGCCAGAGCCACCAATGTCCTCTAAATCTCCCTTTTGCCTAACTTCTTAATATCCACTTGCATTTCTGAGATTAACTTCTTTTGGCTAGACACATAGGGCCTTCTTTGAGTCAGTAAATTCTTTTGCTTACTATGCATTCACCTTAAAGTATTACTACTGATTTAAGTAAAGAATTGTTTAGTTAGTTTACTTTCCATTGGTTGAGTTCAATAATACTGACCTTGAAGTAGACTGGCAGATGACTTCCTTTCTCCCAGGCAGGACCTGCACCATAAAAATGCCAGACTTGCCCATCTCTAGGAAATTTTGCTTCTTTGAAAATTCTCTTGGGTTGCCCCGGTTGTCTGTAATCTACATACCCTACAAGACCTAGAAGGTTCTGTCCTCACTTTCCTTTCTTGATTCCTTTCGCTGCTCCTGCTCTCATGCTTCCCAGTCCTTCCCCCCTAAAAGACCATGCTTCACTGACCACTTGTAGGAAAAGACTGCAGTTTTGAAAATTTTGTCTCCTGTGGTACTGGGGACAGTACTCAGTATATAATGGGCTTCTAATATACATCTGTGAATCTGTGAAGTGGATGGACATATACATACAAGATACAATGTTTATTAATTTTTTTTCATATACGTGATTTCCCTAGTTAAGTCCTGAAATGTCTCGGTAAGGCAAGTACTATTTCAGAAGAGGATTCTGGACTGGAGAGATTAGGTAAATGTTTTGGAAATGCACAGCAAGTAAGAGGCAAAACCAGGACTCAAACCTTATTCTTCTAACTCTAAACTATCACCCCACCCTTCAGTGTTGTAGTGCTTCTTGGTTATGAGCAGTTATGTTTCACTTACTGCTGAATTCTGGGTTCACATTGTCTGTACAAATGGATTATAAACCCCTCAAGGGTAAGGTAAATATCTTGATTTTATTCTTTCTGCACCTTCTTCTCTCATTAATGTAACAGGCTGGCAATTCTAAAAGCATGTATTCTGTATTATCTAGCTGTCACAAATCACTGCAAGATTAATTTTTTTTAGCCTTGCTTTGCCAAAAACACTGATTTGTCTAATGAGGTCATTAAAAAGAGGCATGAAAAATATTCAAAAGAGTCTGAAATTTTAAGCTGTGATGGCAATATCTGACCTGCCTGAACACATAAAAAGCCATTAAAGAAGCTGGTATGCTTATTAAATCTTGCAAAAAATGTCCTCTAGTCATCGTAATTGAAAAGTCTTTGGCAGGACACTAGCCTGCCCAGGATCACAAAAGATCTAGTGGACAGATTTGAGTAATAAATTTTGGTACTTGGAGACAGGTCTTGGTTCTGTGAAGGTCCCTGTGCCCCCCTTCCTGAAGAAGAATTTTGCCAGTGAAAGAATAATGGTTGAATAAACCTGGTATATCCCCTTTATGTATATATTTCTAGAGTAAAGTTAATGGGAACTTGGAACTTCTGGATTATTAAAAAATTCCTAATGACATATAATGTTAGCAGTTAGCTCATTTTGGGTGTGATGTGGCCTAATTTTTCTCTGTAAATATATAATCTTAAATTACATTTTCATTCAGCAGGATTTGAGGGCAAAGCCATTCAGTCATTAGTTATTATAAAAATCCTATGCTCCCTTGAAATATTACTCCCTGTAACTTTAAATCTTTGGATTATTTTCTTCTCATTGAAGAAAGCTAAAGCTCTTTCAAATCTGCAGTCACAAATCTGCTTGCAGTTCATGAAGGGACACTCATTACGCCATTGTCAGGGAGGAAGTTTTCTCTACCCTCAAGGTTCTTTTGGCTGGTCTAATAACCCAGTAAACATGAGACAGATGAGGAAGAGAAAATAACCAAATTTAACACATACAGCTGTACAGAAATGCCACGTGAGAGAGTCAGAGACCCCACATGCAGGATTTCAGAGACAGAAGGGGATTGAGGTATATAAGACATTCTGAGCTATTGATGAGGTAATACACCTTGGGGGCTTCAAAGTCAGTGCAAGATGGTAAAAGGAACAGACATTGTTTAGTAAAGAGAAGTTTGCTCTGCCCTATAAAAGAGGAGGGAGAGATCACAACTAATTTAAACAATTAGGACAGGTTTTATAGGGAAGGTTGAATTTGAAATGAATTTGAAATGTGAAATTGAATTCTGAGTAATAAGAGTAGACCATATATGAGGCCGTTATTTTGGGGACTTGAAAAAATCCAGATTACTGGAATCTCAGTATGTACAGAGAAGTAGTGGGAAATAAAACTGAAAATGTAGATGGGTCATGCTCTGTGTGGAGTCATGACCAATGAGGAGTTAGACTACGCAACTTTCTCCTGGGAGATTTTTAATCAAGGTACCGCCAATGGTTGGAAGTCTAGGTGAGATCATAGAAGTGGTCGCAAAGGGGCAGTTAGAAGCTAATGTCTGAATAAATTTGGGATATGACTGTATGGATTTCAAACACTGAAAGACAGCTTCTGAGTCTGGTCAAGTCAATTTTTGATCCTGTGTGGATGTTCTTTGTTCGCTCCTCAAACCCACCCTCTCCCCTTTCCAACTGGTTTTGGCCCCAGGAACCGACCTACATGGCTTGGTGTGAAGTGGGTTTGTTTGCCCTTTGGTTTCTGGTTTGGCCAATGGAAGGTGCTGATGGAGCTCTGGGGCAGAACGCTAGTGGTCATGACATTTGTGTTCCTGGTTCCCTCCATGCCATGGCATGGCACGGGTTGGCATTGGCCAGGTTCCTCCAGTGACAGGGTGCATAGAGGCCCTGCAAAGTCTCCATTCCTTTTCCTTCAGGTCTAGAGGTGCAGCCTTGGGGGTGCATTGCCTCCGTTGTTGGTTCTCTTAACCCTTAACTTTTAAAAACTCTCCTAAGTCATCCATTCGAAGCCTGCCATCTGTTTCTTGAAGGGACCTTGAACTGTTCCTAGTGTATTTTTATTTTAATAGTAATCACACTATTGGCAGTTTTCCAGCTTTCCTCAAAATGAGAAACCAGAGGACTTCAAACGTGGTCTAACAAAGCAGAGAAGAGTGAGCCTCACTCTCACTAGCCTTTAAGCCAGGTTCCTGTTAATGCATAATTAATTTTTCCTAGAGAGGAATTATTTGCAACCAGATTAACAGTTTATTTTTGCAGTTGGCCAGTGCTGACCTGTGAGAATAACTTTGTTGGCAAAAAGCTCCTTTGTAATACAGTTTATTATAATCAGTGAAAACCAAGTCTGTTCTGAAAAAATCAAGTCAGACTTGCCGAAGTGTAACCCATGAGTAGTGCAGGCTCAGCTCCACTGGGAAACTGAGACTCATGGAGGAGTTTGTCTTCATTGTCACCTCTGACTTTTCAAATCCAATCTAGAAACTGCTTTCTGTATTGTTTAACTTTCACCATATCTGTCTGCATGGGCAGAGTAAGCAAATTCCACGTGAGATGTAAGTTTTGCCATTCCTGTCTCTCCTCTCCCCCCAGTCTTGCTCTTTACACTAACTAAAAGCTCCTTCTCCTTCTTTAAAGTGGAGCTAATATTTCCCCTCTTCTCAAAGCCTTCCTTCCTTTGAGGACAAGGAATGTGCCTTACTGTCCTTTGATGTCTCCCATTCTTAGAAAGGAATGGGACCTTGTTTGTTTCATCTGAACTGGTGAAAGGAATTTGAAGGAATTTCTTGGCTAAAAAGAATTTGAAAATAGAAACTCACATATGCATTGCTCAATTAAATGAGGAATTATAAATAACTGAAAATATTTCTACTTATACTTCCATCTGACTTTTCTTAATGGGCTCTTGCTTAGCCTCAGAACTCATCTCAAGAGTATATGTGGCCTTTGTAGGTACCTAATGCCCTGCCCACACCTAGGCCAGGATTAGATGTCATTTGGACACCTCAGCATATTTGGACCACGTTGGTCATAAGGCTTCACACTGTTGATTTGCCCTTGACTGCATCCCATTTCTCTCTATTTATAATCAACTCCTTGAGAGCATGGACCAGTGCATTTCGACCTCGTGTACTTGGTGCTAAAACAACTAAATACAGAGCCTGACACACAGTAGGAACATAAAATGCTTGTTAAAAGCAATAATGAAAACGAATGGAAATAAAAACCACCCCATGTGCTTCTCTATTTAGGATTTGAGATTCAGTGCACATAAGAAGAGCCGAGGGAGCTTGCAGTTGAGCAAACAAAACACATCCTGTTGCATCCTGCCCTTCTGTGTCCACTCTCCCCTGGAGAATCTGATTCATCAGGTTCAACAACGTGCATGTTTGAAAATACACACTAGTGGTTATGAAAGAGGATTAGAACTGTTGATGTGATTTCTCCTAGGAGCAAGAGGAAGGCTGGTAAACTTTGCCCCTGAACGTACAGACAGCTGCAGTAAACTCGAGGCTTCGGGGGCTTTGTTTTATTATGAGATGGTGTTCTGGGATGTAAACTGTTTTTTTTTAAAGGGTCCCCACCTTACCCTCCAGCTAATATTTGATCTTTTTGGTTTCATTTATAGCTAAAATATATGATAAAAACTTGAAGAAACTCTACAGTATCTGTAGAGTGACAGGAATATGTTTAGCCTGAGGGCCATAAACACAAAACTGGGTTGTGTAAAGGTCTCTAAGCAGGGATGTGAGTATGATATGCACAGGAGAGCCGAGCAGCAGTGTAAAAACGCACACTGGCCATGCTCGGTGTCCTTGAAGTGAGAGCAGGGGATAGATGTTGTCCTCAGTTGAAGGGCAAAGAGTGAAAGGGAGGCAAAGGAAGGGACAGAAGCCCGTACTTTTTTCTAACAGCCTGCCTATGAGACGGGGAAAGGCACAGAGATGTGCTCAGAGGGACTAGGAGATCAATTTGAAAGTTACAAAGCTTCTTAATTCCTTCACCTTTTCACCCAGTTTCCCAATCCAATTCCCTCTGGCAACTGTCAGTCTCTTTTGCATGTCTGTGAGTCTGTTTCAATTTTGTTTATCTGTTCTTTATATTCCACATATAAGTGAAATCATGTAATATTTGTCTTTCTCCAACTGACTGACTTCTCTCAGCACAACGACCTCTAGGTCCATTTATGCTGCTGCAAATAGTAAGGTTTCATTCTTTTTTATTGCCAAGTAATATTTCATTGTATATATTTATCACTGCTCTCTTCACCCACTTGTTTATTGAGGGACACTTGGGTTGTTTCCATATCTTGGCTATTGTAAATAATGCTACAATGAATAAATTGGAAGCCACAAAATAGTCACAGGCATGTAAGGTACAACATAGGAAATATAGTTAATAATATTATAATAGCTATGTGTGGTGCCAGGTGGGTACTGGAAATATGAGAAGGAACATTGTATAAAGTACATGATTGCCTAACCACTGTGCTGTACACCTGGAGGTAATATAAAATAATATTGAATGTGAACTGAAAAATGAAAGCTAGAGTTCTTTTAAGAAAAAGAAGCTTCTGAGAGAAATTTACTAAATAATTATAAAATGAGGATTTGACAGTTGGGCTACTTGGAGGAAAAAGATAGGGTTACTTGAAGTCGCCTGCAGGTTGACTGTGTGAACTACATTTCTGTGTTTAACTGACCTACTGATTTTCTGATTTTACTGTCTAAGAGTTAGGGGTGGGGTCACGTACAGCACAGAGAGACTCCTTTCTTCTTTTACCAGAATGACATGCAGAAACAGCAAGCCTTTGACAAATGGGCCACCATATGAGGCACTGAGTTGGCTGGTCATCTGTCATGGTTGATGAAAGAACATTAAAAATAGGTAACCCTCAAAGTTCAATTCTATCTAATGGATTCTCCTTCCAATATAACCACAGCACAAGAAATCTCATCATTAGAGCCAGTTCTGAAAATGTGATCTTAGCGTACTGAACTGCATTATCTTCAATTTTGGAAGAGTTCCTTTAGTTCGGTCCGTGCTCCAGTTTAGAAATTTACTCCATCATCGCCTTAAGGCCTTGGTTTGAACTTGCCTATGGGACGCTTACTGATTTCCATTCTATTAAGAACTACAAGGTAGGGCAAAAGTAGGTTTACAGTTGTGAATACATGAAACGGTTTATTATTGTATTATTATTTATTAATCATTATACTATTTTCCATAAGAACAACTGTAAACCTACTTTTGCCCCACCCTGCATTTGTCATTTGAGTTAACCAGAGCTGCTGGCTGTTACTTAACAAAAAGGTTGGCTCTCAGAGAATAGAAATCAAGACAATAGGTCTGAGGACATGGAAAGGTTTCCGGCATGCTGTCCAGGGGGAATGTACTTGAGTAAGCTATCAGAGTGAGAGCGGAGAGTCCAACGATGTAGCTTTAGTGGTTGCATCATCCTTGAATGAACGCACACAGAAAAAAACTGCTTTTGGGTGTTTCTTTCACTGTTTTTGCCCAGCTTGGCTGTGAATGACAGTCCCACCATAGCTCAGTGCCTAGAGGAGTGCCTGACACATAGTAAGCACTCAGTAACTATTTGATGATTAATAAATATCTATTGAGAGCATGCTACTATTTAAGAATGTGTCCCTTTGCATGAAATAGTCTCATATTTGATTGCTGGCTTCACCACAAACTTGTTCCTGTTATCTCACAAAGTCTCAGGTTTTTTTTTCCTGCAAAATGGATGTACTGATACTTATGAGGCATATGCAAATATATACAAATGCAAAATACACACTCGTAGGTATCTCCATCTATTTCCTTCTCTGTCTCTCTAAGGAAAGATTAAAACATACTTGAAGAGTACTTATGTGGTAGACACTGTTCTAAAGTTTTTCCATAAATTAACTCATTTAATCTTCGCCACAAATCTGTGTGTAAGGTATCATCACACATGAAGAAACAGGCACAGAAAGGTTAAGTAATTAACTAATTAGCTTGATCATCTTGCTCGACTAATCAGTAGTAAGCTGAGATTCGAAGTCAGGCCGGAGTAGCTCCTGAGTCCTTTCTCTCAACCGCTATATCACCTTTCCAAGGTAATGCATAATAACTTGTGAAACATGGTGCCCAGCACAATTTTTCCTTGTACTACAATTACTGTTTTTTTAACCTCAGGTTAAGCTCTTATTATGGTTTATAGTATCTCCCAAAAGGCGAGGGAAACAAGATCTCTTAAGCCCAGAGGACATAGCAACAGCACGCTTTGGAATGACCTTTGTTTCCCCAACATTTGTTTGAGTTTTATTAAATGTGATTATATGACCCACCCACTAGGGAGAAACCAATTTCCTTGGGTGCTCAGTACAGCCTCTAGGGCAGTACACACACTTGGCAGTTTACTTCCAAGGTGATTATTACACTCGTGTTAATCTGTCAGCCAGCAAATGGCTCCCAGAGATTCACGGGGACGGAACAGTGTTGTGGAGATCAATACCATATTTCACGTTGTCGGCAGTGGGTGCCTGGGACGGCTGAGCGGGATGAGAGTGTAATCAGCTATTGGACTGTTGAGCGGCTCCCTCCAGAGTCATCCTGGGACCCATCAGACGTTAAGTAGGAGCTGAATTTTTTGTTGACCATGGACCCAGAAAGAGATACAAGTCTTTTATTTGATAGCTAATGAAGTATCATAATTTATGGGACATGATGTAACTCATGAGAAGTTTTCTTAGTGATAAAGACAAAAATCTTCTCTAGTATGGCAGTGATAGATTATATATTTATAATCCTCTAACTTTTCATACTTTTTGGCATGTATTGTATTTCTACAGATATTCCCCTCCACTCTATGTATTCTTACTCCTTAAATCTTATCTGCATTTATGGAGAAAAATAGTATTTCTGGATAATTGCTGTCCATTTTGTTTGTGGCACTAGGTTATGAAAGTCAGTTATGTAGCAAATATTTCTGTATCATTTCTCTAGGTCAGGTTCTGTGGTAGGCAGAACTGAGTGAGGCACATTTTCTAGCATTATTTCTCCTCCACCCTGCCTCAGCCATTGTGTTTTCCTTGTGGTAGAGAGATGAGAACAGCTTGAGTGTTGGTCTCAGGAAGTGTTCAGGGAGAAGGGAGCATGAGGCTGAGAGAGAGAGCCTCCTGCCCCTGTGCATGTGTTTGAACATGTGACAGGGGCACTTTGGATGTTTGCAGCGACTGGTTGCATTTGGCAAATATTAGCCAGGAACGCCAATTGTCCGAAAATGGCCAGGAACATCCTGTAGAATGAATCGTAACACTCTGAATATCAATAGTTGAAAAACACTGTAGGAGAAGAGGCAGCTGTCAACACAGCTCTGTAAGTTAGGGTGGCTCTGAGCTCCAGAGAGGCTTGGAGTGATGGCCAGATTCTTGAGAATGGGATTTTAGTCTTCTTTTCCTACTTAGGTGGCGTTGAACACAGTGATTGGTCGGTTAAATATATGGCCGGCAGATGCTTCAGTTACTGTGTTCCTGGCTCTTGCCTAGCTCTTGCAAAACAATGTTCTTTAAGATAGGTAGAGGCTAAGCTAAAGGTCTAGGCAAATTCATGGATGATATTCTAACAAGTTAAACAGAGCGGGTTGGGGTATGTGGGACATGTTCCTAATTCTTCAAGGCAGCGTCGGGACAGTGAGTGGGGCCTCCTGCTGCATGCTCCGGGATGTCTGGACCCCTTTCAGAAACAAGCCTTGTTCCCAGAGGTGCAGAACCTGGTCCTACACCTGGGTTATTTGGCTCATATACTCCCACAGCTTGTCTACCCTACTCAGCTCTTTAATATCAGCTCAATTATGCTTCATCAGGGGAAGCTCGATAAGGTCCTGAATCTCTCTGTCCTTTAAACTCCTGCCTCATTTATCATCTGAAACATTCCTCTGGACTAGCTGTTTCTTCGGATAGATCCTAAATAAAAGATGATGAGATTTGTGTTCAGGATAATTTATTCTGCATGTGGAGTAAAGGGTTAGGGTGCGAAATAGAAACCTAAAAATTCTAGGTTCTAGCTTTTGTGTATGTGTCACTGACAAAAGTTGTTGAATGTTGTGCCTCCAACCCCATTTTCCCCATAAGCCTTGTGATTTGTATTGCCCAATACTGCATAGCATGATGATTTTTGGAAATGTGTATATGTCACATAACAGCAAAACTGACTAGTTTTTTGAAATCCAAGTTTGAGATACTTCATCAAAACCGTTTGCAGGGAGAAAAAGACGGGAACAATTTTTACCTCCCTCATCCCAAGAACCCACATTGCCTAATAGTTAGTAAAGACTGCTATCAAGAGAGAGCAGAAAGGGGGAAAAAACAAGTGAACTACATACGTGCATGTTAAAGACTATGAAGTTACTCTGTGTTACATGTCCACTCTCATCCTCATGGACATCTTCCCTTTATCCCACAGGGCAGGGAACAGACAGATCCTTCCTTGATTTGCCTGTCACAGGTTCCCCATGGAACATTCCCACAGTGAGCTCTTCCTCACTCATGTTGGTTTATGTCTTCGGGCCATGAATTCGAGTTGTTTCTTAATATACTATGTATTTTATATAGCAAAATTTCAGAACAATAAATGGTGCTAAGAAATTTACTCTAACAGCATGAAGACAAATAATGAACACCTACTTTAGTTTTGAAATAACACCTAAAATTCATCTTTAGCTTTAAATAATAAGGCAATGCACATTTTGAAATAGGCTTTGCTTTATGCACTAAATGACATTAAGTCCTTTTAGAGAATAACAGACAATCTAAGAGTAAGAGATGGGCCTTTTCAGAGGCTAAGAGAATCTTTCTTCTGGCTCTGTCTTTCCCTGTGTCTTGGTTCCTCCTTTTTGTATTGTGAGCATTTGTTCCTTGGGCAGGCTGGGCTTTGTTTCCACAGACTGGTCAAGCATTCTGACTGAAGCAAAAATTGTGCCTTCCGGGTAGTTTACAATTAAAAAAGGACTCAAAAATTAAAGAGACTTTAAGATTCAAAGGATTAAATTTCTAATGTTAGAATTCCGGACACTGTGGCATGTCTAAGGGTTGAGGGCTTAATAAAATGATAGTTGCTATGAAAGAAAGATTCATGTTTTTAAAAAGCCTAAAACACATACAAAATGGGTCAATGGTATTCACAGGTTAAGGAGGGCAAGTGGAGATGTCAAGCCCAAGGTCTAAACACTGCTTAGGAATTTCTTGTGGGGTTGGGTGCAAATGAGTAGAAAGGCAAATAGCCAGGTTTCAAATTGGTTAGATCTTTGTGCATTTTACATAAGATTTCTTTTAAAAAAGCACTAGGCTATTTTAAAAAATGTTTGCAAACTAGAGGCCTAGTCCCATGTGTAGGGGGTTCCTGGCTCAGGTTTTTTTTCTATCAATTGTTCTTGGCAAAGACATTGTTTAAAATTAGAGCACTGAGCTACTTTGCATCCTGGTGACTCACAGTAGAACTTAGTTTTGAAGAGTAAGAAAGAGCAAAGAAACTAACATTTGTTGGTTTCTTATGATAAAACAAGACACTGGGCTATGAAGACTTTTCATTTTGTTGTTGGAATAACACAAAAAGCAGATATTATCCCTATTTTGTAGTTGAGAAAACTGAGGCTCAGAGGTTAAGTCCCTTGTCCCAGGTCACAGGGTTGGCAGTACAAAATTTTCATGGAGTCAGGACTCTTGCCTGAAAAAATGAATTTCTTTCATCCTTCACACTCGGCCGAGTTGGAAAAAGCTTTAGATCAAGAGAGACAAGCCATGTCCACAAATCTGCTGCCAGCAAGCTGATGTGAGGCAGAGACTGACGTATTCTTGTCTATTTGGGGAGAAGGTCACTATCGGAAAGGTCACTAGGCTTTTCCAGCTTCAGGTCATAATTTGTACCATTACAGTCTTACTGTTTCTTCTTTCCAGCTCCCCAAATGTGAGACATCTGTGCATACCATCAGTATACATGCCACTGTTTTCTCTCCCTGTGCAATACTTGACTCACATTTTAACACCAAATCTGCCCTGGCTCACTCATTTCCAACCAGAGTGCTGGAGGCCTTCCATGACCCTCCATTCTGGAAGAACAAGTCCCAGCAGAACAGAGAGGGCAGATACAAAGCCTCAAGAAGAGAGGCTGGATTCCACTTCACGTCTCTGAAGTTATCACCATTTTTTCCTGTTTCTCCTGCTTTCTAAGTCTTTCTGCCTTTCCTATAACATCACCTTGGATTCTATATCACTAAAGCTTTAACTCCAAGGGGACGAACAAAAAAAATCCCTTTTCATTTATAAGTGGAATATTTTACGGTGCTTGTTCTTGTTATTTTAGTATTTTTTAAATAAAATGGTCAAGAAGAAAATGGACACGTGACTAAAATCTATAATTGCATGTGTCCATAGAAATAACCACTCATGGATGGGAGGTAGTGGCATCACACGTGCCCTGTCCTCATGTCTTCCTTCATCTCACTCCAGGAGCATTCCTGGATCTGTTTACGGAGGCTCGAGACTGCAGATGGGTTTTGTGTGGGGCTCTGAGGTGTTTGAGGGAAAGCCAGATGTGAGTAGAGAAAATTACTAAAAGTTAATGGGAACAGAGTTTAGTGTTTCTCTTTGTAACCATAACACCAAGATTCCTTTGACCACAGAACCCTCCATCCAGACCAGAGAATGGAGGAAGCCTTTTGTATGACATTTTTCAATGACTACAGTTTGTGGGAAACACATCTATAAAACATTGTCCACGTGGACTATGTGGTAAAGGCAACTTCCATTTGATCTCACTGCATTTGTTTTAAAGATTTTATTTATTTATTTATCTTTAGAGGGGAAGGAGAGAGGGAGAGAAGCATCAATGTATGGTTGCCTTTTGTGCGTCCCCTGCTGGGAGATGGCCTGCAGGGAACCGGCCTGCAACCCAGGCATGTGCCCTGACTGGGAATCCAAACACGATCCTCTGGTTCGCAGGCCCGTGCTCAATCTACTGAGCTACACCAGCCAGGGCTTCACTGCATTTTTTGAGCTTCATTTTGTTTTAGTTGTTTAAAGATGGTGTCTCTTCATTTCCCCCTTTTGGTAAGGGAACTGTTTTCCTGTGGCTTATCTAAATTGGGTGTAGAGCTACCTGGCTGTGAGGAATGTACACATACAAGTAAGTGATCTGTTAGATGCTAAGATGTTGAGGGTGACAGAATACATCTAGGGACTTAAATTGTGTTCACTGGCAAGAGCTTTTTGTTGCAAACTGGTAAGAATCTACAATGGCAATCATAGTGAGCGAACTCCATTTTTCCAGCATCCAAACCCCTCAGCATTGCTATCACATACTCCTGTTGTAAACATTGTTTCTGCCCAAACTTAGGCCCCTGGGTTTCAGCCTCACACAGAAATATGTCTGTATGGCCCAAGTTTTCCACTCCCCACAGCATCTGAACAAAGCTCTGCACACAACATGGCTCACGTGTTTCGTTATTTCAACAAACAGTACTGGCGTCAGTAACACATAGTTATCAAGTGTGCACCACACACCTGGTGCTGTGCTGGTTATGGGGAAAGATTGGCAAGGCCTGGTCTGCCAAATAGATTAAATTAGAAATGAACGTAGGAATGAACTTGTTAAGATGTCCAAAGGGACTGTTGCAATTCAAAAATGTTTATATTTCCTGTCATACAGGATTTCCACAGATGTTTTCAAAGTACATTGTTATGTTTTATCTCATATAACTATGTCTATATGTACATAGATCTAATGTATATAAACATCTGCTTGTAAAATCCATCATTTCATGTACTAGTAAGAAAGAAAACATAACCAAGATTAGGAGACTAATAGAAAACCCTGCATAAACCTAATGGTAAATTAAAAATAAAGGTTGTATGCTTTAAAATAAAAAAAAGAAGAGAAAATAAAAATAAAAATAATCTGTAAGACAAAAATGGAGTATTCCCCAAATGAAACACCAAACATCAAGGCTCCCCCTTTCTGATAAAGGTACTAATGGTTTCTTCTGGATCCTGGGTTATGCTGCTCCCAGCAGGTAGCTGAGCTGTGTGGGGACTGAAAAGAGGTTGTCATGTTAAAGAAAGTGTAGCCCATGAAACTTTTTTCTTTTTTTAATTTTTGTTCAGGTACAATTGTCTCCATTTCCCCTCACCATGTTCCCCCATCCCATCCACCCCCCCACTTTCGACCCTACCCCCTTTTGTCTTTGTCCATGAGCCGTTTATACATGTTCCTTAAGGACCCTTCCCCTTCTTTCCTCCATTATCCTCTCCCCCTGGTTATTGTTAGTTTGTTCTTTATTTCAGTGGCCAGTTCCCTAGTTGGGGGCACGTGAAAGGCACCATGAAACTTTTGAGCAACATCAGTGTCATCGTATTTCCTGCTCCCAGCATGTGGCAAGAGCATCATGAGGTCAATTATGTTTCCTAATATTTCCAGACCAGACTGCCCCAGAGTGTCCAGAGGGGGCCTGGAGAAGTAACATCATGCATTATTATACAGAAAGAGGCTTCAGGTGGACTCCAGGTCCCCAGTGTGAAGAGGTTTCCCTGCCCATGAGTCATCTGTTCATTCACTGTCGGCCTCTTCTGTACGTATACAGGAGAGAAAGAGATCTGGGAGTCTCACCACAGGTCCGAGCATCAATGCATATAAACTTTAGGAAATTGAGCAGCTGTCAGATGAGTGAAAAATATCTGGGATATGGCAAAACCTGGAAATACATTGTTAATCCAGGTTGGCATACTGCTTTTGAAAATTCTCTATTCCCTCATACATTTGCTTGAAGTTTGCTTTTCGGACCTTTTATCAAATATGTCATTGAGGATAGTTTCTCTCTGGTGTATCCTTTAATTATTACTCATTTTGACAAATATGATTTAAGTAACTGCATATTCCTGAGATTTTGTACTCTAAAAATGTCTACCCTTTCCTGGGGGCACGTGCTGGTACTGTCTTTCTGCACATGTGCCATGTGTCCTACTTCCTTCAGCACATCGTGGGCACTCTCAGTCTCAGGCATGGGAACTTCCCCAGAGATTTCTAAGCTGAAGGCAGATGGTCACCTTGAACAGAAATGCGGGCACCGTATGTGAGTAGAGAAATGAACAGAAATGCGGGCACCGTAATCTGTTCTGAGCAACACTATTGGACATCTCCCTAATGGCAGTCTGTTAGCAGTACCACACTCCGTGGGGTTTTCCCTACATCCTCAGGCACAGTGGTTTTGGTCCACATAGACCTGAAACCAGGTAGACCTGAAACCCCATACACCAGGAAAGAAATACAGAGATCAATTTTGCAGCTCCTGATGCTGGATTAGAAAGTGCTGCCGCATTATCAGTGCTGCTGGAGTCCCCAGGGAGCCCCACTGACTTGATGGAGACAATGGAAGACCAGAAAGGCATAATTATACTTCATCAGGGAGCACAGAAAGCCTAAGTGTAATTTTAAAAAGATTCAATACAATTACTGAAATTGCTCACCCAACTATCAACAACTTTTGACAGACTTTGCCTTAATATAGTTTGGGAAACTGTTCCAGGCCAAGAATTTAAAGTAATTGTCTATTTTATTAAAGAAAAAAAACCTGTAAATTGGGAGTCAACACATTCCACCACGTTTACAGCCTTTCTGTGAAATAACGTGAGATATTTGTACTCTCTACTACCTACTCTAGTCCTCATAGACTAGTCTAGCTCAGCCCACTGAAACACAGTCAAAGGGTTCCACAAGTTCTAATATTAACATTTCAGCTCCCACGTTTCAAAATAAGAGCCCCTATCAAGTTGGCTTTAAGTGGTCACCAGATATGATTACCAAAACAAGACTGTTGTGTTCATAGACACTTCTGGTGGAATTTAGGTTGCCAACACACTACATTCTTTTCTGTACCTGCTCATATGTTAAGACCGATTTTTTTTGTTGTTGTACAGACAACACTGTACTATATAGTTATCAACTGAAAGACACTTCTGTAAAGTAAGACTTCAACTTCTTAAATTATTTACTAACCTAATTGTATTTATCATCTATTACTACATAACAAATTACCCCAAATGTGACAGCTTAAAACAACAACATATTTCTTATCTTATAATATCTTCTCTTATTTCTTGCTTCAAGATGTTTCCTCTCCTCTGAAGGTCAGGAACCTGGGCATGGCTCAGCTGGATCCTGTCCTTCAGAATTGTTTAGGCCACAATCAAAGTATCAGCTGGAACTGTGGTCTTGTCAAAGCGCAGCTGAGAGGATCCAATTCAAGATCACACAGGCAGTTCTCAAAGGGCCGTTGCACTGAGACCTCAGACCTAGATGGCAGCTGGCAGACCACCCCTCACTTCCTTGCCATGTGGACCCCTCCAGCATGGCAGCTTGCTTCATCCACATGAGCAAACCAGAGGCAATAAAGAAAGTTTGCCAGCAACAGGAAGTCACAAACAAAAGTGACATCCCATGACTTTTGCTGTATCCTCTTGGTTAGAAGCAAGTCACCAGGTCCAACCCATATTCAAAGCAAGGAAATAACACAAGGGCATAAATGCCAGTAGCCACATGTTCTCAATAGCTTCTGCATTGGACACCACAGCTATGGAATATGTAGTTCATTGAATCTAATTTTATTAAGTCAATTGCACAGGGAGATCCGTGGAGGTCTTATTCCATGGTGTGGTTCAGCCATTTTCGAGTCACCTACTGTCATTATAATTCAGGTTAAAGAATCTCTCAGCTTCAGCACACTGTTGTTCCATCTTCAGTTCTGCTTTATTTCACTTTGTTTTAATTTTCAGTCAGGCTTCTCTCTTCTAAATATAATATGATCACTAGAAGTTCTAGACTTATTCTCCACTAACACAAATGTGTCTTACTCTTTCTCAACATTCCAGCAAGTGTCCAGGGATTGAGCCTGATTAGATGAATTTGGGTCTCATGCCCATCTCTAAGGCAGTCACTGGCCCGAAGGATGGAAATTTCTCCTGGAGCACCAGAGGAGGGGTTAAGTTCTATCCAAACATGATGGACTGTGAACGGGGAAGGGCCTTCCCAGTAGAATCCAGGTGCTATTACCAGAGGGGATATGCATGCTGGGTACCAAAACAGCAGAAGTACGGGAGCTATTAGGAGAATTTGGTGGAAACAAATACAGCTTAGGTGATCAAGGGGCCTGACCAGCCTGGAATAATTCTGTAAGAGCAGCCCCCTTCCCTCTATTGCCAGAAGCTTTTGTGAGGACACCGATGAGATTCCTTCTCCGTACTTCTGTGGCAATGGGCTTTGGTTATTCATGTAGTATGTGACATGGTATTGGAAAGATCCAGTGTTAACTTCCTTCCAGTGGCAAGATTGCGATGAATGTTTTGGTCATCAAACAAAAGATTCTTACTTTCTGGGACTAGATGGGAAAGTGTCCATTGTATCCAGGTTTCTTGGAATCCCTCTTATATTCAGTGTAGACACTTCTGTCCCTGAAAGGACCAGGCCATGTGATTATGGATATTAAGCAATCAATACTTTTAATAATGTGGATAAGAAACATCTTACAGCCACCTAAAGGGCAAAGGAACTCCAGATGAGCAATAACAATTTGATGAGATTTGGGGATATGACAAGTGCACCTTGATCACCTTTGGGGGTGCTGATGGGCAACGGCCTGATGTTCAGAGCAGGTGGGGGATCCCAGAGCATCATGGTGCTGCAGTGACCTGGAAGAACTTTAGTAGGAAAAGGACGGAATCAGCTATGGAAGGAATTCCATCCTTCCTGGGCTAAAGAAGGAATCAGCAGGTGGGTGAGCTGATCCCTGCATGCTGAGTCTAACAAAGCCTTGGGAAGCTCCACTGCTGTGGTGCCACATAAGTCCCCAGCCTGGGATCACTGGTCTGTGAGTGGTGGTTCTCAAGAGCCAGGTCCCCAGAACTCACAGCCAGCAGGAAATCATGATGCCATCTGCTGGGATTGGTGATTGGACAAAACTCTGCCATTCGTGGAGGCTGTAGAGTCCAATGCTTTGTGTGCATTCTTCTAGAACATGCACCACTGATGAAGAGGGGAGATAGACATTGAAGAAATTTTATGAATCGTGTACTCTTTGTTATTATATCCATAGAAAACTCCCTCATAAATAAACATAGTGGAGAGAATATGGGTCTGGGAAGCAGAAAGCTGGGCACTGAATTTGGCCCTGCCTGTTAGCTGTGAAACTCCGAGCAAGTCCCTAAAACATTCTGCACCTCAGTTGCTTTATCTGAGACATGGACACAGTGATAATGCTTGTCTTACTTCACCATTCTTGTATTTATTTATTCATTCATGCACTAGAGTGCTTGTGTGTGACACTGATTTAGGCACTGTATTTATGACAGAAACAAGTTTTGTTTTAATAGAGAGGATAAAATAAGATATTTGATAAAAATATCTTATTAATTTTAAAGTATCACAAGCATATAAATGATGATGATCATATTATATTATTAATTCAACTTTTCTCAGACAGCTTTTATCTCCCAACTTTCACCATAAGCATGTTGAATATACAACATCAGCAATTTCCTCCTTCAGGGCAGAGATTTCATTTTCTCTGTCAGTCTAGACAAACCTGCTGCAGGGTTGGTGTTTGTAATTGTCCCTGCACAGGCTCCCAGGGCCTCCAGGGACAGGTGTGCCAAGGTCACTGAGATGCAGCCTCCCCTGCTCTCTGTCACCGTGCAATCTTCAGCCCCCAGAGGAGCTACACAGGCAAATGTGTCTTTGATGTATAATTAATGAAGAGGGAGTCGGGTTCAGCATTAACCCACACAAATCAAGACCTTGTCTACTACCATGTGAGGAAGGGAACTGAATGGGACTTTTGTTCTTAGAGCTATATTTATTGTTACAAAATGTTACACATTGGAGTGGGGAAGGGAAGTGCCTCCGTGGCATTGGTGATGTGTCTGTTTGCAGGAAGTCACAGGGACAGGGATCAGTTAGATCTGCTGATTAATTCCTGGCTCCAAAATATTGTAGTGGGTGAGGGAGCTGCAGGGAATATTCTTCTGTTTAAAATGTGTGTGCAGAGTTCATCTGATTGGAGCTGCCTTTGGTTTCTGCAAGCCTATGAGCTTTTAAGAAACTTTATCCACTCCAATGATATGAATTTATGGAGCTTCCCTGTGTGTAGGTGGTAGAACAGCCTGTGGCTGGTGAATTCAGATAGTTTACATGTAGTTGATGGGGAAGAAGGTTCCCAGCAGATCAGAGGTAGAAGAAATTTTAGAGCTTATGTTGTCCAACACTCTAGGTAGGAATTCTTTTCACGTGATGACTTCTAACTGCTTACCTGTATTTTCCTGCCTGTGGTTAAACCAAGAGAACAATGGGTTGCAGCATGTAATTCGAACTACTCACTTTTTGGCAGAAGATGGAGAGGAGGGCAAAGAAAAAAGAAAGAGGAAAAAAAGCATCCTTTATTTTCTCTGAAGGCTCAAGGAGAGCCAGAAGCATAACAACTGGCAAATCCAAAGCTAGAGGTGGTTTTAATTCCTGGTCATCAGACCACACACGTTGGGTTGTTTGGTTCTAGGACACTGACAACATTTCCTTCCCGTAGCCGCCAGGTCCCAGTCCTTGTCACACCTTAGGGGTGATCCATATCTAAAATTTTATCCACAGCTCCCTTTGTCTCTGAACAAAAATTGCTGTCTCTCCAGCCTTCTTGCTTTTTCTCTTTTATATACGCTTTTCAACCTTGGCTCTGCTTTCTCCTCTGTCCCCCCAGTCATGGCCTTTACATCTTTCCTGGGCCATAGCGAGTCACTTCAGTGGCTGCCTTTCTACGAGCGTGACCAGTCATCTCACTTTACGGGTTTTGTGCTGCAACTTTCCTATGCGTTCCCTGCTTTTGATCAATTTGGCCATCTGCTTCTCTGCTGCAGCTCCCAGATGGCTGCATGCTGTAGGTAGGGTGGAAGCACACGATGGTACAGGTGTGGTTTCCAACTTTAGCTAGACTCCCAGTGCTGTTCTGTGATCTTCCTACGTGGTCCCAGTTGGTATCCTCATCTGTTCCCCACAACGGCTCTTATGCAACTTCACCCAATCCTCAGATTTATGCAAAGATGGCCTTATTGTTATCACAGAGGAAGTTAAGTCTCGTAGCCAGGAACTCTCTTCTTCTTTATCCCCCTACTGCCATAGATTTATGTATTTACCTCGTGTCACAGGGTGCCAAATCACATCAGCCCCCGAGACAAGAATTCTAGTGAGAATAATTTATTTGGGAGGGGATCCCAGAAAATATCAGTAAGGAAGTGAGGAGTGGACAGAGAAGGGAAAGAAGCCAATAAAGGCTGTGTTATCAAGCAAGCATCCCCTGTAAGTCATTGCATCTCAATCCTAGTGGGAACTTCGGGAGTCAGCATGGAGCACGTGCTTCAGTTATCCCATGTGGGGTTGAAGAATCGTTACAGGTCATCTTCCATCAGGTTGTGACTACAGACTGCTCCAGGAGTCAGTAATTCTTCTGAACTCCTGGCCTGGTACAGTCACATTCTCTTGGAAAGGTAAGGTCTTCTACCAGCTGGTCATACTTTTGAAACTTTTGGGTGAGACCTACCTAGTTCTCACATATTCTTCATTCCCTTTCCAATAATATATTATTTATCTTGAAATATTAGACCTTTTCCATGAGGTAATGGTTACTTAGTCTTTAAATTAACATTTTTAGAATAATAAAAATGTCCCCCATCAAGCACCCGGCTCCTGCATTTGAATTTGAAAGTTATGACTTTCAGGAGACTCTGTGTGTGTCCATTTGCATGTGCTACAGGTTTACAATAGACGGGCTACAACCTGGCCTTTTTGTGTTTTATTTTCTGAGGGGGCACTCTTTTGTTCTATATTTAATACTGGAGGGAGGTAAATGCTTGATGACAATGATGAAATAATCTCTGAGAAATAAAAAGATAAATTGGGAAATATTAAAAATATTATCTCCCCACATCCGCTTGGCTGCCCAAATCACTGAGCACATTGCCGATGCTGACAAAGATGTGTGCTGGTGCCACGTGCTGGTTCAAGCTGGTGTCCACCAGCATCTCGATCGGTGCCCAGAGCTGGGGTCACTCACGCCTGGCTGAATCCTTGGCTGCTGAACCAGTTGGCACTAAAGCTGTCCCAGTTCTGAGTTTTCTGTTTCTCAATGTTAGCAGAATCGTGCTTTGCTTCTGTTTCCACTTTACATTTCTTGCCCTTAGAATTAGTCAGGAACTCTTGTGGTCTACATGTTCTCCTAAGCCTTAACTTTTTGGTTTCCTCAACATCTTTAAAATGTCTCATCATCCCCATGTCCACCGGTGTAGAGTCTGTCATCTGCTTCCTGGCCCTAGTTGGGGAGATGAATACATGAGATGCTTCACAGGAACCACTTTACACAATCTTGGAGCATAGTACATGTTTACCAAGTGTTATCCGATAAACTGAGTCTTATAATTACTCTTCTGTCAGCTTTCCAAATTGTTTTAAAGGCTGCTCTAGAATAATCCTTCCAAAAGGCTAAATAATTTATGTATAAACCTTCCATACACTCCACTGCCTGTGGAATAAAAACACAGCTCAGCAGCAAGCCCAAGACCTGTTAGGAGCTGGTTTTTGCCTTTCCCTCCAGCCTCGTGTCTCATAACAACCTCATTTTGCCTGATGTCTCAGCACACTGGCTCACTGAAGCATCTGAGCACGTGTATGCGCTGTGACTTCTCTGTGCCCTCCTTCCCTTTGCTCCTTCTGTGATGCATGCCCTTTACCCTACCTTGTGCCCAGTGACCCAAAATTGCTTTAGAAAATCAGCTCAGTTACCTCCTCCCTGGAGCGTGTATGTGCTTCCAGTAGAAGAAACCACCGGGCCTTTCTTAGGCCCTCCTATGAAAAAGGTGGATGGTGATAAGATCTCTCACATAGGTGGTTGTAAGAGTTTAATGATATGAAAATGTAACTCTGCATGCTGCACCATTAATATTTACTGTATCTTAACTGCTTGTATTAGTACTTCAGAGATCTCCACTCTGAAGATGATCATGTATCCATGGTTGTCATTGCTGTGCATATTTCCCAGTCCCTGCCAAATGCACACTGTGTTCTGTTCAGTTTGTACTTAGTATTATGTTAAATACGCGAATGAATGAAACCTATCACGTGATAAGCTGATGCATACCTAGGGTTTTACAGGTAAAAAATTACCCCTTTATTATTTTATTTAATGCTTACACTTGTTCCATGCACTGTGGATATTTTTAGGGCAGTGAAACTGTTCTGTCTAATATTGTAATGACAAATACATGGCATTACACACTTGTCAAAACCCTAAGAACTATACAACCTGAAGAGTGAGCCCTAAGGTAAGCTAGGGACATTAGCTGATAAAAAAGTATCAATACTGATTCATCAATTGTAATAAATGTACCACATGAATGCAAGATGTTACTCATTGGAGAAGCTGAGAGGATAGAGAAGGGAGGGGTGTATGGAAACTCTGTTTTCTGCTCAGTTGTCTGTAAACCTAAAATTTCTCTAAAAATAAACTCTGTTAATTAAGAAAAGTAGCTTCATGAAGTAGTGAGGACTGGTGGGTAGTAGTGACAAGTGGGACAACTGGCTCAAGGTCACAACTAAAACAGAGACAGGACTCCATTTTTTTTTACGCTGCACTTCTCATAGTTAGTTCAGGACACATTTTTAATTTCCATTGAACTTCTGGAGAAGGATAAGGCGAGCTCATCATTGACATTCTCCTTTTGGCACTTTTGGAAAGTAAGTCTTAGGTGGAGTGGAGTTTATTAGAAACTGTGAGAATACCCTTCACAAGACTAATTTAGAGTCTTTATGACTCAGTAGAGGCTGTCAATCCTAAGTTATTTGACATTTAATTCTTGCTGATGTAAATTTTATATGACAAATAGTTTCATTTAATTGTGTCACCTCTGGCTTATGTACACCATAAAAGGTTTCAGTTTTAACAGCCAGCAACAAAAGAGCTGAGAGGAATAATGTTGAGAGAACTTGCAAGGGCGTGGATGGCTGGGGGAGGGCAGGTGGCTCTCTGACAGAGGAGCTCTCTGGGGGGAGGCTGGGCTTTGGGCAAGGGTGCATCTGTCCTCAGAGTGCCTGACTGGCAAGAGTGCCACTTGTTCTTGGGACTTCGACTGGTACATCCTCCTTCTGGCAGTAGGTTCATATACCGGCGCCTCCTCTGGTTCATCCTTTCCACTGATGGCATTTCCACAGAGAGTACTTGCTTCATCCAACAACATGCTCTGACATGCACTAATAACAATTCTACAATGATGTCGCCAACATTGCCTAACTTTCTATCTTTGTTTCTCCATGTAAAATCACTTGCTCAGAGAAGATGGCAGGACCGAATCCCATTACGTATTGAGAAAGTGCTGACATGTATCCACACATCAACAAATTATTTATAGAGCATTTACTATGTTTCAAGTTCTGTGGAAGACACAATGGATAGTGAGCCGAGCCGTCTCTGACCCCGAGAAGCTCACAGTCTACTGGGAAGAGCTGATAAACCTGTAAAATGAGACAACAATAAGAGGTATATTGTGTGGCACTCTATTGTTTATGAAGGACTTTCATGTGTCTATGGCAACATTTCTGGGTGATTACAGCCTATATCACTCCTCCCATTTTATAATACATGTAACTCTTGTGTATGCCATTACTGATGATGCCTTGGTTTTGGTAGAGAGTATTTGTACATTTCTAATTCTAAGGAAACCAAAGTAGGAAATGGTTAATGTTAGCTTAATCTATATAATAAAATATTTGCAAATATTCCACTACCCAAATGTGTTGAATATTATCAGGGTACCCTATATATTAGACATTTCTCATTTTGAGTCTAATATCCATAGTAACAAACTTTGAGTATTTAAATGTTCTATTTATGTGAAAGATGTGATAGCTGGCAAATCTTTTTTTTAATTGTTACATGAAGATAGTGTTTATTGATTTTAGAGAGGAAGGAAGGGGGAGATAGAGAGACAGACATTGATTGGTTGCCTCCCATACACACCCCCACCGAGGACTGAACCCCCAACCTAGGTATGTGCCCTGTTCAGGAACTGAACCCACAGCCTTTTTTGGTATTCATGATGATGCTCTAATCAACAAAGCCACCTGGCCAGGGCTAGCTGGCAAGTCTTGGAGGCTGAATCTCACTACATGTGCCATCATGTATCTTCCATTGACTCTCTGACCCAGTCTTCACAGCTCTGTACATTCCTACCCTGCTCTCTACCTGAAAAGGCTGACCTACATGGACTGTTCAGTGGGTTCCTGGGCTTTCACTCAGCAGGAGGTGTCTTGTTGGATTTGGTCCTTGGCAGGAAATCAAAGAGAGGAAAAAGAGTGAAGCCAGGATGTTTATTCCTTAGGGTCCACCTCTTTGAGATCATCTTGGCTCTCTCCATTACTTCTCCTCAAGTGGCCTCTTCTCTTCCCTATATCTTCTCCTTTTCTTTGTCTCTTCAAGTCTAGGGACAGTAACAACCATTTACAAATAGAACACACATATTTAATAAAGGAAACACTTTATTTGTAAACAGCCCTTTATTCAACCCTCCTTAAATTATGCTAATCTGAGTGTGCCTTTTGTTTCCTTTCAGGATCCTTAAAGAGTCCATGTGCCTTAAAAGGTCCATGCGTCATGCACCTACTTATTGCTTATTCTTATTGCACCTACTCTTCCCTTGCTTATTCTTTTTGCTAATAAATATTTTGTACAGTAAAAATAAGCTCAGTGACCGAATAAAGAAAATCCAGGCAACACAAGGGCTAGAAAAATCACATGTGATGTGAATAAAGGGATGGAGGTGGAGATGGGCAGAGGTGGAGATGAGAGAAAGAGCAACCCCCTAACAAGAAGTCTTCTGTTTCTTGTCTTTGAGTGGCTTACAGTGACTTGGGGATAATTTGAAATACAAAGGACAAATTTCCTTTGGGAAGGTTTATTTCTAAAATCCTTATGTATCCACATAAGGGAAATGGAAGAGTGCAGTGAATGGGAACCTGGGAATTAATTTGTGATCCCCTCCTTACTAGTGTCATTGCCCTTGAACTTCTTTGGGGTTCAGTGGCCTTATCTGTAGAGTGCAGATAATACTGCCAAAGGTCCTAATTTATAAATAAATTCATTATTACTTGGGGTTTAATTATATCTTAGACATGTAGAAATATATTTTCCTTAGTGAGGGGGGACTTCATTTTTGCCATACATAAAAAGAAATATAAATTCATGTTTACTCTGAAAGTTAAGTTCTTCCCTAAATATCCATGAATCCAAGGCCAGATTGTACAAAGCTGGGATGGTCTCATTTGATGTTAACCTACCACAAGGGAACCTCTGAATAAGAATTCTGGGGTTGATGTTACCATATTGTATGATTCCATGAGTCAGCAAAAAATTCACTAAGTATCTGTCTGCTGCATTTTTGCAAGTCCCTGTGTTAGATGTTTTGTATATAAAATACATGTATGCCATGGTCCTTGACCTCAGCCCATCTTGGGCTGAAAGAATAAGAGGGAAAAGGTTAAGAGGTGACCTATCAAGATGGTATTTTGATATGACCTCTATTTTCCTTTGTCTTCCCAGTGCATTGTGGGTATGCATCATAAACGTTTGTTGAATTTGAGTAAATTGAAAACCATTAATGCCAGGCATGAGAAGCAAAGACACCAAAGTGCATTAAAAATTCAAAGGAAAGAGAATTCTTTGTGGCCTTAAGGATTTGATGGAGGTGGAGAAGATTGTTCTAGGCCTTGACAAATGTGTAGATTTGGGTAGGTTTAGAGGGGCAGGACAACACTTCAGGGGACTAATTATTTACTTAGGATAGATTTATAGAAATCAAATCACCAAGTAAAATGGTATGAATTTTAATAAGAAATGATTTATAGACAGACATTTACATAGTCTTGATTTTAATAGGACTTGATTTACATATACCTTCCAAAAGATTGTATAATTTTTTACAGCAAGCAGAACTATGTGAAAGTACTATTTTACCATAACTGCATGAGTGTAGCATGTTATATTTGGAAAATATTTATTTACTTATGTGATGGATGATATCATTTCTTAATTAAAAAATGTATAGGTAAACATTATAATTAATTGGATGAGGACAGGGGTACAAATACACTGTGATTACACTGAGGTAAGTATGGCCAAAAAGGATGGGAGCTTAGTACAGAGGCATAGAAAAGGGGAGAGAGAGAATCGTGACTATATACATGCTGTGGTGCCTGTCAAGGGGTCAATAGGCTGTTAGAAGTGAACAAGGACAATTTCTAGAAATTGTGATGTGAAGGGTGTCTTCAGCAGATGTGCAGGCATAGGCACGGTGAGTGGAAATTCTTTTGTCATCCAGAGGCGAGGCTACTAGTTGGGGATCTTGGAGGTGGAGCAATTGTGCATAAGTAAAAGGTGCTAGGTATGGCTTGAGGCTGCAGGGAGGGGTCAGTGCAGGCAAGGAGAATAGGAAATGGGAAGTTAGGAGCTGATGCATTAACAATACTTTTGTGATATATCAGACGATGGAGTCCAGGCAACCAGGCATTGCTTAGGATCAATGATCTTATAGCAAGAGTGCTCAAGGAAAGGTTCTGGGATATTGTTGGGAGGGAGAGAAAACTGTGGTGGAAAGTGAAGTATTGGGGAGAGGATGTATAGCTTGGAAAGAGACTACCAGGAGAGGTTTGTATTGAGATCAACTTTTATAGGTATCAGGGAAGCATAGATTTTACTGGCTAAAAATAGGTCTCCATTTATTAGCCATTTGATTTTGGACAAGGCACTTTACTTTTCTGTGCCTCATTTTCTTCATCTGCAAAATAGGGCTCCTGCACAGTTTAAAGATGTTCCATTTAACGTGACCAGAATGGGGTCTGGCACAGAGTAAATGCTCATCAGCATCATCTACTTTGTTGGTGGCATTTATTGTGTTGCTGTCGTTGGAGGAACTGTTCTTTTTTCCTGGTTGCTCTTACTGCATGTTGTTGGTGGAAAATGTATTTGTGTGGTGGTGTTGCTATATCAAGGATGACAGGAAGGCAGGCGACGAGTGGGCTGGAGGCTCATGTTTTCAGTAGGCATGTATGGGACTCGTCTCTAATCTTTTCCTAAGTTGTAGGATGATCCAGGGGTTTCAGGAAGAATGCTGTGGTGTCCTTTAGGGACAGCTCACCCAATTAGCATCCTCCTGTTTTCGACTTCCGAGGTCTTTTATATACAAAGTGAGTCTTGGGAAAGGAGAAAGGCAGAGATCAGGGTAAACATTTCAAGCCTCTGTCTCACTGAGAGGAGAAGAAAAGTTGGGGCTGACTTTTTGAATTTAGCAGCAACGGGACTCTTTCTGGTAGGCAGCTGGGGACACCTGCCTGACTTCTGCTATTCACAAAGCCCAGAGGTTTCTAAGTACCCATTTTCAGTCTTGGCATAATCTTGGTTTTCTGCTCCTTTATGTGGGCATTTATATGGATGTCATCTCTTTTGATGGGCTTTGCTACATAAGGTAAACTTACGAGCTTTGCAAAAATAGCCTCTGTGTTTAGCACCCTTTTGCTCCCTGGTTTATCATTCTTGTTTATCTGTTTAGTCACATGGTCTTTATTTTTTTCTTGGTGCAGTTTGATGAAAACAAGTGAACCATTTCTGACAAGTTTCAGCCTAGAGTTTATAGCTTCTGCCACTTTTCAGATAATTCTACACTTATCTAAAGCCATAGTGGTGTGATAGCCTGTTTCTCATGATGATTCGGACACTGGCTGAAATGCTTCAGCCCTTTGTGTGCTGGGAGACAGAAGGGCCAAAAGAACACGAGTCCAGACCCGAAGTACACATTTCAGTTGGGGAATGGGAAAGACATCCCCATGTTCAGTTTCAGATAGATGACTTTCCTCTTTGATGAAATACTTCTTACAAAATACATCAAGCTATAATTTGGCTACAATTACTTTAGTCAAGAACTGAAATAACATTCATTTCCTTGTAGGTGTGTTAGGAGGACACGCCACTTCTGACAAAGGGTTGGGAGGCAGGAAAAGGCAACCATCTGCCTGAGGAGGGAGAGTATGTTATACTGGCCCAACGGTGGGTCCTGGAGAACTAAAGGAAGTGCATGCAACACACTCTTTTTTTCTCTTGTTGGTGATGATGGTGGTCAGAAGAAGAGGCTTGCAAAAGGGGAAAGGAGGTTTGGAAAAATCACCACAGATCTTTGTTGACAATGTTTTTTATGAAAAATTGAGGTATAAGGGACATACTATATTGCCAGGTGTACAACATAATGAGTCAATATTTGTATATTGTGAAATAAACACCATGATAAGTCTAGTTAACATTCATAGCCATATATTTTTATTCTTATGATGAAAACTTTTAAGATCCACCTTCTTAGCCACTTGCAAATGTGTGATACAGTATTATTAACTATCTTCACCATACTGTACATTCCATTCCACAACTTATTTATTTTATTTTTTTATGTATATTTTATTGATTATGCTGTTACAGTAGTCCCAATTTTTTTCTCTTTCCCCCTCTACCCAGTAACCCCCTCCAACAATCACCCCCCTTAGTTCACGTACCTGGGTAATGCAAGTTCTTCGGTTTCTCCCTTTCCTATACTGTTATCAACCTCTTCTTGTCTATTTTGTTTCTACCAATTATGCTTCTTGATCCCTGCACCATTTCCCCCTTCCTTCCCCTTTCCCTCCCAGCTGATAACCCTCCAGGTGATCCCCATACATATGATTTTGTTCCTGTTCTGGTTGTTTGCTTAATTTGTTTTTTTTTAAATTTTTTTAGATTTCATTGTTGATAGTTGTGAGTTTGTTTTCATTTTAATGTTCATAGTTATCTTATTTTTCTTAGATAAGTCCCTTTAACATTTCATGTAATAATGGCTTGGTGTTGATGAATTCTTTAGCTTTACTTTGTCTGGTAAGCACTTTGTCTGCCCTTCCATTCTGAATGATAGCTTTGCTGGATAGAGTAATCTTGGATTTAGGTCCTTGCTTTTTATCACTTTGAATACTTCTTGCCAGCCCATTCTTGCCTGCAAAATTTCTTTTGAGAAATCAGCTGACAGTCTTATGAGAACTCCTTTGTAGGTAATTATCTGCTTTTCTCTTGCTGCTTATAATATTCTCTCTTTATCTTTAACCCTTAACATTTTAATTATGATGTATCTCTGTGTGTTCCTCTTTGGGTCCAACTTGATTGGGACTTTCTTTTATTTTTCAAATAGATTTCCAATTTCTTGCTCTTTTTCTTCTCCTTCTGGCACCCCCATGATGCGAACGTTGGACCTCTTGAAGTTGTCCCAGAGGCTGCTTATATTACCCTCACGTTTTTTTAATTCTTTTTTCTTCTTGTTGTTCTGATTGGTTGTTTTTTACTTCCTTATGTTCCAAATTATTTTAATTTGGTTTTTGGCATCATCCACTTTACTGTTGTTTCCTTGTAAATTGTTCTTCATTTCACTTTATGAATCCTTCATTTCTGATTGGATCTTTTTTATGCTGCTGAGGTCCTCACTAACTTCCTTGAGTATCATTATAACCAGTGTTTTGAACTCAGCATCTGATAGATTGGTCTTCTCCATTTTGTTTAGCCCTTTTTTCTGGTGTTTTAATCTGTTCTTTCATTTGAGCCATTTTCTTTGTCTTCTCATTTTGGCAGCCTCCATGTGTTTGTTTCTATGTATTAGGGAGAGCTACCTTGACTCTGTGTGTTGGGAGTGTGGCCTAATGTAGTTGGTGTCCTGTAGGATCCAGTGGCTCAGGCTCTCCTATCACATTCCTCTTGTAGTTGAGCTTTGGTTGCTATTGGCAGATCCATGGGTGGGATTTACCCTGACCAGTCAGGTGCAAGAATTGGCTGTGACCACTGACCACCAACCTGTACTCTTTGTGGAGGATCAGCTGTGTTGGGGCATGGTGGTAGTGCTGCGAGTAGTCTGTAGGTATTCACTGTGTGTACTGGTGCTGGGGTTTCTTGAGTGGGGCAGGCCTAGGTCAGCCCTCACCTGTGTTTTGCCTGGGACCACCCTTGCTGAGCTATAAATCAATCTGAAAAGGCTGTTACTTGTGCTGGAAATGGAGAGACCCAGGTAAAGCCAAGCTTTTAATCTAGGCTGGATGCTGCCAGTGCCCACCCGGGAGCTCACTGAGGCCAGCTGTTACTTGTTTGAGAGGCTTTCGGAAGTTGTGAAGCATGAGCCAAGACCACCTGTTCATATGGAAAGGATGCTTGGATGGTTCTATAAGTTGGGTGGGGAAGTGTGCCTGAGGATCTCCAAAATGGGCCAAACAGTGTTAGCCAGATTATGGGGTCTCAGATATGGCACCAGTCTGCAAGCTCTGTGGCTCTGTGAGAGGAGGGCTCAGAAAAGGGACAATGGCCTCTGCTCACCCTGATGCTAGACACTTCAGCCTCTTCCAGTATGTTACTGGTATCCTTCAAGCTGTCACCCTGGCACTGGAGCTCAGAGGAAGTGAGTCTGAATAGGTGAGTTCATGTGTGAGTTCTTTAAGAGCAACTGCTTGGGGTTCCAGAAGTTTCTTCCACTAACTCAATCCCCACTGAATTTTGTAGCCAGAAGTTGTGCAGACTTATCTTCCTGGCACTGGAATCCTGGGCTAGGGGGTGCTGATGTTGGACTGGGACTTCTCACTCCTGAGATATCCCTCCCAAATTTTTATCCATCACATATGGGTGAGAGGCCAGCTCATTCCATGTATGCACCTTTCCTACCATTCTTGATGGGTGTAATTTCTTTAATTCCATAGTTGTCAGATTTCCACTCAACTTGATTTCTGACAGTTCTAAGAGAGGGTTGTTCTATATTTTAGTTGTAATTTTGATGTGGTTGTGCAGAGAGGCAAGCCATGCCTGCCTACCCCACCATCTTGACTTGATTTATTTTATAACTGGAAGTTTGTACATTTTGACCACCTTCAACCATTTTATCCAACCTCCATCCCCTGTTTTTGGCAACCACTAACCTGTTCTCTGTATCTATGAGTTTGGTTGGAATTTTTTTTTATTGTTGTTATTTTTGGCTTCCACATATAAGAGAGATCATATAGTGCTTGTCGTCCACTAACTTATTTCAGTTAGCATAATGTCCTCATCCTCCATCCATGTTGTCACATATGGCAAGATTTCCCTATTTTTTATTGCTGAATATATACAAAATTTTCTTTATCTATTTATCTATTGATGGACACTTAGTTTGCTTTCATATTTTGGCTGTTGTAAATAATGATGTTATGAACATGAGGGTGCAGATATCTTTTTCATATAATTGTTTTATTTTTTTGGACATATACGCAGAAGCAGGATTGCTGGATATGATAGTTCAATTTTAAATTTTTTGTGAAATCTTCATACTGTTAACCCATACCAGTTTACATTCCCACCAACAGTACACAGGGGTTTCTCTTCCTCCATGTCCACACCAGTGTTTGTTGTCTTTTGTCTTTTTAAGAGGAGCCATTCTAACGGGTGTGAGGAGATAATCTCATTGAGGGTTTAATGTGCATTTCCCTGATGATTAGTGATGTTGAGCATCTTTTCATGCACTTTTTGACTATTTGTATACCTTCTTTGGAAAATTATCTGTTCAGGCACTTTGCCCATTTCTAAGTCTGACTTTTTTTCCCATTGAGTTATATGAGTTCCATGTATACTTTGGATAATAACCCTTTATCCAAAGAATGGGGAGAATGATTTGCAAATATTCTCTCCCATTCCAGAGGCTGCCTTTTTATTTTGTCAACTATTCCCTTTGCTGTGCAGAAGCTTTTTAGTTTTGTGTACTTCTACTTGTTTATTTTTGCTTTCATTGCCTTTGCTTTTGGTGTAAAATCTGAAAAAATCATCACTAAGACCAGCCTCAAGGGGTTTGCTGCTTACATTTCCTTCTAGGAGTATTAAGGCTTCAGGTTTTATGTTCAAGCCTTTAATCCATTTTGAGTGGATTTTTGTGTATGTGAAAGAGGAATCTAGTTTCACTCTTTCACATGTGGCTACCCAGTGTTTTTCTTGACTATCTTCATCTTGCAGTGTCATTTTGCACTAACTCTGGGTGTCAGCAGAGCAGCATAAAAGGCCCTAAAAAACTTTCAGTCAGTCATCTCATGTGACTGGTGAGGAAGGTGCAGAGTGAAGATTAGCAGTTATCCCTTTCATTACCAGCTCATTTGAGGGGCGAGGTTACACTGTATAAAGAATAACTTAGGAGGCATTGCATGATACAATGATTCTTTCCCTCATAGAACAAAAATGATTCTTTTTGTATCTTTCCATTACTTAGTGAGCTGCTCATGTGTTGGCTCACAAATTAATTATTTTGTGGGTTCACTGGATCCAGAGATAAGGTAAAAAATTATCTTCAAGTGTTAGAGACATAACCCATTTTATATTAATAGAAGAGAAAAAAGATATAATTGGTTTTTTAAATATCCAATACAACTAGACTAACTTTACACACTTCAGACTCCAAATCTTTTTTCCAGTTTTTTCTTTTCTTTTTTAAAAATATATTTTATTGATTATGCCATTACAGTTTTCCCATTTCTCTCCCTTCATTTCCCTCCACCCTGCATACCCCCTCTCCCACCATTCCCCCCTTTAGTTTATGTCCATGTGTCTCAAGTTCATTAGATTCTATATTTCCCCTACTATTCTTGCCCTCCCCCTATCTATTTTCTACCTACTGTCTATGCTGTTTTTCTGTATCTTCTCCCCCCTTCTCCTCCTCCCACTCCCCTGTTGCTAACCCTCCATGTGTTCTTCATTTCTATGGTTCCACTCCTGATCTAGCTGTCCTCTTGGTTTGCTTTTGTTTTAGGTATGATTGTTGATAATTGTGAGTTTGCTGTCCTTTCACTGTTAATATTTTTCATCTTCTTTTTCTTAGATAAGTCCCTTTAACATTTCATAAAATAAGGGCTTGGTGATGATGAACTCCTTGAATTTGACCTTATCTGAGAAGTACTTTATCTGTCCTTCCATTCTAAATGAAAGCTGTGCTGGATAGAGTAATCTTGAATGTAGGTCTTTATTTTTTATATATTTTTTTAAAATTTATTTAATTATTTTTCAAGTACAGTTTTCTGTCTATTACTCCCATCCCATCCCACCCCCTGTGCTCCCCACTCCCTCCCATTTCCACCCTTCGTAGTTGTTGTCCAAGTATCCTTTATATTTGTTCCTCTAAATCCCTCTCCTATTTCTCCTGAAACTCCCTCCCCTCTTCCCTCTGGTCACTGTCCCCCTGTTGTCTATTTCAGTGTCTTTGGTTATATTTTGCTTGCTTGTTTGTTTTGTTGTTTAGCTTCTTGTTAAAGGTGAGATCATATGGTATTTGTCCTTCAACACCTGGCTTATTTCACTCAGCATAATGCTTTCTAGTTCCATCCATGCTGTTGCAAAAGGTAGGAGCTCCTTCTTTCTGCTGCATAGAATTCCATTGTGTAAATGTAGCACAGCTTTTTGATCCAATCATTTACCTATGGGCATCTAGGATGCTTCCAACTCTTGGCTATCGTGAACTGTGCTGCTATGAACATCGGGGTGCATAGGTTCTTTTGGATTGGTTCTTCAGGGTTCTTAGGATATACTCCTAACAGTGGAATTGCTGGGTCAAAAGGTATGTTCATTTTTAGTTTTCTTAGAAAATTCCATACTGTTTTCCATAGTGGTTGTACCAGTCTGCAATCCCACCAACAGTGAACTAGAGTCCCCTTTTCCCCACAACCTCTCCGACATTTGTTGTTTATTGCTGATAGCTATTCTCACCGGTGTAAAGTGGTATCTCATTGTGGTTTTAATTTGCATCTCTCTGATAGCTAGTGATACTGAGCATCTTTTCATGTGTCTCTGGATCCTCTGTATGTCCTCCTTGCAGAAGTGTCTGTTCAAGTTCTTTCCCCATTTTTCAATTGGGTTAGTTGTGTTCTTAGAGTGAAGCCGTGTGAGTTCTTTGTGTATTTTGGAGATTAAACCTTTGTCTGAAGTATCATTGGCAAATATGTTTTCCCATACAGTTGGTTGTCTTTTATTTTAATTCTGTTATCTTTAGCTGCAGAGAAGCTTTTTATTTTGATAAGATCCCATTTGTTTATTCTTTCCTTTCTATTCCTTGCTCTAGGGGACATATCAGTAAAAATGTTGCTGCGTGAAATATCTGATGTTTTCCTGCCAATGTTCTCCTCTAGGACTTTAATGGTGTCGCGGCTTATATTTAAGTCTTTTATCCACCTTGAATTAATTTTGGTGTATGGTGTAAGTTGGTGCTCAAGTTTTATTTTTTTGCACATAGCTTTCCAGTTCTCCCAACACCATTTGTTGAAGAGGCCATCTTTACCCCATTTGATGTTACTGCCCCCTTTGTCAAATATTAACTGACTATAGAGAGTTGGGTTTATTTCTGGGTTCTCTGTTCTGTTCCATTGGTCTATGTGCCTGTTTTTATGCCAGTACCAGGCTGTTTTGATTATAGTGGCCTTGTAATACAGTTTGATATCAGGCATTGTGATCCTTCCTATTTTGTTCTTTCTCAACATTGCAGCTGCTATTCGGTGTTGTTTATGGTTCCATATAAATTTTTGAAGTGTTTGTTTTATGTCTGTGAAATATGCCGTTGGTACTTTAATAGGTATTGCATTAAATCTGTACATTGCTTTGGGTAGTATGGACATTTTGATGATGTTAATTCTTCCCATCCATGAACACAGTATAAATTTCCATTTGTTTATGTCTTCCTTGATTTCTTTCTTCAATGTTGTGTGGTTTTCCGCATACAGGTCTTTTACCTCCTTGGTTAGATTTATGCCCAGATATTTTATTTTTGTTTTTGCTATATTGAATGGGATTTTTTTTTTTCAGGAAGCTCAGAGAATCCCAAAGAAGTTGAACCTAAGAAGGAACACACCGAGGCACATCCAAAAAATTCCATTTGATGGATGTAGATCTTTAGATTTCATGATTTGGAATACTTCTTTCCAAAAAATTCCATTCGATGGATGTAGGTCTTTAGATTTCATGACTTGGAATACTTCTTTCCAGCCCCTTCTTGCCTGCAAGTTCTCTTTTGCAAAATCAGCTGACAGTCTGATGGGCACTCCTTTGTAGGTAACTGTCCCCTTATCTCTTGCTGCTTCTAGGATTCTCTCCTTCATTTTAATCTTGGCTAATGTAATTATGATGTGCCTTGGTGTGTTTCTTCTTGGGTCCAACTTCTTTGGGACTCTCTGAGCTTCCTAGTTTTTCTGGAAGTCTATTGCCTTTGCCAGATTGGGGAAGTTCTTTCTTTCCTACCCATAATCTAGCCACTTGTCTCACAAATCCAGTTCACATCTGTCTTCCCTACCTTTTCTTCACATAAGTAAAAAAAAATTGGTGTTTCTCCAGCTCTCATTATCTTTTTCTGAGCATGTTTTTCTATTTCCTTCTTGAAGTCTGATGCTCAAATTTAAACACAATGCACTAGATACGGTCAACCAAGTATTAACAAAAATACAGTAGGAATTATTTTTTAATTTTAAATATTGTGCTTCTGTTGAAGCCACCTTTCCTTGAAGGTGGCAGCCACAATTAGCTCTTTGTCCCCTAAAACTTCTGGGCCTTTTCTTTTTAGCTGCCACTGGGCCATATTCTTACCCCAACATATTTTTGCGGTTGACTACACCCAAGTGTAAGAATTTACATTTACCTTTGCAAAAGTACACCTTATACTATTCTGCTCATCACTTCAGGCTGATAAGATATATTTGAAACTGGATTATAAGAAATTAAATATTTTTTTAGCCTAATGTCATTCATGCAGTTGATAAACATGGCTAAAAACTTATAAAGATGTTGAAAAAGTCAAACTGAAGACACATTGGAGTTCAGGGGAGATCTACTGGTGCCACTGGGCTCAAGTTTGAAGTGTGATTCAGGCCCACAGAAGCCCAGGAGTCATTGAGCTCCACCCTGCTCTCAACTTCGGCATCCAGTGCCTCCTCTATGTGAGTCCTTTGCTCTTCATCTGACCATCCATCCTGTCCTCTGAACCTTTGCTCGTGTGAGGACTGGAATGCCTCCCTTTTAAGCTGCACCCTTCTTTTGTGGATGGTCACATGACTCAAAGCCACATGAAGGATTTTAAATTTCTCTATTTTCCCTATCAAACAAATACCTCATGGAGGGCTGACAGTGAACACCCAGTGGTACTTAGTATGTATGTATTGAATTAAAGAGTAAGTTAAGGAGTGAAGCAGGTGTTTTACAATATTCTTTTCTCCCTGATAGTATGAAACTATCTGGAGACATTTTTATAGTAAGACAGATAATAATATATAATTATTTGGAATATTGACTGTATTAATCTGCTAGGGTTGTCATAACAAAGTATCACAAACTATGCAGCTTAAACAACAGAAATTTATTTCCTCATGATACTGGAGGGTAGAAGTCCAAGGTCAAAGTATGGGCACAGTTAGTTTCTTCTTAAACTTATCTTTTTGGCTTGTAGAGGCTGTGTTTTTCCTCTGCCCTCACATGGTCTTCCCTCTGTGTGTGTCTCTGTCTGAATCGCTTCTTATAAGGACAGCTGTCATAATGGATTGGGGCCTACGCAATGACTTAATTTAACCTCAATTACCTTTTTAAACACCTGTTTCTAAATACAATCACATCCTGTGGTTTTAGGGATTAGGACTTCAACATGTGAGTTTTGGGGGAACACACTGAGCCTATATCCACGGCAAACAGAATTCAGTTAACTTCAGAAAGTTTCCAGAATATATATACTTCTTGGAATCTTTCACCAAGTTAGTGCTACTGAATTTGTTATAAACTAGAAAGAAAAAAATCAGTCTTCCCTTGGACATATTTTTCTCAGCAGTTTGATCTTTCCTTTTAATCAAGTCAAAAGTATTTTAGAGATTTGGGGGTCTTTGTTCTTTTTCTAAAAGTAAAATCAATGAAATTAATAGGGTGAAATAGGGTAAGTCTATTGAATGAGAAAAATCTAATTACAAGGCTAATTTTTCCCTTGCATATTACTTTCCTAATTTGGCGTTCTCTGCATATTTTACTTAGAAGCATTTCAAGTTAACATTTCACAACGTTGACATCTAACATGTTGAAAAGTAATCTTGGGATATGTCTTGTCTAGATTTTTATTGTTACCATATTATGAGCTGCCAGGTTGGACCTATGCCTCCTTCATCTGCCATTTGCCTATGCTACTCGCACATTCAGGGCCTATCTGTGTTTTGTGATTCAAAGATGTGAAGGCAAATGATGCTGCTTTCCTACTCTTACACTCCAACTCTTTAGGCTAACTTTGACTCCAGTAAAGCACAAATTCCCTGCGAGGGTTACATTAAGTTATTTACACTTTAACCTGACTGAAAGCTTTAATTAGGGGAAAGAAAAGAAAAAAAAAGGCAATGGGGCCCTGAAATGAGAGGCATGGAGCACAAAAGACAAACTCACCCAGTTGACAATGTTGGCCAGGGCCAACACTTCATTTGGAATGCTTGGGTAAGGCCTATATTATGAGAACTATCATGCTCCCCTCTGAGGGGAAAGAGTGGCTTATTGAATTCTTATGTAACAAATTAGTACAAATATAGAGGCTTAACAAGATGCTACTTATGATTTCACAGTTCTGTGGGTCAGAAGGCCAGGGGACTTGATGGGGCTTTTGGCTTATGGTTTCATGAGGTATAGAGGTCAAGGTTTTTCTTGGGAGGCTTTAAGAAGAAACTGCTTTCAAGCTGTCGTGTTTTTGGCAGCAGTGGTTCTTTGTGATTGTAGGTCAGAAGTTCCTGTTTCCTTGCAGGTTGTCAGCTGGGAGTTGCCCTCAGTTACTGGAGGCTGTTCCCATTACCCTATGGCTCTACTCTCTCTGTCTTGAAAGCAGTAATGTTGGATCAAGTCCTTTTCACTATTTGAGTCTCTCTGATTTTCCTTCCGCCTTTTCTCTCAGCAGCTAGAGAAAGGTCACTGCAATTCTTCCTTCCTTCTTTCCTTCCTTCCTTCCTTCCTTCCTTCTTTCTTTTCTTTTCTTTCTTTTCTTTCTTTCTTTCTTTCTTTCTTTCTTTCTTTCTTTCTTTCTTTCTTTCTTTCTTTCTTTCTTTCTTTCTTTCTTCCTTCCTTCCTTCCTTCCTTCCTTCCTTCCTTCCTTCCTTCCTTCTCTTTCTTTCCCCTTCCTTCCTCCCTTCCTTCCCCTCTCTTCTCTCCCTCTCTTTCTTTCTATTTATTTATATTCTTGACACTATTATGGATGCCCTCTATTTCCCCACCTTTGCTTTTCTCTACCTGCTTTTAAAGGCTAACATGAGTAGACTACACAAATCCAGAAAATTGCCATATTGTAAGGTTAATTACAACTGCATAATTCTTTTACAGCTGTACTTAGGTTGGTGTTAGATTGAGTAACCTGGGGACAGTAATTTTCTTAAGAGGGGGCAGTGTTTGAATATGGCCTGCTGTGCTCCTCTTTGTCATCCCTTGGACCAGTAGAAAGCATCCTGTCCTCTACCTTGTGCCTGAAATCACCATGGAAGTACAGACTTAATCTTGGGTTGCTCATAGAGCTCTAGAATTTAGTCATTTGTGTTTCTTGTTCTAATTCTTTATTATTATTATTATTAACTGTTGTTCAAGTACAATTGTCTCCATTTTCCCACCACCACTGAACCCCACCTCCCACCCTCAATTCTGACTCTCTTTAGCTTTGGACATGGGCCTTTTTTAAATTTTATTTTTTAGTTACAGTTTACATTCAATATTATTTTGTATTAGTGTCTTCAGAGTTTACTTTGTGAAAAATCAGTTCATAGTGCATTTAATTTTCTCTTCTAAGACAACTGCATGGCACCTGAACCTATGCTCTGTGATTCAGGGCCTCAGGACCACCCTGTTGACCAGGACTGGACTTGTGTGTAGAGGCAGTTGGAGTTGCTTCACCATGTGTTTGAGAGGCTCCAGTGTGTCACTGGGATTTGCATCTGGTACTGCCCATCCCTCCCAAGAAATATTTGATAAACTGCAATTCAGAGCCTTTTTTCCAAGCTTCCAGTTCCCCACTACTCCATAAATAAAGCCTTCCCACTGTGGTCAGATGCAGCCATTATAGTATTCTTAAACTGAGCCTACATCTGCTTCCCATTGCTTTCAGTTCTGGCACTGCACAGAATGGACCACTGCAACATTTTTTTTTCTTATTAGATTTTCTGTTTTGCTATTATTTTCTCTGCTAGGAAACAGCATATATCTCAGTCAGCTGAGAGTCAGAGCATGACCTCCTTTTCAAACTAAAATAAATACTGCTCTTCTTAGACTTTTTCCTTCTTCATATCTGCCCTTGAAATTCTTTCAATGTGTATTTCTGATGGAGAATTGCAGGGCCTGTGTATCCCAGAAAGTGGCAGCTGACGCATATCCTGAGCCCCTGGGAACCTGTTCAGTGCACTGGGGGAGCGGATTCTGCTGAGCTGGCTGAGTTTTCTGTTCACCTTTCAAAATTGGAGCGTGCTGTGCTTTGAGCAGAGACTGTCAGGAATACACCTGGTGATATGGCCAGTGGGTCTTGTGATGATCTAATATCTGCCTCTGCAGAAGCCTCCTGGGATGGCAGAAAACCAGAGATCTTCACTGTGAAGAAGCATCAACTTACATTTTTGTGTAGAATGAGGCTGAGTCTGTGAACCACAAACTGAGGTGACCTGGGAGATCTTAGTGCTTATTTTCATCACAAAGAAGCCTTGAAATGTTTAAGCGTATCTAGCATTTCGTGTCCTCTAAATTCATTGTAGTTAGAGTGAGTGGTGTGTATTTCAGATACAATCAGGGCAGAGACGTCACCCAATCATGTTCCACATGTGAGCAGCTGTCAGCTGATGCTGCCAGCTGAGTGTTGAGTTTAAATTCTCTTCACACCCCTTTGAACATTCCATTGGCAATTCAGTGCCTGCCCCCCCAAGATTTCTGTGCATTCCCGGAAGTTTTCTTCTCACTTCTGATTTAGAGTGCCTGTCCTCCTGGACCCTCATTCTCCTTCAATCTCAGTTCCCATGACTCTTTTGTTTCTTCTGCTCTCCACTTATCAAGCTATAAACCGTAGCAGCCCCCTTGCTTTTTGCTGAAACCATCCATACAAGACATTAAAAAATGTCACAGATTTTATAGGAGCATTGGGAGGAGAGAAAATGACTTATAGTAATGTTAATGATTTTAATTGGGCTATTAGTTATCTCTGTTGTTAAAAGTCCTTCAGTTACCCTGTCATTTGGGAAATCTGACTGGTTACTTTCCTGTGGAGCCAACCTCCTGCCCTATATTTTTGATATTTCTCCCTCCTTTCTCATCTCCCCACTCTGTCCCTTCTTTAAGTTCCCCCAATTTGCAAAAACTAGTAGCTGTCAATTTGATCCCCTGTCATCCTCTAAACCATGGTGTACTATACTCAAAGGGGCTTTCCTCGTCACTGTTCTGTGTCTATAGAATACACCCAAACACAGTAATTCCCTTATGTGAACTCATCAGATGAATTATTTCATCTGCTACACGTTACTCCATGCCTGAAGGGGGTTTATTGGAAAGTTGTGGTTGCTGGTGCTGCAGTAGTGGGTGTGCTGGTCCCCCTCTGGATGAGGAGCTCTTTAGGGCGAGACCTGCCATGTCATAACCGGCACACATGCGGCTTTTCATGACTCCCAGGGACATTGGCCATGTTCTGTGTGGTGGTTATATGTGTGTGTTCACTTTGTGATAATTACTTGAGCTGTACACTTATGAGTTAATCACTCTTCTATATAGATTTCGATACATGTGATTTTTAAGAAGTGGCTTACATCAGATGGCGCAGTTATTATGTGATGGGCTTAAGTCTGTGGACTCCTAGGGAACAGCTTCCCTCAAACGGAGTTGCTTCTGCAAAGGCCGAGGTGGGTTGGCTGCCTCCAACAAAGATGTGGGGCTGGGTGCAAAGGAAATAAAGTTTGTATTGTCTTCCTATGTCTCTTCTGTCTGCTTACCCGTGTGACCACCTGAACTTCCCCTTCAGAGCCCCATGACCAGGCATGTTCTTTGCTATCAGACACCTTTGCTCACATCCAGTTCTCCTTCAGTGAGTGAAATTTTTCATTTCTTCTCTCAAGAGCAATTTTTAGGGGTAGTCCCAATCTTCCCCAGTTTATAGCAGGCTAGGCTTAGAGTCTCTGGCTGGGGGGTTTAGGGTTGGGGGAAGGGTGTGATCTCTAGAGACTGCTACCTGCTCCACCTAATGGGGGTTCTCCAACTTGACTACACTTGAACCACCTGGGCAGTTTTAGAAACTACAGAGCCTGGGCCCCATCTCTCCCACCCCCTAGAAGACTTTATTTAATTGGTCTGGGCAAATAGGTTTTAAAGGTCCCCAGGTAATTCTAATTTATGGGCAAAGTCACAGCCCCTGGTTCTGATTTATTTGACAGAACCTGCTAAAGCATGAAGGCCTTAGCTGGAAATGGGAAACAAGATGCTAAGATGTAACATCTGATTTTGAGCTCATTTTGGGGTGAATCCTCCCATTGAGTATGCTAGAGATTCAGAGTCTTGCCATGTCTATCATGCAGTGATTATTCCCCACTTCTGTCGAATCTCCACACATAGCCCAAATTAACTTCAGTAGCTTGTAGCAGATGTAGACACTGCTACTGTATTCCTTAAAATTTTTTTTTAATTCAAAGTTTTTTTAAAGATTTTATTTTTAGAGAGAGCAGAAGGGAGGGAGAAATAGGGGGAGAGAAACATCAATGTGTGGTTGCCTCTCACATGCCCTTTACTGGGGACCTGGCCCACAACCCAGACATGTGTCCTGACTGGGAATTGAACTGGTGACCCTTTGGTTCATAGGCTGGCACCCAAACCACTGAGCCACACCAGCCAGGGCTTTTCTCTCTTCTACATTGTTTTCTAGTGGCTACATGGTCCACCCATCACCCAGAGGCTCAATTGCCTCTTGAGCAGTGATGTCTATCTCTTGTGTCAGATGTGTGATTCTTTTGCTCATCACAAATATAGCACATTTCAAATTTCATCAGCCCCTCCCCATGCCCTCAGGGGTCATTGCAGACGTGGGGAAGATTGAAGGTCTTTTCTGTGTATTTCTCTCACTGGGTTTTAGGCTTATCTACTGAGCCAAGCCTCACAGCCTTCACACAGCCACACTAGCCACCTGTCCCCACTCTGCCTCCCACTCTCTCCCTGCCCCCAGACCAGCTTGGCTTCTGGTAGTGCATGGGGACTTTCTCTCTTCTCTTTCCTCATCCCACCTCCAAATCTTCTCACATACTTTGGAAGAACTATGCTCTTCCATTTGAGACTGGCCTAACATATAAACACGTCTTCCGAAAAGTTACGGCATATTCTCCCAGAGGAAATTGCCTTTCTTTCCTACATGTTCTTGACACAGACTGTTGCTTCACCCTCCTACTTACTACAGTCTGCTCTGAAGCCAAAGTTTAGTGAGCCCTTGTATGGTTACTCCTGTAACTATTAGTACAGTATAATTAGTACTACAATGCTATGAACACAGGTTCCATTGTGCTAAGCTACTTACTATTATTTATCTTATTTCTTCCTCTCAACGGTTCTATCAGGTGGGTACTGTTAATAGCTCTCTTTTACAGATGAGAAAACTGAGGATTAGAGATTCAGTGGGTGCAGATATGGGGTTTCAACCCAGTCTTCACTTGTTTACGTCACTGGCCTGGGATATCGTAGAACGCAGGAAATGCATTTTTATAAGATTCATGAATACCTGTTTGTATCCACTAGAGCTCTCAGCATTACAGTTTTTGCATGGCACTATACCCTTGTTTCTGAATATGCATAAGTTTATTGGATTGGCTTCCTTGACTTATGTAAATGAAAAACACGCAGCTGTGGGAAAATGTGGCGATCAATAGTGCCAATGAAAATGTACTTGTATAGGGAGGTGGGGAGCACTGGGTGGGGGGCAGGGCTGGGAATACAAGACAGAAAATTGTACTTGAACAGGAATTAAATAAAAATTAAAAAAAAGAAAATGTGCTTGTTTAAGTTTAAAACATACAGTTTTATTTTTTTTATTTAATTATTTTTCAAGTACAGTTTTGATCACTGGAAACAATGCTGCCTTTAAGGTGTATGGGATCAAACAAAAGCTTTGGGGAACTTTTACCTAGATAAACAGCTGTGTCACCCCGAATCAGCAGGTCAACTCCATTTTGGCAGCCCAATCTTGTGCAATTCCACTAACAGAGAGCCTACACAGTGGGAATACTCTGGTCCAAATGGGAACTGGAGCCCAGATGGGACCTGTTTTGGCTCAGGTTGCTTCTTCTAGCTGCCCTGAGCTGGCCTTATAGTTCCAGCCAGTGGAATAGGACTTAGAAATTATAGAGGAAGGTGCTCCAAAGCACTGAGATCTGTAGGTGGGGTTCCAGCCGGGTTCCTATTTGTCTGGGTCTCAAGTGTGGTACTTATGGAAATATACAATAGGCAAATAATGGTTAAGATAATTGCAATAGAAGCTTTGGTAAGCATATACCAAACTCTGTATTCATTTCAGTAGGTGTTTAATAAATCTGAAAGTATTTTGGCCTTGTACAAATTACTCTTGAGCTCTACATTTAATCAATTTTCCACTTTCTCACTTGTAAGCTCTGTGAGTCTGTTTCTCACGTGTAAGCTCTCTGAATCTGTTCTCTGCACACAATGGACAGTGATGGCACCCTGCCAGGGTCTTGTACAGAAACGCTATTGTAATTATAAAGGCCCGCATTTCTTGAATTCTGATTGTGCGCCGGACACGATTCTAAATGTGTTACATGGCTTAATTTATTTACGCACCTCACAACAGCATTTTGAGGTGGGTTCTTTTATTTTCTTTTTATAGATGAGAAAAATGAGGCATGGAGAGGTACTCCGTTAGGACCTGTGAATCCAATGCCAGAATTTAAGCACAAAACCGTCATACCATGTCCCCTGGCTCAGCTCTTCTCAAGTCTGGCTGCATGGTCGAATTGTTTGCGGCACTTGAGAAAAGTACCAATAACTGGACATCATTCCCTCCCCCCGAAATTCCAATTTAATTGGCGCAGGCATCGATCCTCTTCACAGCTCCCCAGGCGATTCTCAGCAGCCAGGCTGAGTACTAATAAAGAAGAGGCTAGCGGCGAACTTGTATTGAATCTCAATCAGGGTGACTCAACCTTGACAACACCAAATGAGTAAATGTGCCTGAATGCACTTCAGAACTAAGTATTTCACACATACAAGAAATTCTATGTGATGTTTATTAAGCTGGTACTTATCCAGAGTCTTTTGTTCATACCACTGACCAGAGAAAGGGATATGTACAGAGAGTATCTGTTGAGCAGCAGAGAGTAGGGGTGGGAAAGGTGGGGGTAGACGGATCGCGGAGGTGGTCCGCTACAGAGAGGAGGCCTATTTTCTCACTGATCGTGTGAAGAATTGCCAGGGCATGGTAATGATAAAAAGTAGACTGATTTTGCTGGTTTTATAATTATTTAAAAATTCTGTACACAATCATCCAACCCCATGGGTATGCTAAAATTTGGTATGTCACTGCTATTTCTTTGAAGTGTATCATCAAAATTATAAATTGTGTGTGTGTATATATGTATGTGTGTGTGCATAGTTATTTACCATCAGTGTATATAAATAATATACACTATATATGATATAGTGTATATTTTTATATACTGTAAAAGATATTATATACTATATATCTATAAATACAAACTTATATTTATGTATTATTAATATATTTATACTCAATAAATATATGAATAAAGTTACACAAAATATTTCTCATAACAATCCTTTGAGAAAAGTATAATGATCCCCATTTTACAAATAAAGAACTTGATACAGAATTTAAGTCGCTTGCCCAATGCTAGGAAGCTATTAATATGTAGAAAACATTTCCTGTGTGATTTACTGAAGTTATTTCTTTTTATTCTTTTAACATTCTTATGAAGGAGTACTATTCTTAGTCTTTTTTTAAAAATAAAAGGCATAGAGAAAAACAAAAGGAATCCAAGCAACAGAATGTCCAAAAGTTGTTTCTGGCCCCTCCCAAGTAGGAAGTGGTTGCACCAGAACTTAGCCTACGGTGGTCTGCATTGAACACTGTTCCTCAGCTTATGTGCCAACCTGCCTCTCATGCTATGTAGTCAAAGTCCAAACTCCAATTTGTTTCCTCGGTGTACTGCCCTCTCTTCTTAATCTTCTCTGCTTTCCTATTTGATTCTTGTTTTCAACTTCCAGATCCCTACTGAGTGAAAAAAAACCCCAAAACACTAGCATACGTCACTCTAAAATATGTCACTTCTACATAAGTAATATTTTGACTAAAGGCAATTAAGAAGCAGATACAAGAAAAGCTCTCTGTCCTCTCTTATTTGCCCAAAAGCAGGATATACATTTTCAGAAATGTCTCTCCTCCTCTTCCTACCAGGAAAGACAAAAGTTAATTACCAGAGGAGATAACTTCAGATTCTTATCAGTGTGGATGTGGAAGCAGAGGAATCTATATAACAAGCTATTAACCAGCCTCCATCTACTGTGTTTCCCATATATTTACCTTTCCACGGTTTATGGTTTTTGGAAGCCTATAACCTTCTTTCATTTTGCCATTTCTCTACAAATTTGTTCTTTGTTCAAGATGCTATATAAGCCTAGATTCTAAGCCATGGTTCTTAGAGACCTTTTCCTGAGTTTCTCCCAAGTGTAGATGAGATACACATGTTAATAAACTAGTTGTTTTTTTCCCTCTGGTTAGTGTGTTTTACGTCCAACCTCTCTCATAACCCTTCTCTATCTCACTGGGTCTGTCTTGGCTTGACCACAGTCCTAAACTCTGTCAAAAAGGATTACAGTACAAGGAAGAATTTGAAAGTACATTTGGTGGCTATGTGACCTTGGAGAGGTTAGCAAACCTTCCTCCTATATCCTTTCTTCTGTAAAATGAGGATAATGTTGAGGTTCTGAAAGAGGGCTGGAGGGAGACAAGTGTGGTAGACAAGCAGCCATCATTACAGGGATATGCTTTTTTGCAGGAGGGGGTGGGTATGCTTATTCTGCCTGTCTTCTTTCTAGATTCAATGTGAAATAGAGGTTTGGAGTTTGAAGATCTTTTCTTTGATCTGTGTTTAGAATTAAAAAGTTAGTATGATCACTGCTATCGATTGAACTTTGTCACTACAAAATTTCTATATTGAAGTCCTAATCTGCAACGTGACTGCAGGTGAAGATAGGAGCTTTAAACAGGTAATTAAAGTTAAATGAGGTCATAAGGGTGGGGCTGTAATCCCATATGACTTGTGTCCTTATGAGGAGATGGAAAGACACCAGAAATGCACAGAGAGAAAAGGCCATGTGAGGATGCATCCAGAAGATGCACCCTCTGCAAGCCAAGGGGAGAGGCCTTGGGAGGAAACAAACCTGTTGTTTCCTGCTCTTAAACTTCTAGACCCCCAGAATGTGAAAAAGTGAATTTCTGCTGTTTAAGTCACTCAGTCTGTGGAGTTTGGTTATCACAGACCGAGCAAATGAATCTAGTCACATTCGAGCTACAAAACCGATTCCATGGTGGTTGTTTCTGAGTGTGTTCATTCCATCTCGATTCAGCAGAAGCATGCATGTGAGGAACATTCAAGGCTGGGCTTGGCCGTTGCCCAGGTGATTCTCATCATTTTATTATAGGCAAGAGATCACCTTAATTTGCATGCAAAGAATTTTATCATTAATAACCCAAGCTACATGAACAACGTTCATCTTTCTGGGAAAAAATAGTTTTCTTTTTGTATAATGCCTTGGTCTTTTGTGTCTTTTAAGAGACCTGATCCATTAAAGACATTTTAATGTTTGTCCCAGTTTTATTTATTTATTTTTTTCATTATTTGCATTTTTAAAATCTTTTTTTATTTAATTATTGTTCAAGTACAGTTTTTAAACCTCCCTGCCTGGCATGAATACTCAGCCTATGCCATCCTCTCTCTCCTAATTGGACTTGATGTTGAGTGACAGATCAAAAGCTCTTAAATTAGTAACAATGGCAAATTGTCCTCAGATGGCACTTGTACATAAAAGGGAACACTTCCATTAAGCAAATGTTATGTCATCAAGAAACCTATGAATAGCTCTTCCAGTAGACAAGATCATAGCTGTGTAATTTCTTTCATCACTGTTAATAAGCAGCACAGTTATAATTGCATATGGAGCTTAATTAAAATTTTCTATCCTATTAATAAGCGTCCATGCTTCAGATCTCCCACCAGGTGGTCTGCAAAACTCGGACCATATTTCTCGCGGTCCATGTTCTTAGAAGATATGAGAAAGTATGGATAGAAATAATCAGGTTGGATAATAAAATTCAAAAAGGTGCAATGACTAATCATTGGATATTAGAGATAGAATTGGCCTTACATATTCTTTACAGTAATTCAGTATTTTAAGCTGTTTTTTATAAATTTTATTTTTATATTACAGTTCCTATTCAGTATTATTTTATATTAGTTTCAAGTGTGCAACATAGTAGTTAGACTGTAGTGAATTTCATTTTACATATTTGTATCTCTTACATATAGTATAAATAATAAAGAAAAAATATCTGTCTCCTAAGTAAATGAATGCTGTACTTAGCAAGTAAGCCTCTCTCCTCAATAAATATACTCTTTCCATTTTTACATCTCTTACCATCCACTCACATACACATTGTGTCACAGATTGGCCACACCCACCCTGTGCTCCTCCTGAGTACTGACCTGCCTTACTTCCAACTCCCTTTGTCTAGGGTCAGCCAGGGCCCATGGGGCTTGTACTTGTCAACGTCCTTACACAGAAGCTCTGTTTGTCACTCTTAAGCAGAGACAGTCAATTTAAGCTGGTGGTCTTTCTTCATCCCCAATTTCCTTCATCTATCTTTTGGGAAGTAATGAAACCATGGTGGGAAGGATGCCAGGCCACCAGCTAACTGGTGGAGCTGAGATCATCCATCAGTGCCTGGGGACTAAAGTTGGACTGTGATGTAATGAGAATTTAACCTTTACTAATATCAGCTACCGAGATTTTGAGATTATTTTTATGGTACCTACCTACCCTCGTACATATATCTTATCAAATTTCATAGGTAGCAATGACTTTTTATTTTACTTAAAAATGTTTGACATCACTGGATTTAGAATTTCTGCATACCACATAGTCTTCGATGTGACACAGAGTTATGATTTTAATGTGTGAATAATATTCCATGTTAAGTGAGGTGCCAAATTAAACATTACCATTTTTCAAATATTGTGTAGATCATTTCCTATGTTTTCTCTTCAGGGAATAGCCTCAAGAATATACCATATTTTCTTAGAATTATGTTGGCAAATTTTTTAGTAGTAATTTGTTAGTTTACATTGCCCCTAGCCATTATAAGCCATACAAGTTATAACCAACCTTTCTGAAATTGAGAACTTATTTGTTCTTTTAAAATTTGCTTGGCATTAAATGATACTTTATATGTAAACATATTATATATAAGGTTTTTACACATAAACACATTATATTTAAACACTTTGTGTATACTTTATATAACTACTACATAGACACACACACTTTAATAACTGGTGAATTTTATATTTTTCATGCATGTTTGCTTACATAAATGTTGGGAACCACTCTGCCTGGTTTCAGGAATTGTAACTACCTCCCACGACTAAGGGTGAGTGAGCAACTTCTGGAATTCGAGCCATAGGAGACAAAGCTTGTCTCTAGTAGCGAATGCTGCCTCAGTTTCCTCTCCCTGCCCCCAGAGCTTGGTTGGAAGTCAGAGATGGGTAAGACCCCTCACAGTGGGAGGCAACCTAAGCCAGACTCGATCACTTGGGAGGCCATCACAGAAGGACTCGGGGCGGGGGCTGCAACAAAGAGGGAGTGATGAACCCTTGCCCCCAACTATGTGACATAGTCCAAGTCTCCATGTCCTCTGGGAAAAGTGCTTCCTGGCTCTACTCCACTTAAGCCTGAAAACCTGATGGGGAGGGGTGCAGTTCCTTGCCTTGCTAGAGCAGATCCGGGAAAATTTGGCATAAGAAAGAATTCCTAAAAAATCCTGTGAAACCTGCTTTGCTAAGAGTGCTTTTATTCATATGTTAAGGGTCCAAACAGGAAACCCTAAAGTTTCTGCAAAACCCCCTTCCTGACAGACTCTGACTCAGACTAAGTCCTCAGATTTCTTTGAAATGTTATCTACTCTTTGGTCCTTGCTGCCCTGTATTCCTGTGTATTACAATCCAATAAAAGGCCCTAGAGGAAGGGGCTCAAGGCCTTTTTCCTCTGAGAAAATGGCCACCTCTCCTCTCCAAGCAGATCATGTATTGGTCGTGTTTACTTTCATCCATGGCAGATGGGGGGACTTGAGGGCAAAGTCACCCCCCACACATAAACATGTTAGCTCCTTTCACATGGGGAATTTAATTCTTCCCATTGCACACAACCCTGCACATGACCCTTCAGTTTAACAGAAGACACAGCTGAGAGTTGAGGTGATTAGTGAGGGAGGTAATGTTGAGATAATGACTGAGTATCAGAATATAGATTTCATAGTTTAAATACAGGGATTTTCTATTATAGCAAAACTTACATATTTATGAAATACGGCATGTCATTCTGGGCCCTGTGACTGTCATTGTGGAAAAAATGATCATGACATAAATAAAACATGTATCTCACCCTATTTCATTCCTTGTCACTTAATAGACAAGGTGAATTCAATAAAGGCCTCCAGGCACCTGCTGGTGCATAGTCCTGGAAGCTCAGATATCATGGTTAAGCTCACCCCAGCCACGGGTAGAGTCAAGCACAACAGCCTATTTCACAGTCTCCTAGGTCTTGTCTGTATGACATAGCGATGAATAAATTCTAGATGAGTGATTTAGTGTTAGTGATCTAACGGTTTAGTATTTGAAATGGCAGGAAAGGGGGCAGAGGCACACGATGTTTGAGCATTAGTAAGCCATCCTGAGCAGAGAGCATCTAGAAGAGAAGTAAAAGATGGTGCTGGAAAGACAAGTTAGAGCTGGTGCAACTCAATTCAGTTCACAAGTATCAAGTTCCTACTGTGTGCCAGGCACTGCCATTGGTACTACATAGGTTGTCTGGGAAGCAAGCCTGGAACTATACCTACAAAGATTTTAATGTGCTATCTGGTGCATAGTGTAGCCACTAAAATGCTATTTATTATTATTATTTTTTAAAGATTTTATTTATTTATTTTTAGAGAGGGGGAAGGGAGGGAGAAAGAGGTGGAGAGAAACATTAATGTGTGGTTGTCTCTCATATGCCCCGTACTGGGGACTTGGTTCACAACCCAGGCATGTGCCCTGGTCTGGAATTGAATCGGCAGCCCTTTCATTCCCAGGCTGGCACTCAATCCACTGAGCCATACCAGCCAGGTCCTAGTTATTATTTTTAAAGTTTCATTAATGAGAAGACCAACTGTCAAAACAGTCACAATACAGTGTGATTAAATACAACAGTAGAAACCCATGCAAGATCTAGTTAGTCTAGAAGAGACCTGGGGACATAGTTAACCTGAAAGTAGATTGAATTATTGATACCAGTTCTTAACCCCTACTGTGTCCATAGCATTTGCCATGGAAATGTATGCAGTTCTTTTCATCTCCACAGGAGAATTATATTTTCTCGTGCCTTGACTACGCTATTGGCCTTGACCAGCAAATGTTAGTAAACAAGGCAAACGGAAGCTTGAATTATGCTTGTGTACATGTGTACTTCTACTAAAGCCACATGAAGAACACGTTCTGCTAACCCGATTGTCTCAGAAGGAAGATGAGAGACACATATACGAGGTCTGTCCAGAAGGTATCTAGCCATGTAATGTGAAAAATAGAGACATTTATTGATGAACATACAAGATACAAGAAATGTTATATGCAGGACAATGACACATCAGTCCCCTTCAAAGTAGGCACCTTGGGGCCTCATACAGTTCTCCCAATCACCCTCAGCTGCCCTGTCATGTTTTCCTGAATCTCATCAATGGTCTGAAATCTCTTCCCTTTCAAAGCTGATTTTAGTTTGGGGGAAAGCCAGAAGCTACAGGGTGCCAAATTTGGGCTCTAGGGTGGCTGAGTCACCTGGGTGATTTGATGTTTCACCAAAAAATGACACGAGACATGATTCAGGAGCAGGTGCATTATGGTGATGAAGCTGCCAATCACCAGTTGCCCATAGCTTCAGTGTTCTGATCATCTGAATAGTTTCCACAGAAGAATGTTAAAGCATAACACAAAATTTAATGCAGATTCACTGTTCTACATGTTCAGTCATTTTGAATGCGAGAGCCACACACTATACATGCTCACTCAACAGCATATACCGCCCCCACTCACTAGTACAGTGAAGTCGTCATTGTTCAAATATGCACATTCCAGTCCACTCTCCTTGGCTGCCAGGTTACAGTGATGTCACGAAAACCATTCTTATCATATTAGCAATGGTGGGAGATTTTTAGGACACACCTCATTGTATACATGGAGCTGACGAAGACACACAGATCTGGAGCTTGAAACAGAGTTACCACTCTAAACCCAGCTCAGGTCAGTCAGCCCCCAAACTCATGAGAAAGAACTAAACATTTGCTTTCTGCTAATTGGATGTGGAAGTTGTTGTTCTACAGCCATGTTTGATAGATACAAGGTTGATGTTCAAGGATGATCTTTCATAAGGAGTCATTTGTAAATTGGGTTTTGAAGAAGAAATAGAAATTTACCAGGAGAAAATAGGGTAAGGATATTCCAGAAGATAAAATATGAAGGAAAGTAATACAGAAGTCCTTAATAACATGACTTAGCATTTTAGTATTTGGGCTCTAATTGGAGCAGATAGGTTTAATGCATGATGGAAGAAAAGCCAGTATACTATAGAAAAGAGGTTCCATGACTCTAAGAAGTAAAAGAAAATTAAAATAGTGTCTGTTTCCCCCAAAGAAGACAATCCAGTGTAACAATAATTCAAATGATAGGCTTTTGAAAGCAAAAGCAGAAAAAAATCACAAAATAAAATGGAGATAATTCTCATTAATTTCATACCAAAATTACTTTTAAGCAGTTGAATTGTGCAATAGTCTCCTTGGCTTCTACCTATAAAAATCCTTCCTATGGCCAGTTGTTTCCTATCAGAAAGCCTGCCTCCCACCTTTCACTTTATTCTGCATATAGTCATGGGCTTCTCTCTTTAGACCTCATAGGGTTCTTTTAACTTTTTAAAAGATTTTATTTCTTTATCTTTAGAGGGGAAGGGAAGGTGAGAGAGAGAGAAATATCAATGTATGGTTGCCTCTCGTGGGTCCCCTGCTGGGAACTGGCCTGCAACCCAGGCATGTGCCCTGACTGGAAATCGAACTGAGATCCTCTGGTTCACAGGCCCATGCTCAATCCACTGAGTTACACCAGCCAGGGCATCATAGGGTTCTTAAACAGACCTTCTTTCTCCCTTATTTGTTATAGGGGAAAGGTTATTGGACTGGGAGCAGGCTGTTGTCCTGCCAAGCCAATGATTTGTTTTGAATTCTTGGACAAATTATTTTATTGAACTGAGCATCACTTACTTATCTGCAAAATCAGACATTTTGATTGGGTAATCTATAACACCCCACTTGGCATTGATATTTATGCATCTATCTGTCTAACAAATATTCTCGAGTCTACTACATGCCTAACAATGTCCTGGATCTTGTTTTCCTTTTGCAAGGAAAAGACAGTCAATAAACAAACTGACAAATGAGAGCAATGTCTGATATTGGTAAATGTTTTGCTGAAAAATAAAATGTGATGTGATGTAATTAATAGTGATTTGGTGGCTGTTCTGCATTAAGTGGATAATAAGACATGGTTTCTCTGAGGAGGTGACATTTCAGTTAAAATAAAGTGACAAAAGGGGCCAGTTTTGGGGAAAATATTACAATTCTAAAGAATTTATTCTATGAGTATGGGTGATGGTGGGACCAGGTTATGAAGGGCCATCACTGAATTGTCAAGTAGCTTATATTACTGCATGGTTGGATAGTTCTAAACGGATTGTTCAAAAGATCAAATTGTGTGTATGTGGGCAGGAGGCCTAGGGTATGCCCTCAGGTCAAACTACAGAGAGGGTAGAACCTGAGACTCAGATGAAAAAAAAGTATAAATTCTACCACTAGGGTGCAGTATAATCACTTGGAAATATAGAAGGAGCAACAGAGAGCATCTGGCCCAACCCCTTTATTCTTAGGAAAACTGAAGTTCAGAGAGGTAGAGAGATTTGCCCAAAGTCATGTATCCAGTTCTTAAGAATCATGAACTTAAGTAAATCATGAATCAAGTCTTTGATAGGACTTACAGATTTGAGGTGGAGGAGTGAGAGCCCGTGCCAATGCTGATTGCTACAGCTGGCTGAGGGGTAAAGTTGCCTGTTGTTACCAAATTTCACTAGTTCTCTATTTTCAGGTTCCATTTGGATAGAGCAGGATCATTGTAACACTGACACTCACAAACTCAATTGAAAGCCCTAAAAAGAGGGGGGGGGGGGAAGAAAAACCAGGCCAGCCTGCTTACTCCTATAGCATAGCCTAATTCCCATTTGGCTCAGCAGATGTGCGTCCTAGACCTGATTTATGACTAATTAGGGGAAATATTATGTAGCAGCAGAAAAGTGCCACACTCCTGGAATGACAGTTGGAAACCCTGTGTTCATTCCCTATGGCCACCTTCAATGGTTTGTTCCCCGGCCTGGAAAATGGTCACATCACTCGCCTTCCCTTCCACATGTGGTTATTGAGAGTTAAGTAGAGACCTCAGGATAGTGTTCTGTACATTAAACAATAAATATAAGGGACGACTGGATTATTTACTAGCTTAATTATTAATTAGCTGAGTTGCTTCACTCTTTTGGGTCACCGCATACCAGTTTTGTGGGTTTTTTCTTATTTTTTTAAGGAGCGAATTAGATTAGATAAACCCTTAGGTCCCTTCTAGCTATAACAGCCCATGATTTTATAGCAAAATAATAGCCTTAAATCTTTAGAAATTGTCCTCTAGTACTTTCTTTGCTGTCATATTTGCCACTGGCCACCTTACACATCCCGCAATATCAAAGGGAAAATTCATGGCTGGGAAACTGCCTGACTTAGTTTCCACAAATGCAAAATCCTAAGGAGCTGGAGTGGGTGTAGGACCTCACAGCATCCGCCTTTGGAGCTGACTGTCACACAAGTACAACTTCTCAATTTACATTGAAAACATAGCTAATCAGATAGTTGTATGATACCTCTGGCAGGACCACCTCATAAACCACTTGATGAACCATACATGGAACTGGGTTTACCATGTAAATTCCTATGAGTTCATGGTCACAGATAACCTTACAAGGTTCTCAGGGTGGGATTCTGCAAATCACTGAATTGGATAATTGCTTCCTGCCGAGTAGAGTAAACTCATTAGGAACCGTGAGAAACTAACACTCATTCTGAAAGGGAAGATTAATTGGCCAATATCCTAGATATTTCCAAAGATAATGGGCACCCGATAGCCAGCAGCTCTCAATTTTTGGTCAGTTATTCTGTCAGTTATTCTCAGTTATTTGGTCAGTTATGTTTGTGAAACAAAATACAATAAGGACCTATTTCATTTACTCCATTTGAAAAGGAGGGGGAAATCATCTTTGTTTAATTGTAAAGAACTTCTACTGTACAAGAAAATATTGGGAGAAATTATGTATCTATATCTTAACAATGGGGTGATGTGTAATCTTCCTTGTAAAATATGTATATGTTAAAATCTGGTTATTTGAAAATTATTAGGGAAAATCCTGACAAACATGTGTGCTACTTTGCATTGTAGATTTAACAAAATATTGAATGAGAAACTTAACTAATCATGATAAAATAAAACTTGTAGTATTTCAAAGTTGGAAAGCAAGAATGTCAGCAAATGAAAACCGTGACCTACCAGAGATAGCATTGATGATGCATTGACATTGTATTATGGTATTATTAAAGATATTCATGAAAAAATGACATTAGGATCTTCACAGTATTTCTAACAATTGCAGAGCAGGAAGATTTAGCAGAATACTGAATTCCATTCACTAGAAAACTCTTGTAATACCCTGCTTCTCATTTAAACACCCAGTTCTATTTACCCCTACTAACTAACTTAGAAGGTCAATAGTCATATGTCATCTTCATCCTTGCAAACACGAGCCTCCTGGAGAGCTGCCTCAGAACCAAGGAAAGTTTGTAAACCCAGGAGGAGGATGTCATGGGCCCTGTTGCTGATGAATGGCCTGGTGCTTAATAGTTCTTTTGTGATTTTTATGTGGAAGCTTTGGTATTCTGTATAAAACTACATTTGCATGTAAAATAGATCATATTCTCTCCTACTGGATCACTTAAAACTAGGAATTGAGGACTCAATCAAGTATATGCCAAAGATTATGTTTTAAATTTAGTGATTACCTGAGACAGAGGGAGAAAGGGACTAGTACTAATTGCTCACTAAAGATCAGGAATCTTTCTAAATCTTACCTATGCTATGCTAAACAATCTTTGAGATATTTATTATTGGCCCTGATTTATTGATTAGGAAGCAGAGATACAGAAAGTGAATTAATTTGTCCAAGTTTATGCAACTAGTAAGTCAGGGAGCTGGGATTTGAAGCAGTGTCTTTTAGTTCAAAAGCCTGTTCTTTTCATATTACTGGTGCTACAAAGGTGACAAATATCCTTCCCTAACATTGAGGACACATAATTTCCAAACACTTGTGCCATCAGTATGATATATTTGTCCATAATGTCACCTATGGTCTGGGGACTATAGCAGCCATAAAATGCTGAGCAACGATGGATGGCCAGCATTCAGGTTTAGCAAATGAGGTGAGTTTCTTGAGAAGTTTTTAGAAATAGTATATATCAATTCCAGCCTCTCCACATGACATCACAAGAAAAAATATTTGTCCCTCTTTTTTTAAGAATTGAAGGAACAGAGAACGTGGTGTCATCAACTACTCCTTTGAAAAAAAGATCAATGAGAGAAACATTTAGTTTCCAGGGGATGTGATGAAATTTCACAGCCAGCAATATCATGTTTCATCTTCCTAATCCTACAGGTCTATACCCCCCAAGAATGCCACTGGAGGATGCTGATGCTTTGAGAGTGGAATATCAAAGAGCAGACCGTGAATAAGTGATAAAAGTTGGGGGAGTCTTTAGCCACTTTCCTTCAGCATATGGTGCTTCGGAGGCAGCTCTGCAGTAAAGGCAGGTGAAAATAAACTTCTTACTCCTATGAGCACAGCACCAGGAGCTCTGCCAGATAATTTATGTGCATAAATATCTATAATTATACATGTTCATACATATTCATTTCCATGCTCATAATTTTAGAGAACAGAGAAGTGAATAAATTGATTAGCAATTTGATTGTATTTGATTCAGCTGGCTCTCTTAAGCGCCTTAAAAAGGTCCTGGAGTAAATTTCGACTAATAGAGGATTCAGTTCAGCCTGAGACCTTTGGGACTAGTAGATTGACTGTTGCTGGCATGATCGAGCCATTCATTTATTCAAGCATTTTATTTATTCATTCATCCAACACTTATGTCCTAATATACGAAGACATTTTACTAGATATGGAAGACACCAGAATTGATAAGTGATTGAACCTACAACGTTTATCATCTATCCTCATGGAGAAGATAGTCAGGTATCTATGACAGGACAATGTGGCCCAGTGCTAAATGCATACAACACAGGCTGACGTTTCAAGAATGATTTCCTACAGATGGAGCGATTTGAAGGAGGATTAAGAGCTACTTGGATGAAGGCGTGCCAGTGGGAGGCAGAGCTGTTAAGAAGGGTTCTGGTCTTTTAAATTTCCAGAAACTTTGTACCATTAGGAGGAAGTAGTGAAGAGCATTTGAAAAAGTTGTGAGTAGGGGTTGGATGGTTACCTCTCCTAAAAACTAGTGCAGGGCCTGCAAGGGTTTTAAGCCAAGGTGTGATACACTAGATTTTCATCTCAGAAAGGTCTGAGAGGGAAGATCTTCCCTCTACTCTCTGTAGAAAGAAGATTGGATTTGGCCCAAACTCAGAGAGTCGAGTTAGAAAGCTTTTGGAAGATTCACACAAGGAATGATGAAACTCAGAGCTTAGTACGTAACAACAGACTGTGAAAAGGAGGAGAAAGGTTGGTGGAAGAAAGATAAAAATTATACAACTTGGGATATTATGATATATGAGAGGAGATATAAGGATAAACCACTTTACTCTATATGCAATTGGGTAATTAGGATACCATTCATGATGAGAACACAGTGGGGAGGAATGTGTGTCCAATTAACTTGGGATCATGGTAAGTTTAAAATGAGAAGTCCCAGAACTGGTGTGGAGGTGAGGTTCAGCCACACTATCAGACTCACATGACTATAGGACTGTTTTCAGACTGATGCTCCCTGATCATGGTTTACCTATATTTGGAACACTTTGTCCTTCTCCACCCCCTTCCCTACACAAGGTTTCACTTCTGTTTTAAGGGTCATCTCAGGTGGTGCTTTCTCTGTGAAGGTTTCTGGTATCTTGCCCTTCCCACCAATGCCCCCATCGCCCACTCTAAGTCCCATGTCTTTGGTCCTCGTCCCATCGGATTGCCATTATGTGTGCATGTCTGTCTCTCCTGACACCCTGAGAGCTCCTTGGGGGCAGGGAGATCCATAGCTCATTCACTTTTGTAACCTCAGCTTCTAGCAGGTCTGACACCCAAAAGGTACCCAATAAATCTTTGCTTAATTAAATTCTCTCCCACTTGGCTATTTCCTTGATTCTTTACCTTACCTGGCATTTCATTTTCACTTAAGATCCATTTAGAGCTTTCCAAGTGAGGCAAGAAGAATTACACTGATTTTGTTCATCTACTTCTGGCTCTCCCCCTGGTGAGTAGTGGAGCAGAACTCAACACTGTTTCTCAAGGGAGTGGGAGGAGGGGTCCTAAGAGAAAACAACAACTTTAGGATAGAAAACAACATTCTGCCAGTTCAACATAATTCATTCTTCTGCTCTCTGTTCCCTGGTGTTTTGTGCTTTGTAGGCACACATAGAGCCAGAGCTGTTAGGAGCAGAGGGAGCTGGATACTTCACTGTTGTCATGCAAGTTCTGTCTTTGAACCTGACCTAGGGAGACTCAGATTCAGTATCTATGACTGGATGGTTATAGCTTGATGGTAGGCTTCCCTTGGTCAAACTTTGACTCAAAACATTCATTAGTGAGCTACAAGTTGGGAGTCCTAGTCTTCCTTAGATGCCCATGTTGCCCATGGAGATCCCCTGAAGAGGAGCCTACTAAGGCCCCCAAACAAACCAAACCCATTCTGAGCCAACATTGGCAGCGCCTTGCTAAGCTGCAGCAAGTTGTGTCTACACAAAGCCTAGGCTTGGATACTCCATACCTAGTGATCAAATACATAGAGGACTAGACCTAGAGGGTCAAGCATGCACACACATTCCCAGTCCCACAAAAGCATTAAATCTGCCAAACCATCCTTTTTCTTGTTGAGTTTAAGCTTTGCAGAGGATAAGGTCCTTAGCCAGCTCAGTCTGACAAATTCCCACAGAGAAGCTGCCATCCTAGGATTTTAATTGTGAGCCTAACCTGTTCTGTAGGTGGCCCCAAATTATGCTCAATACCTTGGTCTCATGGCTAAAAGGTTTTTCTCATAATCATCCTAGACTACATTCAATGAACTTATTTTTTCTTGTGGTAACTGCTTCAGCCTGACACTCTTGATGTACTTTTTACCTTCTCAATCTTCACCTGGATGTCTGCCATACTTTCATACTTTCCCAGATTTTAAAGATTAATAATGTTCTTGGAACTCCATTCTGACTTCAGCATGTCAGCCTCCCTTCTCAAGGCTGTTCTTGCAGCTCTATCAGATTAGACCAGACTCCATTGCACTAGGATGTACACTCTGCTTGCTTGCTCTTCTTGACTATAAAAGCCAGTAGCAGGCTAAGAAGCTAATGTCAATTCTGGCCTCTTTTCCCCAAGATATGCAATAGTCACCATTTGATGCTGACTCACTTACTACCCTGGGGTTTGTAGAATGAGGGTATAAAGAGAGAGCAGAGGAGTTTGTCCTGGGAGAGAGCCAGGGAAGCCAGGTCTGTGATTTTCTCCTTCCCAAGCCATGCTGGGCAGAACCCAGAAGCCAAGCCATCTAGCTTAGAAGAGAAATGGAGAACATCCAAATGACTGGCAAAGATTTTGGGGCTGCATTGCTGAGACCTAGTAGCCTGGGCATCAGGAAGAAGAGGTGTGCAAAACAATAGGAAAATGAAGAAATATCCTGAGCCTGAAAAAACATAGAGGAGGAAATATTCAGAAGGACAGATGTATGGGTGAAGTTTACTTAAGATGTGTTTGCCAAGACCATGCTGAGAATCAGAGCATCACAGATTCATAGAACCTCAGAGCTGGGGGTGTTGTGAAATTATGTTAGAGAAGCCCACTGGGCAAGGTGGGCAACCTCAATAAATAAGTAGGGATGGTGGCTGATGGGGAGTGATGAACCCCCCAACCAGACAATTGGAACATGTGGCAAGTTGGCCCAGTATTGCAAGATCTTCACATTTTTCAAGAAAAGCCAGAAATCTAGATTTCATGTGAACTTTTATGGCTTCTAAATGCTGTCAAATAATTAGAATTGCTTTCAAACACAGAAAAATGAAAACACATCTGTGGACTGAATGTAGTGCCCAATTGAAATGGACTTTTTTATTTTTAAGGTGATAACTACTCAGGCCCAAGGAAATAAGTATATTTTTCCAAGGGCCAATAATTGTAGAAGGAGAAATAATTGATGGCTCATTATACTGTTATCTATCTATCTATCTATCTATCTATCTCTGTATCTCTCTCTGTCTCCAATACAACATCCTGTGGAGATATGGGGCACATAGGTAGTCTACCATCTCCTCAATCAAGTGTTAGGACAAAACTAAAGACTTTCTGTTGCTTCTTGGATTCCTATTGGCTTGGCTATTCCCTTGGGAGTCCCTTGTTCAGTGTAGTGAGAGTGGAGAGAAACTTGGAAAGAGCTCAGCCTTAGCCGCTAACCTTGCAGCCTTGGTAAATTATCTTCTCTTCTTTGGACTTAATTCTTTTCGTAGATAAAATGAGGTTGTCAGCCTGGTAACTTTCAAGTTTCCTTACAAGTTTAATCCAGGTGAACTCAAACTTGCTTTAAGTATTTTTCTAAATCCTCATTTCAGTAGCCTTTGTTATCACTTTCTCTCCTCCACGCTTTTTTCTCCCCTTCTCATTCACATACACATCTTGAGGACAAGTGCCCTGATGCTTCTAAAAGCCTGGAGTTCCAATGGTAAGTACCACTGAGCCTTCATTGCCTACATTAAAATCCACTCCAAATTCCTTCACCATCAAAACTCCCATATGCAAGTAGAGAACTAACATGCCTAACTTTTGGAAATGGGCAAATAAATTTCTCAGTATATGAAGATTAAAGTGAAAAACTTAGGAAAAGTGTTAGAACCTATGACAGTTGAGTAAAATGGCCAGTTAAGAAACAAATATACAAAAAACTATTTTTTTTTCTCTAGGTTAACCATAACCAGTTAGAAACATACACTCACACATTTCATTTAAAAGTAATGTTAGTCAAAGTGATGAATAACAATAACCTACTAAGATTACTCTACCCAGCAAAGCTATCACTTAAAATAGGACAAAGAGCATCCTAGACAAGAAAAAGCTAAAGGAATTCACCACCACCAAACCAGTATTACCAAAAATGTGAAGGGTCTTTTTTAAGAAGTAGGAAAAAGCTAAAAAATATAAATAATAAAATGGCAATATATAAATATTTATCAATAATTTCTTTAAAAGCAATGAATTAAATGTTCCAATTGAAAACATGCCGTGACTGAACAGATAACAAATCAAGACCCTAACATATGCTGTCTACAAAAACCTCACTTCGGATCAAAAGGAACATGCTTTGAAGACTCTTGTTAAATGTCATGCTCTGCTACGTAGAACCACAGTACACGAGATGCTGGGAAATGAATTTATCATGTAATTCTAACAAATATACAAAATATTTTGGCTTATATTCAACCTCATATTTTCCATCTAATCATCGATAAAAATGTAATTTGATACATTTAATATTATTGGGAACTATTTCATTGCCATATTAAGTTGGTCAAAGAGATAAGAAATCTGAGAAGACCAATTTTTTTTTTTTTGTGATTGGTGAACTCTTCTCACCCTGCTCCCATGATGTTGTCCTCAACCAATTCCTGGGATGTGCCTGCTTTCTCACTGTGCTCAATGGCATTTTTTTCTCTGCTTGCTACATCTTAGCTTATACTTCAGCATATTAAGGCCAGAGTATTTCTTCCTAAGCCCAACACGATGTATGCTCTGTGGCTCGTCAGATCTGAGCCTGCACTGCAGTTGCTGGCAGAGGGTCCCCGAGACTATTCCTTACTTTTCTAGTCATCCAGATAGATGGTGACTTCTCTGGCTAGACTTAACCTGATGAGGGAAAATCAGTCTTTTCTAGCCTTCTTCAGACTGGCATCCTTTCCTGACTTCCTCCTTGTTTGACCCTAGGGACAGTTGTCCCTAGGAACAACTGTCCCTTACTGTCTTTTGTAAAAGTGATTTCATGACATTTTTTTTTCATATAGGTCCAATTCAACACTCAGAATGCTTTAGATGAACTCTCCCAAAGATAGCGAGCTTTTTCTACATTTTTATACTGAAAATTTCCACCAGCCAGCATCTCCTGAACCAGATGTTACCGTCCTGTCCCATTACAGACATAGATTTTTATGGCATCTCTGGAATAGGCAGGAAAATAACAGTGTGTAGAGTGGACTTTACAGTGGGGACAAGGTTTCTGCTGGCACAGAGCTGTGGTTAGAGGGCCACATTCTCCCTCAAAATGTGCCTGCTTGGTATCTATGAACTTTTAGGACTCAGTTCAAATGGTCTCTGTACTGGATTCAATAGTGTCTTCCCCAAATTCACGTCTCTGTGGAAGCTCAGGGTGTGACCTTATTTGTAAAGAGTCTTTGTAGATGTAACAAGATTTGATGAGGTAGCATTTATTAGAGTGGGCCCTAAACACAGTGACTGGTGTTCTCATAAGATGACCATGTGAACACATGGAGACATGCACATATGGAAGAAGGCCCTGTAACATCAAGGGCAGAGATTTAGGCGATGCATCTACAACCCAAGCAATGTCAAGGACTGTCAGCAACATCAGAAGTTCGAAGGGGCAAAGGAGAACTATCCCCTAGATTCTTCAGGGGAAGCATGACTTTGCTGACACCTTGATTTCAGACTTCCTCCTGATCTGCAGTTGGTGGTAATTTGTCACAGCAGCCCTAAGAAACTCATGCTGTCTCTTGTCCTCTGAGGTCTTTTTGATTGCAACAAATGGACTCAAGAATTTCTTTTGGGAGTTCTGTGCTGGTCATTTTACATCTCTCCACATTATTCTTTGCACTTCTATGCCTTTCTCTATTCCCTGAAATGCTGACATTTATGAACGGCATCACTCAACTCCGTTCTCCCTGGCTGCCGTTTGGGTTTGTCGATGGGAGATTTGGCAGGAGATCTGAGCAGAAGAGAAAGACATCAGAGTATTTATTTCCTTGGCTCCTGTCTTGCTGCAGTGAAATTTTGACTATATTTCCCTTCTCTGTAGCTATAGCTTCTGTCAGTTGGCCCTTCTTCCAAGGATCTAGCTTTCCACTGGGCTTCGGTGATACTGTTTCCTTCTCTTGACCCTTTAAACCTGAGACGGTAACTGTTGCTAACCCTAATTTCCTCATGTATCTTGTAGATGTTCTTAATTCTGACCATACTTTGCAAATAGTTTTACCATTATTTTAAAGTCTCTTCACATATATCATATAGGCAGGTGCAGACATAGGACCCACCCTCTCTGCTCTCTGGCTGGTGGCTGGGGAATTTTAGGGGAGTTACCTGTGCTTATGTGTGTCCCCTCTCATGGACTGTGGGCTTCTAAGCACAGATATCCTTTAACTTGATAGTCTCAGAATTTCTCTTAGAGACTGTCCGATAGTAGGTGCTTAGTAAATGAATCAGTAAATGAATACATGAGGATGGAGGCCCTTTCACATTCTGAAGGTGTGATTTAGAAATTCATTTTTTGGGCTCTTAGGAATGACAAGCTGTGTTTTCATGATAACCTGGTAGAGTACATTGTATGGATAATTAATTTTTGCAGAAAATACATAAGTAGCTATGCATATATCACAGTATATTCCAGCTTCACAATAACTTTATAAAAGTTGGGCAAAAATCAGTTATTTCTCAGTTTCCAAATCGGGTCCAGAGAGATTATATAAAATTGTATTTTTATTAATTATACTGAAAATGCTTAAGGTATATTAATTAATCAAAGATACTGACTTTGAGTAAGTTGCTCAATTTTTCTGGGTCTGTTTTTAGAACTGAGATAATATCTGGCTTTTTCCCATCTTTCATAAGGTTGCGATGAAGGTCAAATGCTATAATATATGCATAAGCACTCATGTAATAGACCGCAATGGCTAGTTTTTAGATTTATATTTAACTGGAAACAAATATAGTACTGAAGTTGGCAAAAAGGAACTATCTTTGAAGGGATCTGTTAATGCTCCATCACCCACTCAAAGGCGGGCACTTAGCCTTTGACCCCTGTGCCAAGTCCATGGAAGCAGCAGGTTGCAAAGTAGACACGGTCCCTGCCCTTGTGAAGCACACACTCTTAAGAAGGCAATAGCGATTACTCAGATACTATACATGTCGAACTGCTGTGACAGCTTGGGAGAAGTGTGAGGAAGGAAAGGAGCAGACCATTCAGGGGCAAAGAGCACATTTGATTTAGTCAGGAATCCTCTCTGAGAAAATGATGTTTAAGTTGAGAAGTGAAAAATAGCTAGGAACTACTGAGTGAGGGTAATGAGACCTGCAGTGAAGAGCATTCCAGACAGAGAAACTAACTCATTCCCAAGTTGAAGCAGGAAGTAACCTAGTTGGGGAACTGAAATAAGCCCGGAGAGGCTGCATTTGGTGAGGGCAGGGGAAGGACATGGCCGTGGGGTGCTGGGGGGGGGGCTCCCTTCTCCCTGGAGGCTCCCCACCTCCTGGCCTGGGGTGGACGGGGTGTGACTACGCTTCTTTCTGGCTGGAGTCCATGCAGCGAATTATAAGTAAGAAACTTGACAGAATTTCTAGTAGAGGAAAAAAAGCTTCAAATTCTCAATTTTAGAACATTAGTTTTTAACATGTTGCTGACTCTTCGGGCATTTAGAAATAAGATCAAGGAACTATAGTGAAAATACTGGAAAATTAGTTTTGGCCAACTGCATTTTTCACAACTAAATGTAATAAACAGAGTAGAAATAGCATCTTAGATGAAAAGGTTGCTGTATCATGTCAAAGGTCAGTAGTGCTCTAATAGGAAGAATTTTTTGATCTGAGAAATGTATGTGAGAGAGCTGTATCTATGTGGCCCAAAGTGTAATGGAGATCAGCAATTAAAATAGTCAAGGTCCTGCCAGCAAACAGATGGCCCACTTGAAAGGCTAACTGGAGAGTTTAATAAAATAACTATTTACAGAGGATTGCACGGGGTAAAATAAGCAACAAGAGTTAGGGAGATGGTGACACACCTAAGGGCTGGTGGGAAATTGGTGCTGCCTGTAGACTTTAAGAGACACCATTGTATTGACTGTACTTCCTTATTTTCTGTGTTCTTGATGCACTGGAATTTGGGACTTTGACCCTGGAAAGACTAACTCTCCTAGGCTAGCTAATTCTTATAGATAATGAAAGGCTCTCCAAAGGTTTGCCACCTTTGCTATGCAAGCCACCCAGTCCAGAGCCCATACCTGATCATCTACTTTATCAAACTCTTACACGTGACAATATTAGTTCCACCCCAAGTCACCCCAAGCCCAGGTAAAAACAACTAGGGCTGCCTGGCTCCACTCCACCCTCCCCATAGCTCAGAGCTCCTAGAAGTTTAAATTCTTTACTCTCAGCCTGCCTTACCCATACTTTCATGGGTAAACCTCAATAAAGTTTGGGTCATGCTTTGCCCTCCTCATCCTCTGCTTGATGATTTGCCTTGGCCATTCCCAATGTGGCCCTGTTTATTGTGCAATGCCTCCTATTCCCAGGGGTCTGTGAGTATAAATGTCTTCTTTTGTAGCAGAGTGAAATGCTCACCCTTTGACTCCTCCACCTGATTCAAGCCTGCTTTGCTTCCACGTCCTTGAGGCCAATAGCTTTTCTGCTTAGTCTTGCATACAGACACACTAATCATGAGAATTCTACTTACTGCTTGAATTTTGCAAAAACAGACCCTTCCCAGAGGAAGGTGCCTCTCCCAAAGAGATAAGGGAAGTAGACATTGTTTATCAAAGATTTGCAAGAACCTTGTGGCCAAACCCACATTAATTAGAGTCAGTAGACTAAGCACAGGCTTCCTCAGACCCTTGCTGGTGTCCAGATGTATGTGGTCATCAATCGCTTCTTTCTCCGCCCATTTCTTCTTCTCTTGACATAAAAGAAGCCTGAACTCTGTACATTCTTAATATGGTTTTGAGGACTAATTCTCCCATCTTCTCAGTTGTCACCTACTTGGTCAGTAAACCTTTCTTTACTCCCAACTCTGACGTTTGGGATTTTGACCTGCTGAAGAATTGGGCATAGAAACTTTGAACCCATAACATGGCAGTCATTTTTGTTGTCCACATGTCTTATCCATATCTGCTTCAAACACATCCCCAGTCTATTTTTTGAACAAACAGTAAGGAGCTGTTCTTGGAATATACTGATGGCTGTGGCTGTGGAAGAGGGACCACCTGACAGAAACTATGGATTTAGTGAGAGGAATGCAGCTCGTGCCAAACCACAGGCAGTCTGAAACAGTTGGGAGAATATGCACCTAATCTTTCTCTTCACTCTCTCATTTCCTGGCTGGGCCTCTTCAACCAAAGTCCAGTGAGTTTTGTTCTTCTTGTTCTTCAGGGTCCAGCATGACACACACTGTGGAGGTCTGCTCCCCACAACAAAGAACAGGGCAGAGAGGAGTAGAGAATGAATCAAGAGGCGCCACATGGCCAAAGACCCTGCTCAGCAGTCATCTCATGAATTTCAGCTGTGAAGGCTGCTCCTGGTGTAACAGCACCAAAGGGATTTTGACCACAACATAGATTTGGCACATGGAAATGCACTAAGAAGGACAAAACTCATTGTCAGTTTAGATGATTTCTGATGCTCCCTAGATCTCCATTTAAGAGCTAGCTATGTTCTGGGAAAGTCATGGGCAATCCAACTATTTAATAGTATTCCCACCTTCAGTTTCTCGCTTCCAAACCATGTTTATTCCCGCCGACAGTAATCTTTCCAGAACACAGGTCAGATGATGGGGCTCATATTTAAAAAGCTGTAGGAGGCCCCATTGCTTTTAGAAGCAATACAACTGAGGTTTTCCACCTGGCCTAGACCTGCACTCAAAACTCGTGTTTAGACTTTGCTTTTTCTCCCATTCATTATCCATATTCTTGTACATTCAACTTCTCTTTAGTCCTTAAGTATATTCCTTAGGATTTTTTTTCAGATTGGTTAATTCCAAACCTCTGTATATACTGTGCTTACCTTTCAACTTATCTTTTCCAATCTTTGCCTGAAAAACTCCTTCCATGACTCAGCTCGGATACCACTTGCTCTATAACCTCCCTAATCTTGTTCTTTTTATAATAAGCAAAGTTATGCCCTCCCTCCTATTTTTTCTGCAGTACCTTGTTCAAGCATCTGTTAACAGCAAATACAGCCTAACATTATTTAATGAATTCATTTTTCACTCAGTATTATTCATTTGTCAGAAGGTTTAAGCTTGTGTCATTATACCCCACAATGCTTTAGGGCTTCAAGACTTGTTTATTTGAGGGAATTTCAGGGGAAATAAGGGAGGGATTTAGAGGAACCTATATAAAGGATACATGGACAACAACTGAGAAGGGTGGAAATGGGAGGGAGGGGGGAGGATGAGGGGTGGGATGGGATGGGAGTAATAGACAGAAAACTGTACTTGAAAAATAATTAAATTAAAAAAGACTTGTTTATTTGAGAAATGAACGATTAAATTCATACCTAAGTATAAATTAGTCCAGCTCCACTGAAGAAATTAGAGAGGTAGCCAAAAATTTGGAGGACTTGAGGGAGGGAAAGGAGTCAAGCAGTTGTTAACCCTTGAATATTTTTAGGTTAGTATGGCTGCTGATAGACTGTCAGCATCTGTGTGCTGGAAGGCTTTAAAGACTGAAGGTGGGCACCCGAGGGATGGAGGTGAGAACGAAATGGGAGCAGAGAAGAGGCCAAAGAAAGCGGATGCATGATTCCTCAGGGTAATGCTATCCAAGTTTCAATATGCCTGAATATTTTTGCTACAGGAAAGTACCACTGTATTATCATTATTTAATATTTGTTTACATTGACATATTTTTAAAACTGACATATATTAATTTAAAAAAACAGATTGCTACCATAATGGAAAACCAGTATGTCTTGCCTAAAGCAGAAAGTACTAGTAAAAATAGACATAGAGAAACAGAACCTTATTCTCAATTGCAAGCTGAACCCTGTTGCCTGCTGAAATTCTAAGTCTGAGACCTAAGCCCTCTTAGTTAAAAAAGATAATTTGGCAAGCCCTAGAATGTGTTAGTACACATATGTACTAAACTAATACTTCATCTTGTAAATTACCAGAAGAATTAAATGCAAATTGAGAAGGAAATAATTCTCAGAGTGGGAGTCCAAAGCAGCTAATTCCCTGCCCATATGCCAGGAACGCAACCTGCATGCATCCACGCTCCGGAGAATGCGCTCCTAGGCAATCATTGCCTTTCTCTCTAAGCCAGGTTAATTAATGAGCTCACCTGGAAGCCTCATCACCACTGATGACATGGCTTCTTTGTTAAAATACATTCTATGGGCCCCAGCAGCCTTTTCCTAAGAAACATTTTGGAAAGAGGAGCAGGCAGAAGATACCTTTTGGGTTCTACCTTCCAGGTCTAGAGCAAATCCCTCACCGTCCATGAACTTTTCCTTTACTGTGAAATGTGCATAAAGTACCCATCCAATTATATCCACAACATTAAGTTAGCAAGTGGATCCAAAGGGTTGTACAAAATGTACTGTGTGTGCATGTGGTGGCAGGCAGCATATAGAAAATACCTGTTAGTTTTGGGTTGCTGGTTGAAGTCACTGTCTAGAAACCATAGAAAGACTTCCTCTAGCTGTTTATTTATTTATTGTTGAATATTAAATATATGCAATTAAGTATGAATGCCCATCTTCCAGATGTGATAGTAGTTATTATTTTATCACGTTGCAGGCTGCAGATCAGTTTTTTAAGAACCCAAACCTTGCAGTTATAGTTAAAGCTCCCTTTGTACTCACACCAATCACATTTTCCTCCTTCTTGCCAAATTTTTATGCATTTACTACTTACATTTCAAGCCACAAGAACTTAGAATATATAGTTGTTTTTTGTTTTCAAAACTTAAATAAGTTGTATATACTGCCTATACTATTTTGCTACTAGCTTTTTCCATTTTAAAGTTTGTTTTCAAAATTTATTCACATTGTTTATCTATTCATCAATGATCTATCATTTATTATAAGTGATACAAATTATATCATGTGCAAGAATACTGTCTTATTTAATCTATTTTCAAAGAGCACAATTCACCTCCACCCTCATTCTTCACTATGACAGACAATACTGAGTGTATGTTCAGAATGTCACTACTGTATTTATTTCTAAGTGGAATTGCTAAATCATAGGATATGTATGTGCCTTCAACTTTGTCAAGCATTACTAAATTATTTTCAGATTATAACACTATGCTTTTTCTATGAGTACACAGAAGAAGAAGGACATTTTGAGGGGTTCGGTTTTAAGTAGCACGGAAGCGAAGGTGGGAGTCACTGATAGGCAGATGCATTCATACGACACAGGTGCCCTCCAATCCTGCTTGGTCTCACAATGAGCATCTCCTTTCACTGGTAATGGTGTGCTCATTGTCATCCTACCACATGATACCCAGAAACTTCACAATGCCCATTTCTCCTTCAGCCTGTATTATCCAGCGTATCTTCCCCTTTTCATGTGTATTTGACTAACACAAGATTCCCTCTTTGCTACTGTTAAATGGTTCCAGGTTTACCGAATTCCAGGACAGTGACTCTCCCTACTGACAAGTTTGGAATAACAGGAATGGTTAAATTCCATAGCCCTGACTTTGGAAACCTGTTGCCTCTAGAAACCCTTTGGTTAACGTTACCTGCCTTACTCTATAACCATGGCAGTCTGTGTATTTTCCTCAGGACCTTAACCAAAAAAGCTAACTGCACTTGTTGCTTTACAGGGAATAGCTTTTCACTGTCAGAATAATAAGATGCATTTACTACCCAGAGTTAGAATTGTTTCCCACTTCTCCATCCCCACCTGACCTCGCTTGATGGGCAGGATTCAGACCTGCAGGGAGCCACATGAGTAGTTTGTGATCCTGGCTGCAGGCTGGAATTACCTTCAGAAATTACATTTCACACACACACACACACACACACACACACACACACACACACACCTCCAAGTCCTGTTGCCAGAGATTCTGGATATCTTGATATTTTAATTGGTTTGGGGTATGACCTAGGTATTAGGAGTTTTAAAAGCTTTCTGGGTGATTCAAATGGAAAGCCAGGGTAGAGAACCACTTCTTTTTAGATCTTCACATTTGTCCCCTTTAATTTACTCCTACATTCTTATCTCTCCCATGATATCTGACAAAGCATTTCAATTTTTATAGCTTTTTTTTCTTATAATGGAGCTCAATATTTCACATGCAATTCTCTGCTTTTTCTCACAAAAAGATAACACACAGGTTTTTGAATTCTTTTTAGTTCCTAGTCCAGGTCTGAGCATATAGTAAGTTCTTACTGTTTCTAGTGGGTCAACAATCTGGAGATCACAGGGTGATTCACAATCTCTTCTTCCTACTGGTTGGAATGAGCCTCCAATTCTGAAGGTGGTGGCAAGCCAGAAGGTCAAGAAGATAAACTGGGTTTGAAAATGCCAACATGAAAAATGAGAATGGAACTTTCAATCGCTGGAAACCTACTGAGACTCCTAATCCTCTTATTAAACCTGTTCGAAGACAGCATGGAGAAACCTATGGCAGCGATGCTTCCACTTACCATCCAGATGTACAAAATAAATAATGGAATTTGAATAGCTGGAGAAGCGGAGTTCTAACACCTATTGATATTCTTTTATTTATTTTTCCCCCAGGAAAAGTAATTTCAGGGAATGATTTTATCACATCGTCCTGGACAGTGTTCCCAGTACAACCACTTCTCTCGGAGAGGAGGAGTTTATGAGATAAGAAGCTATGATCCCAATGCTGCTCCATTACATTAACAGAAACCCACTGTGGGTGTGTAGAAGTCACAGGGGCTGGTGTTGTAACTGACCCAGCTGGGGAGGAATATGCAACTCTTTGGAGAAGCACTGACCCACTCTTAAAAAGCATTATGTTTATAATTGTTATTAATAGTCCCCTTTTTATTATCTTACATGTACTTTACAGTAGATTGCTAGAATACATATATACACACATACACACACATGAATGTATTTTTCCTTCAACTTTCACAGTATCACTGAAAGTCAGAAAACAGTCCCCCCTTTTGCAAATTAAAAGAAAGTGAGTCTCAGAAGTTACTTTCTCAAAGTTGCAAAGGTGTCCAGTGTCAGAACCGACAGAAGAATTCAGATAGTTCAATTTTCCAAGTTAACTCTTATCAGGGTGAAAGAAAAAAGTTGAAGACTTTTTTCAGGACTATAGTACACATGTAAATTTTGCTTTTTTAAGACACATGAAGTTAGAGGTTGGATTAAGACCCTTGACTAAGGACAGTGGATGAAATGTGGACAAAATAACCCTGGGCTGTGGGGGAGGAATGAGCTTTCATGACCAGTGCCTTTCTAGGGGACAAAGAGGGGACAAGCTGGATGGAGAAACTGAGGGAAGGAGGTCTTGTTTCCACTGGTTGCTCAGCGGGGCCCTGTGGCTGCTTCTGCCCCAGGTCTAACATAACTGTCCCAGAACTCAGGTCTGTCCTGGGGACGCTGCTTTGAAGTGGCTGCTGCCTTTTGTCACCGTCAGCTGGCTTGTCACTTCACACCTAGATTATAGCACTAGCCTTCAGGTGAGGCCCCTGGTTTCACTGTCTGCCTCCTCTTCTCCAGCCTCATGCTGAAGCCTTTTTTCCTTTTTTGTTGTTGCCGTCTTTCCAGGTCACTCCCCTGCTTCCCTATCTAACTGGCTCCTATCCCATGGACTCCTCTGACTCCCTTTCAGGCTCCTCAGCTCCTCCCCACGCGTGCCCTCTGTTCCAGTCCACAGATTGCCCTCTATTGCTCTGCTCTCAGTCTTTCCCCCCACCTCTTCCTTTCTGCACACTCCCTCTTGTCTTTTCTCCCTCTGCCCATAAAATCCTGCATATTTCCAAATTCCCATTACACCAAGCTTCCTTTGCTAGATCATCCCTTACTGAGCAACATCTTTTCTTAGAATTTTTTCTTAACAATTCTGTCTTCTATTGTTCTCACTTATGTTCTTGGCATGTTTCCCCAGGTGCCTAATAATCAGCAGATGTTTAGTAAACATCTGGTGCTGCTTAGGAGAAAGGGAGAGGGTAGGTGAAATACGCTGGACAACCTTGAGATTGCCACATTGTTTCATCCTTCCACTCAGGAAGAAAAAAACACTCAACAAAGAATTCCATCTGGAATGGCTTTATCCTGCCAGTGTTTTAGGACAGCTAATGGGTCCGAAGGCAGGTTGTGTTCATCCATTTATTCACGAAGGCAGGTTGTGTTGATCCATTTATTCACTTGGTCGGTCGCCCGTGCTCCTCTGTCTTCAAGAGCATTAGGCCAATTGCCCCAACATCTGTTAGTGATTTATAATTTCCACACTCATTTGAAATAACCCCTTAATCACATACTCACATTTGTGTGTACTACCTTTTAGTAGCTTTCTGACTGAATATCCATTAAAGAAAAATTCCTTTAGTATTTTTAAGAACATTCTTGGCTGTATTCATTCATTAATTCTCCAGATACAAATATAAATTTACTACGATAAGTTAAAAGATTCTATTAGGATTTTGATTGCAATTTTATTAAAACTGTACATTTGAGGGAGAATTAACATGATCACTACTTACAATAACCTTATTCATGAACAGTTTGCTTCACTGTTTATTCAAGATTTCCTTTAAACTTTCTGACAAAATGTTAGCTTCCTCATTTATGAAATGGAGACTATAGAATCTGCCTCATAGGGTTATTGCAAAGACGAATCAAGATGACACATGTAAAAGCCCAGGGTGCCCTGCACAGTGTAAGCGTGCAGGGGATGTGAACTTTCCTGGTGAGGATGGGAGTGGGGATGATGTCCTTAGAGAAGGGTAATCATCTGCTTCAATGGTACCTACCGATTTGTTGTTGACCCTAAGTGTTTGGTGTTCTTATTGTGAGTGTCCTATTTATTTTTCCCATGATTTACAGCTGGTTATTACTAGCATATAGGGAAACATTTTTCTTTATTATAAATTTATTTTTAAGTGGACAACTCGTTAACCTCTTATTGGTTCCATTGGTTCTTAGTGGATCCACTTGAATTTTCTAAGCAAAAAGCTGCCATAGCAGCAAAATAAAATTTATATTTCTAACACTTGTATTCCTTAACTCATTTTTTATGTTGTATTCCATTGACCAGCCCTGATGGGTTGATGTTACACGGCAGTAGTGATGGGGGTGGGGAGCCTCACCTCACCCTGCCAAGACATCCTCTTTGTTTCAAAGACAAGTGCACACTGCACAGTGTGTGGTGGGGTTTTAAAAGCTTTGATCTGGGGAGGGGAGAGTGTACCATGCTCAGATAAATTAGGAGAATCTATGAGATTTAAGCTGTTTTCTTTACTACAAACTTTTTTGAAAGCAATAGATTGTGTACTTAAGAGTAGAGTCTGCAGAATTTCTCAAGTGCACGTGGCATGTTTGAAACTTTTTCCGTGCACAGCTCCCAGTACGTCCAGAACAGCGTCCTGCTGTATACCAGTTTGGAAGTTATTGCTCTGATGATTGGCTCCTATGATGTTGAGAGTCGTACTGAGATAGATGAGATTTATATTTATTGTGAGGTACCTTACTCCTAACATTAGAAAAGAGAGAAAATATGGAATTTTAATAAATGGCTGAGATTTAATGAAAGCTTTCACGGTGATGTGGCTTGGGTTCTGGAGTCACATGTCCTGGACTTGAATTTCAAGTTTTCTCTTAGTACTTGTATGATCCTGAGCAAGTTATTTGACTTCTTATTGCTTCCTGATACATAGAATGGAGATGGTAAATGTGCTGACTTTATAGATTTGCAGGGAGGATGAAATGAGTAGATGAGCAGAGCCTGAATATGTAAGAACTATAAACTATTTGTAAAATATTACATTAGGAGAGAATAATGAGTCTAACCCCATAGGAGGATATTCTTAGGCGTTTTCCTGTGCTAATGAGTGACACAGAACTCCAGAATGCCCATGTCCTCTGCATTGGCCCATTCTTTCACTTCCATCTTCATCACTAGAGAGAGGGAGGGGAATGAATAACATGCTGGATTCCTCTTAAACTCCTAGAATTGCTGTATCAGTTATAGAGACAACTGCAAATCCAACTGAGACCTTTATGCCTGCAATTAATTCTAGGAATCCCTATTGTGGACCACCTGATGGAGATGAAACATTCTGTGCAATACAAGGTCACCTTCTGCGGACTTTTTATCTCCAGGCAATAAATGGGCCTGCCAGGGTGGAAGTCCTAATATTTCTTACAGTAATTTTGAGTATTAGTCTTTCCTCTTTATTTTATTTGATATTCTAGACCTTTGTCTATATCTTGGGAGGGAGGGATACTTTGTCTAAAACAACTCACTATTTATACATTATACAATTTTTCTGTGTCTCTGCTTGTATTCTTAATTCCTTTCTCTTGCTTTTTTAAGGATTTTGTTCTTGTCCTTTTCTACTTTGAGTTCAAGGCATAATTTAATTTGTTTTTCTTGTTTTTGCTTTAGTAACAAGGCAATTTAAGTTTAGGATATCGCCTGTGAACATAGCTTGTACTGTGCATCCTATTGGAGTTGATGGTAGAGGTCTTCATGTGTAGTAATCTATCACTTCAACCTTGATTTCTTCATTAGCTTGAGAGTTATTATTTAGAACAATACAGACTTTTGTTTGTTTTATTATTAGTTATCTTTTAATACCCATGTGGTCATTTGTTTTTGTTTAAACCGTGTTTTAATTTTACTGAACCGGTGTCAGAGACAATATCTAGTGCATGTCTCATTAGCAGAATTTATTGAGGTTTCCGTAGTGACTGAATGTGTGATATACTTTTGTAAATGGCCTGCAAATTCTTCAATAAAATGTTTATTTTTCCTGGAGGCATTTGTAATGTTTCCCTCTCTGACATGACTCAAACCCAATTTATTACCAAACCCTGTCAAATCTATAAAAATTTGTTTTGCGTCCACCTCACTGTCTCCAACCCCACTGCCTCCACCTCCCTCCCAGCAGCCGCCTCTCTCAGTTTACCAGAATCGCCCCTCCTCTCCTGCTTTGATTCTCCTTGCTCCTTCCCAGTCCGTTTCCACCTGGCAACCACTGACATAAAGAAATTAATTAGTGTGCATCCCTCCCCTAGCATGTGGAGGCTCTTCATGTGCCTCTTCTGCTCTCAGGACAGAATCAGGACCTGAACACACTGCAGAGCTGGCCCCCTTTTCTCTTGTTTACTGTGATCTAGACACAGAAACGCCTGCCTTCTTCCTATCCTCGAACATGTGTGCTTTTTCCTGCCTTGGACTCGTGGCACATGGTGTTCCTCCAGCAGGACCAGGGAAGGCTGCCCCAAGGTATCCCATCACCGCATATTGACTATTTAAAATTAAATACTTAGGAGTCTGCCAGTGCAAGAAAAACACTGATCTCTCTTTCCCCCAAAAGCAGGAGACACCTTCCATGTGCCAGTGCCCCCCTGCCCTTGAGGCCACCCCTGTTGGCGGGAGTTAAACAACTCACAGTCTGTGTGAACGAAGCGTATTGCTCTTTCCTAACTGACTACCTAAGCCCAAACTTTATTTAGATTTCTTTAGAGTTCTCTGTAATAAATACCTAAAACTTGCTTACATTCCCTTCTAGTGAGCGCTAATGTTCTATTCCTTTGTCCAGGCAATTTCTTTACAATTTATTCTTTCTTTGTCTAAAAAGTATAAAAAGATGCCTGGCTTGATCATCTCTTTGAGCCCCATTTTATGATGGGAGCACCATATTTTGCTTCTCCCATGCATACACTTTTCTCTTGTTAATCTAGTCTTATGTTAATTTAATATTTTTATTGTTAGTGCAGCTGTAAAGGGTATGTGAAATGACTGTCCCTCGCTGACACCACTCTTATCTGTCATGGAAACTACTGCTGTAGCCTTCCATCGACTCCCCCAATTCTGCCTTGTCACCCACTGGCAAGTCTCCCACACGATGCCCAGAATAATCTTTTCAAGTCCTCCATTCAGAACGTAATAGTGTCCCCTGCACTTGGGTTAGAAACCATGATCTTTGGCAGAGTTCTTTCAACCTTGCACTATTGACATTTTGGTCTGGACAGTTCTTTGTTGTGGGGGACAGACCTGTGTATTGCAAGAAATTTAACAGTATCCCTGGCCTCTACCCACTAGATGCTGGTAGGGTGCTTGGTGTCCCTCCTCTCCACCCCGTGGTGCGAGCAGGAATACCTCTAGATACCGAGTGATGCTCCCAGGGTGCGGGAAGAGCAGTGGGCACAGTCACCCCTGGTTAGACACCGCTGATCAATATCACCTATTAACAACGAATAATGCAGCCCGGCCCCTCTGCAGCTTCTGATTTCTGTCTTCGTGGAATGTCTCGTCATTTCTCGTCATTGCCTTTCACATCTTTTTTTATCTCTCCAAAGTCTGCCACTTGCTATCTTCTTTATGGATTGATCCTTTCTGTGATTTCCCAACAGCCAAATCTATCTCCCAACAAAATAGTTTCCTCTCCTGCTCTTCCCTAGATTTCTGTTTATACTTCAATATCATTTTTTATTTTGCACTTATCACAATGAATTGATTAGGTACATATTTTTCTTCCTAACTTGAACGAAACGCTGAGCATAATATCCGAAACAGTTGGAGCATAATCAATTTTAATGAATTGAATCATTTTACCATGTTTTTATTAAAAAGTTGTGTCCCCATGTCAATCTTGCCAGTCTCTCACACTGTGTTCCCTTTTGAACCTTCTTTTTTCTCTTTTTTTAGGGTGCTTGGTCTCTGTAGCCTCTGAAAGGCCTGTCCTAAAGCAGAGGACTGGCCTTTCTTTTCTCCTCTTTTAATTTACTGCCTCTCCTACAAGATGTTTCTATTACTAGTGTCTCTCCCTTTAACATGAATCCTTATTGCCACTTGTCTGGCTGTTCTACAAAGTACAATAGAAAAGCCATCAGCAAACTAAGTGGCCCAGGGTCACGTGGTGTGCCTGAGGCTAACTCTGCCACAGTCGGTGAAGGCACGCTTCCAACGTTGCCTTCTTAACAGATGGTGTATTGGACAGGACAACCGAGACCAAAAATAGACCTGTAACGGCTTATTAAGAGGAAGAGAGAGAACATACTTTGCTATATCCAACATAACAGCAGTAACTTGCAGTTGTATAAAATTTTCAGAAAATATTTTATCTATATATCCATCACAAAATGTTCCTTCTGATGCTGTGGACATGTCTGCTCCTATCATTTCTGAGGTGTTGAGAGCAGCTTTTTGTTTTCCAAAATGCCTCTCCTTCCTGAAATGCAGGCACTATGTATATAACTTAGTGTTTTTCTGTGGTGTGTAGCCAAACAGGCATTGACCACAATTTAACGTAAAAAGTCCCTGCAAGAGGCCTTGGTACATGTTTGCATAATTTGAAGAAATTAATAAATTTGAAGTCCCTTTTAAATGAAGTTCATTGTTTTTTACAAAGAACAAATTTTGGAACGGGGTTTAAACAGAGAATGAAAGTATATCAAACCTTAATTTAGAATGGAGATAACAGCAAGAGAGGTATGTGAAGACTCACCTCTCTCGTTATCACTGTTGAGAGGACCTGGGTCTCCCTTGAGGTCTGGAGAAAATGAGGAAGAAAATCAATTCAGTGTGGCTGCAACCTGAACCTAGATACGTGGGATCATATGAAATGTGGTAATGAAAGATCAACCAGACACTGCTTCCAGCCCTGGATGAATTGTTACTGTCGCATTTGTAAACCAGCACCCTGGAGTCTGGAGCCAGAATATTACATTTGTTAAACCATCACACACAAATAAGAAATGAATATCAGAAAGCACTCCATTATTTCGATACATTGTTTAGCTTCCTTGTTATCATATTTGAGAAGAAATATTATTTACCAGTGGGTAGAATTGACCATGTATTTATTGTTGATGTTATTCTGAAAATCTGCATGAGTAACTAAGGAGATGAAAAATAGGTTGTAGTTTTTCATATATGAAAGACACTAAATGAGAGGGATTATTTTTGGAATTGATGAGATGATGTCTGTTAATATTTTGGAAAATAAAATAGGATTACAAATAAAAATAGGTACAAACTTTATTCTAATCTTGGCCTATTAAATTATGGCCAGGAAATTTATGCCAAACAGTGATTTTAAAACTTTCTGTACTCATAGAAACTTAAATGTTAACTCATTAGCATGCAAAAAGTTTAATTATGTGCACACATATGTATGTGCACACACATACATACCTTATTTAGATGACCAGAATTAGGGATTTATAGATTATTGAAAAAGGATATACAGAGAAATAAGGTGACTTTTTCAAGGTCACATAGCATCTTCACTGACCCCTAGCCTTTTCATTCCTTTTCCCACTGGGGTTCTGGTCATCCCTTTAGATGTGTGACAACTGAAGAAAGACCGGGTAAATGAAAGAGAAGAAAGGTACTGAGAGGTCCTGGGATAACACTAACCCTGAGAAGCCCTCAGGCCAGTTCTACTGGGATCTTCCAGGTAAGTGACCTCTAAGGTAGAATGAGGCTCAGCAGTGTCTATGAGCAGGGCCTGGGCGTGGAGCAGGTGCAGTTAGTCCAGAACTGAGAATTAAAAGCGGCGCTAGACATGGAAGTTGTCTGACGTCCCTGCCCCATCTGCACCGCTGTGGGTAGCCACTTTTGGACAAGTCTTCTGCTTTCCAGAGGATGTGGCTTCTGCTCAACACGAGCCGTATTATCACGTCTCATTTCCATCATCTGCTGTCACCGCCTTCTCTCCCAGTAGCCAGTCTTGGTACATTCTGTGACCCGACTTCACCTAACCTCCTTTCCTCACACATAGCGTTGGATAGCATAACCGAAGTCCCAACAGATAATTTCTTCTGTCACAGTTTTTTTGGTGTCTATTCCATAACCTCTTCTGTTTTGACTTTGTAACCTTCTCTCCATGTTTATCTACCTTATGTATTATTTGTGTTCCCACAGAGCCCCCTTTTAAGAATATTGATGTTAATTGAAGATATTGAAGATAATACAGATAGTAGGAATTATAACTGTGTAAGATAATATTTATCCACAATTCCTTAAGGATAGGCAATCCATTCATTTCTGTGAGGCTGTGGCTCTCAGAGATGTTCATGAGGCTTCCCTGGAAAGCTTTTAAAAACCATAGATTCCTGGTGCCCCCCATCCCCGCCCCAATCTTCTCAGTTGGACTTTGTGGAGTAAAAGCCCATTGGATTTTGGAAGATGCTTAGAACTAGTTGAGATCATCTGAAGTTTACTCCAAAACCAAACCGATTTGTTGGAAAACTGGTTACTTGGACTACATTCCTTGGCTTCTAATAGATTATATTTATGAAATTGTTCTTTGACCTTATTTTTTCAGATAGAATTGAGTAACTTTATGAAAATTTCCAATGCAAAGTACATTGGGTATTAAAGACGTTGTCTCCACCTCACTTTTGCGGCAGACTACTGGGTGAAAGTTTCTCTTAGACTTAAGTGTCATAGTCGAGGTGGGGGAGGTGGGGTAGGGGTTGACAGAGGGGGGCAGAAAACAGTTGTTTTTCCCGAGAAACTTCATTTTTTTGGACTTTAAATGTGTAACTAATCAAGTTTCCCCATTTTTTATTGGCTTATTACAAAGCTCTTAATTCAAAGTTCAAACTTAAAGGAACCAGTTTTACCAATCATGGCCATCTTTCTACTGCACGTGTCTCTGTATAACCTTCATTTTACTTTCCATTTTACTTTTCAAATCATATTTTCCTTTGGGCTTCATTTCTTATTCTGCTTCTATTATTTTGATTTACTATTCAAAACTGCAGTACACTTTTTATGGAATGATTAGTAACACAGTGCAAGCACACGTAACAGCAGTTGCGTTTTTTTCTTTTCATAAACTTCATTGTTAGACTTGGGAACAAATAATAGAGACTAGAGTTTGGAAAAGTATAAGAGATGGCAGATGAAGATTAAAATTAGAAATATCTCTGTATAACCTTTTATTAACAGATATTATCAACTACTAAACTCTTAAATATAATTATTATATTTATATGATATTGAGACTTTTTCCTGATGATTGTCACTCATATTACCTGGTTTACTTTCACAAGTAGTCCACATTGTAACTAGCAGAGTAATTATTTTGCTTATTTTAAAGTCAAAAAAATAAAGGGCCCTTGTCTAAAGGTTTTATAAGGCCCACAAAATTATTATTCCAATATACTGGAGGCATTCAGGAATTCCTGTTCTGACTCTGTGGTTGATCACTTAAGAACAAGTATATCTACAAAATTCAGTTTTTAAAAATTTAATTCTTGTTCAAGTACAGTTTTCTGTCTTATATTCCCAGCCCTGCCCTCCCCCCAGTGCTCCCCACCTCCCTCCTATTTCCGCCCCCCCACCTTACTTATTGTCCATGTGTCCTTTATACTTGTTCATGTGAGTCCATCCCCTTTTCCCCTATGATTCTCTCCCCTCTCCCCTCTGGACCCTGTCAGCCTGTTCTATATTTGAGTGTCATTGGTCATATTTTGCTTGCTTGTTTGTTTTGTTGTTTAGATTCCTGTTAATGGTGATATCATATGGTATTTGTCTTTCACCGCCTGGCTTGTTTCGCTCAGCATAATGCTTTCCAGTTCCTTCCATGATGTTGCAAAGGGTAGGATTATGTAAATGTACCATAGCTTTTTGAGCCAGTCATTTACCGATGGGCATCTAGGTTGCTTCCAACTCTTGACTATCGTGAATTGTGCTGCTATGAACATCGGGGTGCATAGGTTCTTTTGGATTGGTGTTTCAGGGTTCTTAGGATATACTCCTAATAGTGGAATTGCTGGGTAACTCGACTTCACTCAAAGAAGACGAGCAACCCAATTAAAAAATGGGCAAAGGACTTGAACAGACATTTCTCCAAGGAGGACATACAGAGGATCCAGAGACACATGAAAAGATGCTCAATATCGCTAGCTATCAGAGAGATGCAAATTAAAACCACAATGAGATACCACTTTACACCAGTCAGAATGGCCATCATAAACAAATCAACAAACAACAAGTGCTGGAGAGGTTGTGGGGAAAAGGGGACCCTAGTTCACTGTTGGTGGGAATGCAGACTGGTACAACCACTATGGAAAATAGTATGGAATTTTCTAAGAAAACCAAAAATGAACGTGCCTTTTGACAAAATTCACTTATTTGATATTTATTAAATGCATGCAGTATAAATGGGATTGTGCCAAAGACTGTGGTGAAAATAGAAAAATTAATGTAACCCCTGATCTCAAAATGTTTGTAACTCAGTAGAAGAAAAAGACATATAAATATGTAATTTTAAGCAAAAGACTAAACTAGGAATTATAAAAAAAGCAATTATAGAGAACTTAAAGTGATGTTATTTTATTAGTTGGTACCAAGCTGATAAAGGTGATATACACATTAGATTCAAAGCTGTTAAAGAGCAGTGGTATGAATATCTTATACTTTTGGATTACATATATTTTTACAAATATTCTAGAAGACAATACATATTAAAAGTCTCAAATATGTCCAACCCTTGAACTCTAACCTGAGGAAATAATAAAAAATGTATTTATGAGATTGTTTAAGGTTGAAGTATTTATAAGACATTACATATGTGATCATAGAAAAGAGAAAAATAAATGATTAACAGTGCTTATTTTTTGAATTTAAACTTTTATACTTATTGTAATATTCTAAGATTTTATAGGATGGGGTGTTAGCTTTATAGCAAAAAAAAAACAAAACAAAACAAAGTAACACATGTAATTTTAAAATTCTCATTAGAGAAACCAGTTACTGAGGCCTATGTAAAGCCAGATGTCCAGATGTTTAAAAATATCTAATTAGACGTACCCAATTTTAACTCAAGTTCATTGCAGCAGGAAGGGTGACAAGAGAGGTTGGAGTTTGCGTCCACAAACCGCCAGTGAGGCCAAAGCAGTTAGGGCGGTGAGCTACTTCAAGGAGAAAGTGTGAGGACAGCCACTGTGCACCACCTTCGATGGGGTGGAGTGGACTCGGATCTGCTCCTACGGCCACAGTCACGTGAGCTGATGCAGCTACCTGGGGGAGAGAGACAGTGTATTTTGAGTGTGGATGTCATGCCACAGCTGCTCCTGCCATCTGTTCTGCCTTGATTCACATGGTTTGTCATTTCCCTTGTGCCTTTTTTGTAGGCTGCTGTCCAGCACTCATTTTTAAGTGACTTCTCTGAGACCAGGGATTGATGGTCATAACAGCATCATTTTCATTCTTTTTTGCTTGGAGGGCTTTAATTTCAGGGAAAAAATCTCAGGAATGTATCAGCAACCCTTGTGGGGCATTGAAAGTTCAATTCAAGAAGTTAATTGAGTTTTTGTGATCCCTTTGTTCTGATGACCCAGTTAAGTAACTTGAAGATGCTTGAGGGGATGTAGTTGGCCTGAATGTAGGCTAAAGTCTGGAGATGTCATTTAGATAGTACATAGACCTCAAGTGACAGCTAAGAAGTGACATTTTCTGTCAAATCAGTCAACTATATTTTTTATGTCTTAATTTCTCTCCATCTAATGGTTTACTTAATTGATGATTTTGGTCTTTTTTAGAGCTTCAAAGATCAAAAAAAGTTTTCAATAAAAGAATCAACCACCTTTATTCCTTCATTGTTCAAACACCTGGGTGCATGCTTTGAACCTGGCTCAGCAAAGGGTTGGAAATACAGAAATGAATAAAGAGCATTCCTTCTCTGAAAGAGTAAATAAAGATAAATAAAGTGTTTTTTCCTTTGCAAGGCTACATAAACACAATGAGGAGGCTTAGCCACTGTCTTCACTGAGGCAATGATTGTGAAGACTTGGTGGAAGAGAAACACTGACTGGTTTGTTATGGAAGGAGGGAGGGCAAATGAAAAGGGAAAGATGAGAAACTAAGAAGAGAACTGTAGAATCCTAGAACAGAAAACTATATGGGTTAACACAGTGTTAGCATCTGAAAGGGAAATCAACTGCCCTTCCCTTTGAGATTATCCAAAAGATAGTGTGCTTTTCACATCCTGGAGATCCCTGTGGAAGGAATCCTGAGACATTCCCCTAACAGTCCACTGAGGCGTCTCATTCCCACTGCGGCGGAATATTCTGCTCCAAGTCCAGCCCAGTTTGGCTGTGCAAGATCACTCACTATGGTTTCTGCCAGGCAAGACCCACTTCCTCCTGTTTGAGACTAACAACATCTGCAAACATTCAGGGTGCTTTATGTGAAAAATGCTTTACATTTTTTGCCTTACTTAATTATTTCAAAAGCCTCGGAGGCTGGTGTTTTATTATACCCATTTAATAGACGAGGCCATTCAGACTCAAGAGAATTCAGAAACTTGTGAAAAACTATTAAGCCATAAGGGACATATTTGGTTCAGTCCAGTCTGACTCAAGATTCATGGTTTATGGCACAGATTATTTTAAGAATATGAATAATAACTCCAGTCATCATTGCTACCATTCAGCAAGTATTTTTGGTTTCCTTCTTCCAAGAGATTGTTAAGCGTGCATTTCCTGGCGTCCTTGTGGTGCTGTAGGGCCACACAACTAGCTTAGTAGCTTAGCCTATCAGTTGTGAGTGCAAGATAATTGTTGGCAGTAGATTCTTCAGAATTTCTCCCTCTCACTTGGCCTGAGTCTCTAAGAGACTGTGAAGAACAAGGTCCCCATTGACTCACGATGGCCATAAGCAGAAAACAAATACTTTCAGTTTTAGTCCATTAATATTTTAGGAGTTGGTACCACAGCTCAAATTGGCATGTCCTGATCTGCACAGACTTGTACTTCCAGGCTGCACGCTCCTTCTCGTTCCTTCTTTTGAAGGGATCAGGACTGAAAGTGGAACTCAGGACTTGTTCTTCTGTGTTTTTAATAGGATTGTAATTTGAAAATGACTCTACCTGCTTCCTGAAATAAACATTGTACATTCATTGAACAGTTAAGGCATGAATTTGTTGCACTGGAAAACCAGTGGTTATCATGAAAATGTCTCTTTGATTGGACCCACGCAGAACTGACACAACTCTTGCTGTAGGAGCTCTGATACTGCAAAATCACCACTTCCTGGGGCTCTTTCCTAGGAAGACTGCTGTTAAATGCCAATGGCTAAGAATGTTCTAAGATACGATCCCCATGTCCAGATATAGTCGGAATCATGGAGAGCTTCCATAGATCCGGATTCCTGGACCCCACTCCTGGATATTCTGAGTCAGAATGTTTGAGAGGAGTCCAGGGAAAGTTTATTTTAAAAGAATGAAAGCCAAAACTTCAACTCCAAAAATCTCTTATGGATATTGCTGACCAGAGTCAAGTTTGGCTGTTTTAAAATATTCTTCCCTTTTGGACCCTTCCTAGAAACACAGATTTTGAGGCCCTCACATGAGTTCTGGTTGGCTAAGACAGGGTTTTGACTCGAAGTTTTCAGAACAAGAATTTCCTGGGGACCCAGGGAGCCAAGCCTGAAGAAGCCAGGCAGTAAATAAAGCGCTGAAGGTACTGTCAGGCCCGCTGTCAGAAAGGTACCTGACAGTACCCTGACAGAAGGTACTGTCGGGCCCACAGAAGAGGCCACTGAGTACACGCAGCCGGGAGGCCTCGCAGACCCTTTATTTTTACACTGCCAGAAAGGTACACACAAAGCCTAAGCATATTAAGTAGGAGTTTGAATCAAACAACCACTAATTTATTTTTTGGAGGGAGGAAGAATTTATTTTATTCACATTTTTTAACACTAAGAGAAAACAAACCTGGAGTTGATGAGACCCCCTGACAGGCAGGCCTCCCACACGTATTTGAGTGACAGGCCACTCTCCACCTGACATGCATCTGGGACATGTTGTAGCCCCTGGGCCATTCCCGAGTTCTAGCCCATGTCACTTTAGACACAGATGCAGGTCTCCTCCTGCCTCCTCTTTTTCAATTCCAACTTCTTTGCCATCACCTGAGTGCTTGATTCCCAGCTAAGGTCTCCTTGTGTTAGGATTTGACACCCTGGCCTTACAGGAGCCCTAGGCATGGAGCTGGTTCACCATTATCCTTGGAAATATTCTCTTCCTCCTCTTAAAGATTCTCAGCCTTAGTTATTTATAAAGCAATAGAGAATTAAATGACAATCAATGACAAATGTAGTTTGGATTTACGAATCCTTATATTTTTCCTTTTCTTTAGGAATTTTCAACCTAAGGAAAAGTAATTTTACTACTAAAAGTCTGCTACCAGGCTGTGTCTATTTGTGAGCATATAACAGTTCTAGTGTGGAGGGAGAAGGGGGACTATTTTCTCACAGCCATCTCTAGCTGGTGAACCAAATTAGCTTACTGCAGCGAATGTTACATTTTGTTTGTTCCTCTTTTGTTCCACATTGTTCTGGGTATGGGACTTGTTGGTTTTTCTTAATTTTGACAAAGCTGAAGAGAAGAGAGTAAACAATCACAGAAACACTCACAGAACACATTGGTATGTGTAAAACACTTTACAAAAGGTTTGGAGAAAATGAAGAAATTGATCTAACAGAAAGGCAAACAACTAGAAGTTTAATGTCAGTTCTCTTATTTCTAAAAGTGCCCATCTGTTCCATCCGTTAAGCTTTGGCTTCCTCCGTGTTTCCACCCCCTCTTCTCTTTCCTGTCCTTGTTTTATTCTCTCTCTCCCCAAGTTCACGTTCTTTTCCATACAGAACAATTTACTTATTACCTAATAACCAAGTATATAAGTATTTTTTAAAAAGATACAATTCCTTCCTTAACAGCTTAGATCAGCTACTGAAATGCAGACATATATCCCTCTACAGAATCACAACACATGGGATTGTGATTTCTTTCTCTGAAGAAAACTGGAAGCTATGCTCTGTCAACATGAAGCTCAGGAAAAGTTGCTAATCACTCTTCAGACTGGATGGAACGATGTACCTAAAAGGCAGAAAAAAACTAAGTGATAATAAGAGAGAGAAATGAAACATAACATCACAAAGGTATTAACTTTAATCTCAATAAATGTTACTGTGTGAGCTATTTTAAGGAAACAATATAAACCTGAAGATACACATAATTTCTTATCTATCACCTGGCTATTCTACAAAAGTTTATTCTCACTCTAATCTTAGACCCAGGTTTAAAAGCTGAACATAAAAACTTTCTTTGATACAATGTTTTTTGTTGTTGTCATTGTCGTGTGTGTGTGTGTGTGTGTGTGTGTGTGTGTGTGTTTTGGTGAAAGCTTTCCCTTTTGGCTGGTGTCATAAATTGCTGGGCTTTCCTGTAAAGCACACTTGCAATGAGGAGGCTAAAGAAGCTTGGACCTGAACTGATTTGAACTAGTGAGAGAATTAGTCAGAAAGCCTAGTAGCCTCCCTGAGCTCGGCAGGCGTGATTATCCATGGAGGCTCCGTGTGGTGGCGGGGCCTTGGCCACAGTAGTCGTGGATGAATGACTGTCCTCAGCCTCAGGCAGGTGGCAGTGTGGGTCTATTCAGAAAAGGAGAAAACTAGCACATTGGGATGTGAAGCGAGGTTTTATTTTCCCCTGTCCCTGCTATAACAGAGAAGGGAAACTGCGCTCTCCTGTGTCTCCCTGCCTTTTCTCCCACCGACTCCACATTGCTCTTGGTCACATTTTAATTTTTATTTTGTCAGGCACTGTGATATTTTCATACATGTGAAAATAAATAACCTAGCCAAATAAGTGCTCCAGTCAAACTTAGACCCACAGCTTGAAAGCAGAGATGCCTGTGTAAGCTGAGTTCAAATTGGCTGATTTATGTCTTCTTGTGAGAAAAAAATGCTCACGAAGTTTTTTTGGACAGATTGCTATTGTTGTGATAGATGATTGGTATTCTGACCCGGTTCCATTTGCTCAAAATAAGTGTATAGGTGATTTATACGATTATTAGTAGAATTGCCATGACCATTTTTGAAGGAGTTGAGCAAAGCAAGAGCGTAAAGTGATGGGATGCCAAAGGAGCGAAGAGTGACTTCTGGTATTTGGGAGATTGCTTTTTTTGAGAGGATTATCTTTTGTGGCATTTTTAAATATTACAAAAGATGGGGGATCCTAATTTGCATGTTTCTCCAGTTATCAGAAATAACTTCATAAATTATTTAACCTGAATCTCATAGGCATGTATTACAATTGAAAAGATCAACAATAAAGTAAAAATCAACAAGCATGATTGCTGTGTTGCATCCAACATGAAGTGCAGTTAGACAATTTTATAAATATTTACATGCATTTATTGTTTCAATAAATAGAAGTAACCTAGGCCAGGATGCTGGCCTTGTGGGGATTCCATCCCCACTCTTGATCAGAGCTGAGTTCAAACCTTGTCTCTTCCATTTCTTACATAGGTGGTTTCATCCAAAGAAATGGACACTCTGAGTCTTATCTCAAATATAAAGTCTTAAGTAAATTTGTGAATCAAACAAATGGTTTCACAGAAGGCCTAAAGTTTTCTTTTTTTAAAAAAAATTATTTATTTATTTATTATTGTAGTTTTTCCAATTACCATTTACCCCCATTTATCCTGTCTCCCTGACCCCAGCAATCACTACACTGTTGTTTATATCCATGAGTCCTTTTTCCTTTTCGCTTGATTCCTGCACCCCCTAACCACTCACCACCCAGAGCTGTCAATCTGCTCTCTATCTATGAGTCTGTCTCTATTTTCCTAGATGGTGGAGTTTGCTCATTAGGTTCAACATATCAGTGAAGTCATACAGTATTTGTCTTTGACTGGCTTATTTTAGTTAGAATAATGTTCTTCAGGTTCATTCATGCTGTCAAAAGGGGTAAAAATTTCTCCCTATTTATAGCCAAACAGTATTCCATGGTGTGTATGTACCATAGTTGTTGTATCCACTCACCTACTGATAGACACTTGGGCTGCTTCCATATCTTGGCAATTGTAAATAATACTGCAATGAATGTCAGGGTGCTTATATCCTTTTGAAGTAGTGTTTTAGGTTTCTTCAGATAAATTCCAAGGAATGGAATTGGTGGGTAATAAGGAAGTTCCATTTAAAATTTTTTTTAGGTATTTTCATACTGCTTTACACAGTGGCTGCACCAGACTGCATTTCCACCAACAGTGCAAAAGGGTTCTCTTTCCCCACATCCTTGCCAGCACTTTCTTGTTGATTTATTGATGATAACCATTCTGACTGTTGTGAGGTGATGTCTCATTGTGGTTTTAATGTGCATTTCTGTGATGATTAGTGACATTGAGCATCTTTTCATATGTTTATTGGCCATGGGTATGTCCTCTATGGAGAAGTGTTTATCTAGTTCCTTTGCTCATTTTTAATTGGACTGTGTGTTTTTCTGGTGTTGAGTATTATAAGTTCTTTATAAATTTTGGATATCAACACCATACTAGGAGTGTTGGTGAATATGTTCTTTCATTCAGTGTGTTGTATTTTTATTTTGTTGATAGTTTCTTTTGCTGTAGAAAAGCTTTTTAGTTTGAGGTAGTCCCTTGTGTTTATTTTTTCTTTTGTTTCCCCTGTCTGAGGAGAAATAGTCCCCAAATGAAAGAAAAAGAAAATTTTCCACAAAGAGAACTAAATGAAATGGAGGCCAGCAATTTATTAGATATAGATCTTAGAGTAGTGATTATAAGGATACACAATAGCATGATAAAAGGCATAGGAACCATAAAAAAGGACCAGTCAGAAATAAAGAATGCAATATCTGAAATAAATAATACACTGGAAGGAATAAACAGTAGATTTGGTGAAGCAGATAATCAAATCAGTGATTTGGAAGACATGATAGAAAAAAAAACACCTAAATAGAGCAGCAAGAAGAAAAAAGAATTAAAAAAAATGAGAGTTTAAGAAAACTTTGGGACAACATAAAATGTAACACATCCACATCATGGGAATAACAGAAGAAGAGAGTGAGCAAGGGATCAAGAACCTACTTGAAGAAATAATGACCAAACCCTAACCTGGTGAAGGAAAAAGTCACACACGTCCAGGAAGTACAGAATATCCCCAACAAGGTGAACCCAAAGAGGCCCACACCAAGACACATCATAATTTAAATGGCCAGGCTTAAAGACAAAAAGAGAACCTTAGAAACTGCAAGAGAAAAGCAGTTAGTTACCTACAAGGGAGGTCACAATAAACAATCAGCTGACTTCTCAAACAAAATGTTTCAGACCAGAAGGGAGAGGTGCGACATTTTCAAGGTGGTGAAAAGCAAGGGCCTACAACCAAGGCTACGTTACCTAGCAAAGCTCTCATTTAAAGTTGAAGGAGAAATAAAGAGCTTCCCAGACAAAAAAAGCTAAAAGAGTTTGCTAATACCAAATCAGTATTGCAACACATGTTAAAGGGCTTGCTTTAAGAAGAAGAAGAAAAAGAAAAAAGAGGAAAATAGTTAAAAAATAAAATGGCAATAAATATGTATCTGTCAATAATCACTTTAAATGTAAATGGCTTAAATGTTTCAATCAAAAGACAAAGGGGGAGCTGAATGGATGAGAGAACAAGATCCACACACATTGTCTCGAAGAGACCTACCTCAGAATAAAAGATACACACAGACTTAAAGGGATAGAAAAAGATATCTCATGCAAATGAAAAGGAAAAAAAGATGAGGTAGCAATACATATATTTGATAAAATGTTCTGCTGATTAAATGAGTATGTGTGTGTGTGAGCAGTAAAGCATGGCCATCTGTGTACTCTGGGGTGGGGGGAGCTCCAGTTCAGCACTCCTGAGTGAGGGTGCAATGTCCACATCAACCTTGCAGGCTCAGAACTCACACCCATAATCTTCCCTGCCCAACGCTTGTTTTCTTCTCTGGCATCCAATGGACTTTACATATTAAACTCATTTGCTCTCTACTTAAAGCTTCCTCCTGTCATGGTTTAAACTCTGTCAGTCTTCACAGTAGGCACAGTTTGATGTCTTGTTGAGTTGTCCCTTGAAAATCCTCCAGAATCCATGCTTACCCCACAGGTGGCTGTCTCTGAAGTCAGTTCTTTTATTTTAACAGCTTTCTGCCCTCAACCATTTCATCATTTCAGAGAAACTAAATTTGAAAAATAGACCTGTGCCCAGGGAGTTTATACAGCTCCATAAAATGTTTCATGTACTAATGAGGGTGTGAATGCCAAATACTGTAAGCAAACTATATAGCAACCTGCTCCCCAATGAATCAGAGTGTTTTTATTTCATTTAAATGCATTAAAACAGAAATTTCCTGATCTTTCAGGTGCAAGTGAAAATGCCAATCATTTTATTGTTATTATTATGTAAATCTGCCAGTTGGCATGCGCTTTTAAAAAACAGTTTTTAGGGCCACTTCAATAAGAGGAATAATCCACTGCCTAGTCTACTAATATGAGAAAAAACAACTAAATGCATAATTTTGAAAATAAAATTTTGACATACAGATATATTAAACATGAACAGAGTTCTGCACCAAGTTGCTGGTTAGCCAAAATATATAAAATCTTTTTTTTCTTGGATACCATTCAACCTTACGTTTTTGTTTTAGAATTCAATGAAAGTAAGAATATGTTAATGAAACCTCTGGATGCCAAAAGGCAATGGAATTGTATTGAGCCATTAAAAGAGAAATTGGTGAGAAATTATTGAGTATAAAGCCATTATAGATATATTCTTTGAATTTTATTCAAAATTATTCTCCTTGGTGGCTGTTAATAATGTCTCATAATTTGCTCAATTTTTCTCAAAAAGAAACATTCCCAGAGAGGGAGATCACCACCTCTTGTATGGCTTCTAATCATTCCTAGCATTCACTTAAATTGAGAAAATTGCCAAGGTTATATTTATCTGGCAATTAAGGAGTGACTGACTTGCACCCATATGGATATTTAAAAATGGTATTTTATAGTTATTTTACGGATACCATCTGAAATGAAAGGATTAACCTTTATTTCCCCCAAACTCTTAAAACCAACTGATAATGGCATTAATAACATGGCTCTGCTATGGCTGATTTCTACCGAGGAACTAGCCCTTGTCCTAGTTCCTAGGGGCTAGGTTAGTTTAAATTGAGTTTAGTTCTACTGTCTGTGCTTCAAGTTCTCAGTCATTATAAGCTCTTGACTTTATTTGCTAGGCCATCTTTCTAGGGCTATTTGTCACTATGTACCTTTACCTCTGTGTGTCTGCCTCCACCTCTCTCCCGCATGTCATTGTTTGTCTTTCTTTGTAAGCACGATCTCATGCTAGGGGTTTAATGAACAGAAAATATTATAAAGTGCATAGAGAAGATATAATAATGTCTGGATTGCAAATGGATATTGACAGTGCTCACAAACGTTGGACTTTTTGTTTTATTTTCTATGTTTAATCTATCTACTCCCTTCTTTCCCAGGACTTGGAAAAAATAGCCTTTTGAGGGTGGACTTTGTTTGAGTCCACATAGTTTCTGGATTCTTAGAGCTACCTGTATTGTAATGGTTTAGGAACTTTTAATGTCCAGGCTGAGTACTTTTCAACGTTCCTTTTTCTCCAGGGTTAGGTTAGAGGGCAGATAGAAACACATGTATTCAGACTCACATCAGCAGGACATTCTTCTCTGCCCTTAAAACTTAGAAACTTTTCCCTAATTCTGTTTCTCTTTTAGGGTGCTCCTTTAATTATAAATACATCAGAAAGTATAAATATCCCAAACCATCTGCATCAGAATTATTAAGGGATGCTCTAAAAATAACTGAGATCCTTGGGCTCCTTTCATAAATCTACTGAGCCAGAATTTCAGGGAGTGGGCCCGGGAATCCAAATAGTTAAAAGCTTCCTATACACATTAGGATGTGTGGACTGCCACAATAAATGACACCATTAGCCACTCAATTGCTCATGCCAAACCCTGGCCATCAATCCCTATGATTTTATGCCTCTCTCCCTCCCCACATTTAATCAGTAACCTAATCTACAAATTTACCTCTTAAGGATGTCATGATTATAAGAGACACCATCTAAGCCAATGATTTATAATCTGATTAGGTAGAACACTGAAGCATTAAATTAATTAATTCCTATGTGCAATTTATACTCTTTCCACAAAACTGAAAGATAAATACTCCCTAGGGAATAAGATGCTAAGTGGTTGAACAAGCTGCTAAATCAAAGCACACAAGGTCCTAATAGACCATAATCCTCATCCTTTCCCAGGTTCTAGCTCCCCTTACTTATTATTTTCTGATTAGTTCTTCAAATCTCAAAATAGACACTGTAGCTTTCCTTATTCCTGTTTTTGGTCAAAAGACTCTGTGTATTATACTTCAGTACGCTAAGGATCACAGTGTTAGTGTTGTGCTTCAAGGTGATGGAAACTAACCTTCCAGAAGCTTAAATAACTCATAACATTTAATTTTTGTATACAATAAAACAGAGAATAGAATCTTGAGGCTGAGTTTTCTTGTAATTGTATCTTTTGTTACCATTTTTTGGAATTGCTTCCTGACAAAATTCTTTCATAATGACCACTGTTATAGTTAATGCTGACATTAACTATATGAATGCATTTCTTTGTTTTCATTTGTTACTTAACATCTTAATTTAATGCCATGTTTTTACTTCTTTATAAAATGTCCAACTTGATTTGTAATACCTTAAAATTAACTTGTATTTTTCCTGCTTATGAAATAATGACTAATAGATATAAGTAAAAAAACAAAAGTATACAGGAAAAAATAAAATTAACTGTAATTCTAGAAAATACGTATCTCTGTGTAAAATCAGGTTTATAGAGAAGTCTATGGAACTCCATGTCTTTACTAAGCTAATAAGTCCCTTTTAAGAAAAGTGGCAATAAATGTTTATTTAGCACATAGTTTATACCAGGAATGTGCTGAGAGCTGAGCATTCAGTAGTAAATAATTCACATACAGATATTACAGACTTGTGGAGTGTACAGTCTTAAATTTTACTCTATTTTATATTTTTGTTTTGGCAGAAGTTGCTATGGACATACAATTAAGGGAAATGATTCCATACACTAATCTAGTTCCCTCACTCAGCAAACATTTATTGAGTACTATTTAGTCAGCATAAGTAACACCAGCTGCTTTAAGAAAACACCATAAAAAATCTTAATAGCTTAAAATAAGAAGATCTCCTTTCTGGTTCATACTTTAGCCTGATGTAGGTTGGGATCCTCTCCAAGGATTACCCTGGGGATTATGACATCTTCTATTTCATGATGCCACAATTTTTATTGCAGACCTTCATAAAAGAATGTTGATTATCACATCAGATTATTGCAAAGACCAGACCTGAAGTGATGTATGAGGTCTTTTCCAGCAGGTATCCAGCCATACAATATGAACATAGAGACATTTATTGAAGAAGAAACAAGATACAAAAAACGTTGTACATAGGACAATACACCTCAGTCCCCTTCACAGTAGGCACCTTTGGACCTCACAATTCTCCCAATTGCCATCAGCTGTCTTATCATATTTTCCTGAATCTCATTGAAAATCTGAAGTCCCTTCCCTTTTAAAGGTGATTTTAGTTTTGGGAAAAGTAAGAAGTTGCAGGGCACCAAATCAGGGCTGTAGGAGGGCTGAGTCACCTGGGTTATTTGATGTTTCACCCAAAAACTCTGCAGGAGACATGATACTTGAGTGGGTGTGTTGTTGTGGTGAAGCTGCCAATCATTAGTTGCCCATAGCTTCAGCCTTCTGAATCACCCGAATAGTTTGTGCGGAGGAATAGTATAGTGAAGTTGTTATTGTTCAAGCATACGTGTTCCACTCCACTCTCCTTGGCTGCCAGGTTACACTGATGTTGCACAAACTGTTCTCATTATTTAACAATGGCTGGACTTTTTCTAGACAAACCTTGTATGTTACATACAGTCATATTCTTAAAGTTAGATTTAGTCATATAGTCCCGAGTCTAACTGTAAATAAGGGGCCTAGAGAAAGGAGAGTGAAAGGGGTTCTGTGCATACTTAGCTTGGTCCTTGCCACAGCTCATCGACACCCATCTCAGTTATGTTTCCACATGTAGAACATTCCCTACTCCTATTTCTTCCCTAAAAGGAACCCAGATTCTATATTGTCAAAGTTCAGTATCACTGGGTCATGTATAGTCCTTCCTGTCACATTCGGTTGGCTTGGCGGTATAAAAAATAAGGAGACAAATGGTTTACCACCCAATGTCTATATACAATGGTGGAATGACTATGGAACAGAAAGAAGTAAGCCGTTACAGAGAAAGGTGAAGAAAGGGAACACCCCACGGTCCCCGATTCCAACAATCTAAAGTCCCAGGGAACAAGTACTGAGAGGGCATCCCACCTCAGGGATGATAGAAAAAAAATGATCTAATTAGTATAAAAAGATTTTATCTTTGAAATGATTTTTAGCAGGACAGATGTAAAATTTGGAAGACACTGAAAATATCAAGCTTATATGGGTTTTTGAAAAGGAGATATTATTTATAAAATGTCTAGAATGATGTCTGTCACATAATAGACATTCATTTAACACAACTTAACAAGAGATCTATCATATACTTTAGACTACAGGGGGAAAAAAGAAGATTTATTCAAAGTGGCTTTAAAAATTAGGAAACTTATTGTCCCATAAGCTCTGAAATCCAGACTCATTCCAGACTTCGAAACCTGGCTACTTGGACTTCCGCCAAGATGGAGGCATAGGTGGAAACACTGTGCCTTCTCCCACAACCAAGTTTGAATACAACAAAGGTTTGGAGAACAAAGACACAGCCAAAGAACAGAAAATTGATTATACGGAAGTCTGACAACGACGAATCGCTCAACGGGACGGTAAGAGGGGCGGAGCCAGCAGTGGAGCAGGGTTGGGCAGGACAGATCCCCCAACCTAGGTGGGCAAGTGGCCTGGACCCAGTCAGCGTGTGGGGCAGACTGACCGTGGTCGCACATTCGTGCACAGTGAGACAGACCACGCAGGCTGTCAGCCCAGGGGGCGAGGGCTGACGGCGGTGGCACACTCGCGTGCAGTGGGAAGAAACGCGTGGGCCCGGTGATGGTGGCAGCTGCGGCACCTGTGGCTGTGGCGCGGGAGGCGGCAGATGGGACGCCATTGTTCCTCTTTGACCCCGCCCCCACATACAACGTCACAACCCAGCATTAGTTGCCCTGCTCTGGTAAACGCCTAGGGATCCAATCCTACTACGTAACAGGCACGAACAGCCCAACAGATGGCACAAGAAGAACTCAAAGTGCCAGAGCCGATAACTCTCAGCAACCGAGAAATTGCCAGCCTCTCAGAAGCACAATTCAAGACACTGTTTATCAGGATGCTCGCAGAACTGGTTGATTATAGTCACAAATTAGAGGAACATATGAAGGCTAAACTAATTGAAATGAAGGGAGATGCACAGGAAACCAATAGTGATGGAAAGGAAACTGGGACTCAAATCAATGGAATGGACCAGAAGGAAGAACAAAACATCCCACCAGAAAGGAATGAAGAAATGAGAATTCAAAAAAATGAGGAGAGGCTTAGGAACCTCCAGGACATCTTTAAACGTTCCAACATCCGGATTATAGGGGTACCAGAAGGGGGAAAGAAACAGCCACGAGTGGAAAACTTATTTGAACAAATAATAAAGGAGAACTTCCCCAGTCTGGCAAAGGAAATAGACTTCCAGGAAATCCAGGAAGCTCAGAGAGTCCCAAAGAAGTTGGACCCAAGAAGGAACACACCAAGGCACATCATAATTACATTAGCCAAGACTAAAATGAAGGAGAGAATCCTAGAAGCAGCAAGGGATAAGGGGACAGTCACCTACAAAGGAGTACCCATCAGACTGTCAGCGGATTTCTCAAAAGAGACCTTACAGGCAAGAAGGGGCTGGAAAGAAGTATTCCAAGTCATGAAATCCAAAGACCTACAGCCAAGATTGCTTTATCCAGCAAAACTTTCATTTAGAATGGAAGGACAGATAAAGTGCTTCTCAGATAAGGTCAAGTTTAAGGAGTTCATCATCACCAAGCCCTTATTATATGGAATGCTAAAGGGACTTATCTAAGAAAAAGAAGATGAAAAATATGAACAGTGAAAGGACAGCAAACTCACAGTTATTAACAACCACACCTAAAACAAAAGCAAACCAAGAGGATAGCAAGATCAGGAGTGGAACCATAGAAATGAAGAACACATGGAGGGTTAGCAACAGGGGGGTGGGAGGAGGAGAAGAGGGGAGAAGGCACAGAAGATAGCATAGGTGGTAGGTAGAAAATAGATAGGGGGGAGGGCAAGAATAGTGGGGGAAATATAGAATCTAAAGAACTTGAGACACGTGGTTATAAACTAAGGGGGGGGGGAGAATGGTGGGGGAGGGAGTGTGCGGGTGGAGGGGAATGAAGGGGAGGGAATAGAACAACTGTAATGGTATAATCAATAAAATATATTTAAAAAACAACAACAACAACAAAAAACCCAAAACGTGGCTACTTAATGGCTCCCTGTATTTTCTGGTCTTTGCTCTGCTAGGGGCTCCTCATAAGAAGACTGCCAGCAGTAGTAGGGGCTGCAGGCTTTCTTGGTCACATACTGTAGGGGAAAAGCAAAAGCCTTGCCTCAATCCTGGGATTTCTTTCCCTTCAGTCTGATTGAACTAACTTTGGTCACATGCCCGTCCCAGACGGAAAAAAATCTCCAGGATAATACCATTTGCTGATTGACCTTAGGGCTGCAATGGGCTCCACCCACATCCTTTGAGTCACATGAGCCATATAAAGTGGGGTAGACACCTGAGTAAGGCAGTTATTATGACCAGGCGAGCAACGTTAATGTCCATTTAATTTACAATGTGTCAAATATTTTGCTAATTGATGGACATTCTGAGATATCTGTGACACCATTTAAAACAAACAAATCCCAAACCTTTCTTGCTGAGGAAAGCTCAGGATGCTCTGGGAATGTATGAAAGAGACAGAATTAGAAGGAAGTGAATTAGGAAGGGCACAATAATGGAGGAACAACGATCACTGTGGGGCAGGGGGAGGTGAATAAGGAGGAAGAGAGTTCCAGCCCTAAGTGGCAGTTACGGAAAATTCCATAGTCATGTAGGCACAGGGAAGACTGGAGAAATCCTAAGTACCTTAGTCCTGCACTGTCTGATTTGGTAGCTATTATTGTACATGACTATTGAACACTTAAAACGTGGCTAATGCCACATGTTGAAATGATATTTTTTTCCTGAGGTATAATTGACATAGAGCATTTGTGAAAGTCGAAGATGTACACCATGTTGATTTGATACATTATATATTGCAATTTGCCACCATAGTGTTAGTACCTCTGTCACTCCTATAATTATAATTTTCTTTGCAATGGGAACAATTAAGATCTCTCTCTTAGCAACAATACATATTATTGTCTATAATCACTATGCTGTGCGTAAGCTATCCAAAATTTATTTATGTACTGGTTGCAAATTTGTACCCTTAATATTTCCCCAATTTTCCAACCCCCAGTTTCTGGTAACCGTTATGTACTTTCTATTTTTATGAGTTTGGCTTTTTAGATTCCACATACAAATGATATCATACAATTTTGTCTTTCTTTCTTTGACTTATTTCACTGAGCATACTGCCCTCAAGGTCCATCCATGTTGTTGCAAACGGCAGGATTTCCTTCTTTCTCGTGGATGAATAATATTCCACTACACATGTGTGTGTGTGTGTGTGTGTGTGTGTGTATACCACACTTTATCTGAAATGATAAAATTTTGATATGAGGGGTTAAATATAATTTTTAAATTTATTTATTTATTTACTTTTAGAGGGGAAGGGAAGGAGAGAGGGAGAGAAATATCAGTGTATAGTTGCCTCTCCTGCATCCCCTGCTGGGAACTGGCCTGCAGCCCAGGCATGTGCCCTGACTGGGAATCGAACCATGATCCTTTAGGTTCACAGGCCTGTGCTCAATCCACTGAGCTACACTAGCCAGGGCTAAATATAATTTTTAAAATCAATTGGCCTGAGTTTTTTTTCTAGGGCAATGTTGACTGACTGAGACACACTGAAATGAAAAGCACCAGGAGGGATATGGAAAGAGGTGAGGTTGGGGAATGAAGCAGGAGCTGACTCACACAGGCTTGTGAATGCTGGGCCTATGCCATGCAATTTCAACATTATTATTTTATCATTTGGGAGTCACCAAAGTTCTGATGTTTGTTTCAGCGAGTTCATTGGCTGATTTTGGAGAATGCATTGAAGAGGGTAAAGAAAATGGCAAGGAGCCTAAGACACAGTTGCAGTAGTTTGGGCAAGAAAGGATGAGGCCTGAAAAAGGCAGCAGTGGGGATGATGAATGAACACATACAAGAAACAGTGAGTAGAATCAGTAGAATCTTATGACTTATCAGATGCTTGGGCAGGGCTGTGGGGCAATTTAGCAGGACTCGCAGGTTTCTTCCTTGGGTACTGAGGATCCTGTGTTAATTGGTACGGAAAATACACAAGAGGGAGATAATTTGGGGTAAAAGTGGACAAAAATGCCGCATGGTGGGAGAGGGAGAAGAAAATAAAACACACAACAGGACTAGCAGAGATCAGGGACGGTTGTCTGCCACGCCCTCACTGGCACAGCTTCTTTGGAATACAGTCAAAATGAGTTGTAGGGCAGAGTTTCGGATGTCTAGTACTTTTTTTCTTGGCTTAGGGTACTAGTCTTCTAAGTTATTGCCTTTTCTGCTGTTGGGACAAAACATATTTTTATTCCTTAGTTTCTCTAATAAGTTAGCTTATACTTTAACTTTTATTCATGAGCAAGGAATCCAAGTTTCTAAGAGTTTCTCTGTGTGCCTCATGATAATTCATGGGCAGGTAATTTTAGTTCTGCTCACATTAGGAACTAAATCATCTCTGTGCCTTTTGGATTATCGGTGAAGTTTTAGCTCGTCACAACAAAATGTCTGGCCTGTTCTCAAAATTATTTTCAGTTGCTAGGCTCAAAATGGAAGGGGATTTAGACTCAAAAAGGAAGGGGATTTAGAGTCCTAATGATTTTGTGTGTTTCCCTGCCAGGTGTCCTCAGCTCTATTATAGAGCTACCTGTTCACATTTATGAGCATGATTTTATCTTCCTTGAAAGGTGTTGAAAGACAGAAAGGTTTTTATGTCCCTCCTGTTTGGATTCACGGATGGAACAGCGGCACCAGCTGCATCAGGTAACAGAACGCACGTGCTCGACAGAGGCTGCTTTAGAAAGCAAAGCTCTTGGAGGCAGGGAAGTCTTTCGGTTATAACAGTAAATTTTCCCGAGTCACTCTGATGAGGGCTTTGTTACTTTTTGAGACAGTATTTCATCAAGACACAGATGAAAATCATAGTTTTTCTTTTCATTATTTTAGACAGAGTCAGGTCAACAATATCTACAAGCATTTAAGGGATTCTCAGGAATAAACAGAAAGACAGTTTTATTGATGATGTACCTTTTAGAACCCTTTTTTCTGTGCCTAGCCTGAATCCAGCAAATTATGTGGCCTTTTATTCTGAAATGAGTCCTGTTCCTCCTCCACTGCTTCAGTATAGTCTCATAATAACCGAGAGAGCTTCTGTGGGCCGAGCGTGTACCGCATGTACTTTATACACATGCAGTTTTCTTTCTTTTTTTAAATTTTTTTATTTTTATTTTTTTTATTTTATTTTTTTATATATTTTATTGATTATACCATTACAGTTGTTCTATTCCCCCCCTTCATTCCCCTCCACCCACACCCTCCCTCCCCCACCATTCTCCCCCCCTTAGTTTATAACCATGTGTCTCAAGTTCTTTAGATTCTGTATTTCCCCCACTATTCTCGCCCTCCCCCCTATCTATTTTCTACCTACCATCTATGCTATTTTCTGTGCCTTCTCCCCCCTTCTCCCCCTCCCACCCCCCTATTTCTAACCCTCCATGTGTTCTTCATTCCTATGGTTCCACTCCTGATCTAGCTGTCCTCTTGGTTTGCTTTTATTTTAGGTGTGGTTGTTAATAACTGTGAGTTTGCTGTCCTTTCACTGTTAATATTTTTCATCATCTCTTTCTTATATAAGTCCCTTTAGCATTTCATATAATAAGGGCTTGGTGATGATGAACTCCTTGAACTTGACCTTATCTGAGAAGCACTTTATCTGTCCTTCCATTCTAAATGAAAGTTTTGCTGGATAAAGCAATCTTGGCTGTAGGTCTTTGGATTTCATGACTTGGAATACTTCTTTCCAGCCCCTTCTTGCCTGTAAGGTCTCTTTTGAGAAATCTGCTGACAGTCTGATGGGTACTCCTTTGTAGGTAACTCTCCCCTTATCCCTTGATGCTTCTAGGATTCTCTCCTTCATTTTAATCTTGGCTAATGGAATTATGATGTGCCTTGGTGTGTTCCTTCTTGGGTCCAACTTCTCTGGCACTCTCTGAGCTTCCTGGATTTCCTGGAAGTCTATTTCCTTTGCCAGACTGGGGAAGTTCTCCTTTATTATTTGTTCAAATACGTTTTCCACTTGTGGCTGTTTCTTTCCCCCTTCTGGTACCCCTATAATTCGGATGTTGGAACGTTTAAAGATGTCCTGGAGCTTCCTAAGCCTCTCCTCATTTTTTTGAATTCTCATTTCTTCATTCCTTTCTGGTGGGATGTTTTGTTCTTCCTTCTGGTCCATTCCATTGATTTGAGTCCCCGTTTCCTTTCCCTCACTATTGGTTTCCTGTGCATCTCCCTTCATTTCAATTAGTTTAGCCTTCATATGTTCCTCTAATTTGTGACTTTGTTCCTCTAATTTGTGACTATAATCTACCAGTTCTGTGAGCATCCTGATAAATAGTGTCCTGAATTGTGCTTCTGACAGGCTGGCAATTTCTTGGTCGCTTAGAGTTATTGGCTCTGGGACTTTGAGTTCTTCTTGCGCCATCTTTCGGGTTGTTTGTGCCTGTTCCATAGCAGGATCAGAGCCCTAAAGTGTTCACTACAACAGGGCAACTAAGTCGCTGGGTTGTGACTCTGTATGTGGGGGCGGGGTCAAAGAGGGACTATGGTGTCCTGTCCGCCGCCTGCCGCCACGGCCCTCACCGGTGCTGCAGTTGCTGCCGTCACAGGGCCCACGTGTTTTGCGTCCTGCTGCACGCGAGTGTGCCACTGCCGTCAGCCCTTGCCCCCTGGGGCCTGCGTGGTCTGTCTCACTGTGCTTGAATATGCGCCCGAGGTCTGTCCTGCACCCCAACTGGTTCCCGGCTGCGCGCCTGGGTCGGGGGACCTGTCCTGCCCGACCCTGCTCGTTGCTGGCTCCGCCCCTCTTACCGTCCCCGTTGAACGGTTAGATGTAGTCGGACTTCCGTATAATTCAATTTTCTGTCCTTTGGTTGTGTCTTTGTTTCTCCAAATCTTTGTTGTATTCAAACTTGGTTGTGGGAGAAGGCACAGTGTTTCCACCTATGCCTCCATCTTGGCGGAAGTCCCACATGCAGTTTTCTGATCCTTAAAGCAACCCTACCAAGCAGGCATCATTATCTGCATTTTAAAAAATTATATGGAACTTAGTAACATCTCTCATTCTAAACATAATCTTAATCATCGGTAAATGGAGCTATATTTTGCTTATTTGTTTGTTTTTGTCATATTATAAATGCTTGTGAACAATGCAACTAGGACAATGATAGTAACTTGCATATCTTAAGTAATATCCTGTCTTTCTCTCCCCTTATTCCTTCCATTGAGAGAACCTCTAGCCTGAATCTAAAACTAAAACTAGATCTATATCTAAATCTGTTTAGCAAATGGTTAAGGGATAATTGGGTATGCAAATACACACTGAACTTAAACCATGACTACACTATACACAAAAATGAACTAAAATGGATTAAATGGAAGCACTAAAAGTATAAAATTCCAGGAGAAAACCTAGGAAAAAAATTTCTGACTCTGGGTGAAGCAAAGAGGTCTTAGCTCTGGCACCAAAAGCACAGCTGTAAAAATGGAAAACTTAAATTCACTAAAATAAAAATGCTACAATTAAACAGAAACCACTAAAAAGAAAAATGTAGAGAAAAATATCTGCAAACCCTAAATACAATAACATACTTGTATTCCAAATATGTAATTGAATTTTTAAAATTCAATAATAGGAAAAATCAGTACAATTAAAATTGATCAAAAGACTTGAAAAGACATCCCAGAGAAGAAGACACAAGTGACTAATAAACACATAAAAATGGTCAACTTCATTAGGAATGAGAGAAATATAAATGACAACTATGGTTAAAGAGCACTTCACATTCACTAGAATTAGCATAGTCAGAAAGTCAGACAATGTCAAGTGTTGGTGATGATGCTGAAAAACAAAAACCTCATAATAGAGGGTGGAAAGATAAAATGGTACAGTAACTTTGGAAATTTTTTGGTAATTACCTACAAAGTTAAAAAACTTATCATATAGCCCAATAATTCCATTACAGAAATCTTCTGAAGAGAAATAGAGATCATAGTCTATACAGATAATTGTACCCAAATGTTAATAGCATTATTCATAGCCTAACCAAACCAAATACCCATTAAATGCTTAATGGATAAAGGAAATGTGGTATATCAATGCAGTGGAATATAGTTCAGCAATAAAAAGAAACAAAATACTGAGACATGGTACAACATGAATAAACTTTTAAACATATGATAAATTCAAGCCAGGCACAAAAAGAGCACACATAGTATGATTTTGTATATATGAAATGTCCAGAAATGCATTTTTTATAGAAACAGAAAGCAAATCAGTGGGTATTTGGGCTTTGGGGTAAGAAGGATTGAAACTTGCCAGAGACCAGACTCAAGCAGTTTTTATTTCGAGTGGTGATGAAAATGTTGTAAAACTGGATTATGGTGATAGTAGCACAACTCTATAAGTTTGCTATGAAATACTGAATTGTAAAAGTAATGAATAAATGTTTTAAGTATCTATCTATTAAGATAATATATATATATATAGATATATAAAACTATATATGTAGATACATATATACTTATATGTGCTATATACTTTTTAATATCATTTTGTCATGAGTGTATGCATCTCTAATACAGTTTTGTTGCTTTTAACCATTATTAAAAGATTATCATGTTGACCAGAGGTTCCTGCAGAATAGCTGGAAGCTCTGGTCTACTTGCTCCCAGGCCCAGACCAGTCTTGTAGCTAAACCACAGAACAATCAACTCAAAAATTCAGCATGGAGTGAGTGAGCGTGTGTGCGAGTGAGTGCGTATGTGGACGAGAGTCCAGGGAGCGTGCAGGTGTGGGCAAGAGGACACCTGTGAGCAAGTGGCCCAGGCTCTCCTAGTGGGGCAACTGCTGCTGTGGCTGCTGCCCAACCCAGCACTTGTGCCTGTGCAGATTCAGGGTGGCTGTGGATTGGTTCAGGAGCTATGAGCTCTAGGGGTGAAGAGAGACAGAAGGGGCGGTGCTGGCAGCAGAAATAGTGCATGGGATCAGGTTTGCCCGAGGCTGAGAATTACTGGAGAGAGTGGGGAGAGCACCCCACTACTGCCCCGTGTTATAGTGTCATTAAGGGAATCTTCCCAGAACCATCCGCGAGGGATCAGAAACTTTAAAACTGTTGAAGGCTCTCGCAGGCTGTGGCCAGCCCTGACCAGAAGAGACTGTATTTTTGGGGGACGGGGAGCATGTGGAGAACAAGTCTGCCAAGGTTCAGTGCTACAGTGTGGGAGCCACATAGAAACTCTTTTAAAAGAGGAGCAGAGGAGAGACTTGAGGTTTGGCAGGGACCTGGTGCTCAAGGGCACGTGCAGCTCTGCCAACGGAGAACTCGGATGGATGGAGTCATGCCGAAGGGATTGTGGGACACAACCCAGCATGGTTAGCATGTAGGAGACTCTGCAGGAGGGAGAGTCTGGGTCAGAGTCACCTGTGAGAGTGACTAGGGGACTGGCCAGCCGGGGGGAGCCGCTCGCAGACAGGTGAGCCCAACCCCCTTATCTGCTTCTGTATGGCCACTGTAGTAAACAAAGATAAACAAGTCTGACAAACACCTTTAACCAGACTCATCAAGTAAAAAAGAGAGGACTCAAAGAAATAAAACCAGAAATGAAAGAGGAGAGGTTACAATTGATACCACAGAAACACAAAGGGAATTTGACAACTTGGGTGAAATAGATAAGTTTGTAGAAATATACAATCTTCTGAAACTGAATCATGAAAAAGCAGAAAGCCTGAATAGACTGCTAACAACTAGTGAAATTGAAGCAATAATCAAAAAATGCCTGGCACACAAAAGCCCTGTGCCAGACAACTTCACAGGCAAATTTTACCATACAGTTAAAGATCTAATTCCTAACCTTCTTGCACTACTCCAGAAAATTCAAGAAGAGGGAAGATTCCCCAACTCTTTTTATAAGGCCAGTATTTTTCTAATTCCAAAACCAGGTAAAAACACAACAACAAAAACAACAACAACAACAACAACAAAACTATAGGCCAATATCTCTGATGAACAAAGGTGCTAAAAACATCAATAAAATATTGGCAGTCTGGATCCAGTAATCTATTAAAAATATCATACATCATGATCAAGTGGGATTTATCCCAGGAATGCAAAGATGTTACAATGTTTGCAAATCAATGAATGTAATATACAAAATGAAAGACAAGAATCACATGATCTTATCAATAGATGCTGAAAAAGCATTTGATAAAGTCCAACACCTATTTATGATAAAACACTGAGCAAACTGGGAATGGAGAAAGCATACTTCAACATAACAAAGGCCATTTATGAGACACCTATAGCCAACATCATACTCAACAGAAAAAAAACTAAAACCTTTCCCCCTAAATTCAGGAACAAGACAAGGGTGTCTGCTTCACCATTTTTAATACACACAGTATTGAAAGTCCTAGCCACAGTGATCGCACAAGAAAAAGAAATAAAAGGCACCCAAATTGGAAAAGGGGAAGTAAAACTGTCATTATTTGCAGAAGACATGATAGTGTATGTAGAGAACAGTAATATCTCCACCAAAAAATTACTCGACCTAATAAATGATTTTGGCAAAATAGCAGGATACAAAGCTCATATGCAGAAATCAAAGGTATTTTTATACACTAACAATGAAAATTCAGAAATAGAAACTAGTGAAAAAACCCATTTACTATAGCAAAAAGAAAAATGAAGTACCTAGGAATAAATTTAACCAAGGAGGGACAAGACCTGTACTCAGAAAACTGTGGAACACTGAAGAAAGAAATTAAGGAAGATACAAACAAATGGAAGCATGTACCATGTTCATGGATTGGAAGAATTAATTTCATTAAAATGCCCATACTACCTGAAGCAATCTATAGATTCAATGCGATCTCTATCAAAATACCAATGGCATATATCACAGACCTAGAACAAATATTTCAAAAATTTATGTGGAAAAAAGTGACCCAAGTAGCTACAGCAGTCTTGAGAAAGAAGACCAAAGTAGGAGGGATCACAATACCTGATATCAAACTATATAACTACAAGGCCACCATAATCAGAACAGTTTAGTACTGGTATTAGAACAGACACATAGATCAGTGGAACAGAACAGAGAGCCCAGAAATAAATCCATGTCACTGTGATTAATTAATATTCAACAAAGGGTGCAGGAACATAAAATTGAGTAAAAATAGCCTCTTCAATAAATGGTGCTGGGAGATCTGGAATGGTACATGCAAAAAAAAAAATGAAACTAGACCACCAACTTACACCATACACTAGAATAAGATGGATAAAAGACTTAAACATAAGCTTTAACATCATAAAAGTCCTAGAGGAAAACATAGGCAGTAAAATTTCAGATATCCCATATAATATTATTTTTGTCAATACATCCTCTAGGGCAAGGACAATAAAGGGAAAAAACAAAGAAACGGGACTAAATCAAATTAAAAAGCTTCTGCATGGCTAACAAAAACATCGGCAAAATGAAAAGAGAACCAACCATATGGAAAACATATTTGCCGACAATACCTGAAACAAGGGTTTGATTTCTAAAATATATAAAGAACTCATAAGACTCAACACCAGGAAGACAAACAATCCAATTAAAAAATGGGCCAAGGACCTGAACAGACACTTCTCCAAGGAGGACATACAGAGGGCTGCCAGACATATGAAAGGATGCTGAACATCACTAGCCATCAGAGAGATGCAAATTAAAACCATAATGAGATAGCACCTCATACAGGTCAAATAGTTATCATTAATAATTCAACAAACAAGTGCTACCAAGGATGTGGAGAAAAGGGAACCCTACTGCACTGTTAGTGGGAACACAGACTGGTGCAGCCACTGTGGAAAACAGTTTGGAACTTCCTCAGAAAACTAAAAATGGAACTGCCTTTTGACCCAGTGATCCCACTGTTGGGGTTATATACTAAAAATCTTGGAACAGCAATTCAAAAGAACCTAGGCACCCCTAGGTTCATAGCATCATTGTTTACAATAGCCAAATGCTCAAAACAGCATCAGTAAAGCCCATTAGTACTTTTTTGAGTGGATCAAAGACTGTGGTACATTTACAGAACGGAATACTACACAGCAGAAGGAAAGAAGGAACTCCTGCATTTCACGACAGCAGGGATAGAACTGGAGAACATTATGCTAAGTGAAATACACAAGGCAATGAAAGACAAATACAATATGATCTCACCTATAAGAGGAACCTAATGACCAAAACAAACTAATGAGCAAAGTAGAGCCAGAAGCATGGAAACAAGAAACAGACTGACAGTGATCAGAGAGGGGTGGTAAGGAATGGGTAGGAAAGAAGGGAAGGGACTAGTCAAGGAACATGTGTGAATGACACATGGACATGGACACCAGGGTGGGGACTGACTGTGGGAATGGGGGGTGGGATGGGCAGATGAGAACAAAGTGGGAAAAATTGGGATAACTCTAATAGAACAACAATAAAATATTTAATGAGAAAAGATGATCAGGTTGAATGTTATCTTTTGGCATATGTTTTTGTTTGCTTAATGTTATATTATTAATTTTTTGTTTGTGTGGCTTTGATTCATACAATAATCCATTGTATAAATAAATATTTTCTTACATAAGTATTTTACCAATGATTTTTGCTAAGAAAAATATTGTCATGAAAATTTTTACACATATGTTGTGATGGACATTTGTGATTTCTTTTCAATCTATAAGAACTTTTTGATATTTGTTACCAGACACTGGATACTCCTTGAAACTACTGTAAACGGTATGTTTTTATTTGCTTTGTAGTTTGTTGTTGCTGTATAGAAGCACAACTGACTATTTGTATAATTTGTCTTACATCTAGCAACCCTGCTAAGCAATTTAACTATTTCAATCAATTTATATTTACTTATTATTTTAAATTTTTCATTCAGTTTACAATACTGGCTTTATAAAATGAATTACAAAGAATTCAATATTTTTTGTTGGCTGAAAGAATTTAAGATTGGGATGAAATTTACTTTGCAAGTTTGATAGTATCTACTTGTAAAACTACCTTAGTATTTCCTCCATTTAAACATTATAAAACTATTGTTTTCTGTAATAGCTATAGGACTATTCATGCTAATATTCACTTGATTCAATTTGGTATTTTAATTAATTACTATGGGAAATATTTAGTATATGATATTTTCCCTATAAAACTTTCTTTTATTTGTAGATTTGCTTATTTTATCATTTATAATTCTTTTTAAAAGTGAACTTTATTTTTTAGAAGTTTTAGGTATATAAAAATATAGGAAATACAGAGAATTCCTATAATACTCTTTCCTCATTCTTTACATAATTCTATTATTAACATATTATATTAGTGTAGTTACAACCTAATTGAATGTTATTATTAACTAAAGTCTGTAATTAACATTAGAGATCACTTTTTATGTTGTATAGTCCTATGGGTTTAGACGAATTTAAAATGTCATCTATCCATAATGATAATGTCATACGAAATACTTTCACTTATTCATCCCTTTTCTCCCCTTTTTTTGAATCAGTGGTGACCACTGATCTTTTTACTGTCTGTACAATTTTCCAGAATGTCATATAGATGGAACCATATAGTATCTGACTTAAGACTGACCATTCAAAACTTTTTTCTTTTCTATTTTTTTCTTGATTAATTTCTCCATAGCCTAGTTTATTTTATTAATCTTTTCAGAGGACCAACTTTTCACTTTATTGATCTTCTCAATTCTCTTCTATTTCCTCAATTTCTAGTCTCTTTTAAATTTCTTTCCTTCCATTTGTCCTTAGTTTCTTGATGATTCTAGTTTCTTAAGTTGGATTCTAACCTTGTTAATGTTTAGTTTTTATTACTTTCCAATACAAGTATGTAATACTAGTGTAGATGTTCCTCAAAATGCCACTGTAGGTATAGTCCACAGTTTTGATATGTAGTGTTTTCATTATCCATTAGTTCTAGATAATTATATTTTCATATGTGTTATTTTGGTTCATAGTTGTTTGAATTTCAAAATATGTGGTAAATAGTTTCCTTTAGTGGTTCATTTTTAACTGTTTGCATATAACCAAGAAATAGAAATTCTGTTTTTCACCTGTTCTTTGACATTCATAGAGACTTGCTTTGTATTTTAGTACATGATTAATTTGTATAAAGTTATTTATATCCTTGATAAACAAGTTTATTCTTCAATATGTAAGTTCAACATTCTACTTATGTCTGTGTATATATTAAGCTTCTTAATTGTGTTTAGATTTTTCACATATCTATTTAATCTGATTAGTCTGTTAATAAATGAAAAAGTCACACTGAAATCTCCCACTCCGATAATGAACTTATCCATTTATAACTATAGCTCCATGATTTTATGATATAATGCATTAGAAGACCATTTTTAGTTGTGTACATGTTTAAAATTATTATATCTTTCATCATAATAAATGGAAACTTTTATCAATATGTAAAAATCTTTTCTATCCCTTATGAAGATATTTTAAATTTAAAGCCTATTTTGTTCTAATATTAATGTAGCTACACTGTTTATTATTTTTTAGAATTTTGCTGTTATTCTTTTTTGCATCCTTTTAATTTCATACTTTCCTAATTGTTTTGTTTAATGTCTCTTCCACACAGTTACTTTTTTTACCAAACCTGATGATCTGTTTAACCCAACCTGATGATATTTGCTGAGTTTATTCTTCTCATATTTATTATAATTATTAGTGTATTTGGATTTATTTATGCTAGCTTTGTTTATTGTTCAATTGTCCCACCTTTTTATTTCTTATTAGTACTTTTTAAAGAAGAATTGATATATCCTTACCTTAAGGGAAAAATTTTTACACATTATTTTCCCATTTTACAATCTCTAAACTGTTAATATTATGTAGCATTTTAATTTTTTATTATTATAGAAATACATTTTGACCTTTTAAAGTTTGTAGGCAAATACATAATTATATTATCTTTATCTATTATTAATATTTAATATAGTATAGGGAGAGCTTTCTTTTTTAAGCAGCAATTTATGTTCTTTTTTTAAAAACTTTTTTATTTAATTCTTATTCAAGAACAGTTTTCTGTCTTATATTCCCAGCCCTGCCCACCCCCAGTGCTCCCCACCTCCCTCCCATTTCCGCCCCCCACCTTAGTTATTGTCCATGTGTCCTTTATGCTTATTCATGTGAGTCCATCCCCTTTTCCCCTATGATTCTCTCCCCTAGGGAGAGATTTCTGATAGCATCTCCTTGATTTGTTTCTCTGCTTATTTTAATACTTCTTCCAAAATGTTTACAATGAAGAAATTATATGCCAAATATTCTGAAGTCTTTATCTGCTAGAGAGGTTTATTTACTCTCTTACACACATACACAAAAATGAATTATATGTATGAGGATAATGGTAAAGTTAATTTTTAGTTAACTTTAATTATATATAATGTTGGGAACTACCCTGCCTGGTTTCAGGAGCTGTAACCGCCCCCCTCCCCGCCCCCGCCCCATGGCAGGAGCGCCACTTCTGCTCCTTTTTCCATAACTGGCCTCCAATGCTTGATCAGTTAGCCAATGACGGGTAAGATTCCCCCAAGGGGGAATCACCTAAGACAGGCATGGTCACGTGGAGGCCACAGGGAAGGACTTGGGGGCTATGGAGAAAGAGGGTGATGGACAGTTTTGACAAAGCCTGAGTCCTCATTCTGTCTATGAGAAGTTTCCTAATTTCTTGGCTATCTTGCTTCCTCTGCCTGACTTAAGTCTGAAACAATGATAGAGGGCGGTGCAGCCCTGTGCTGGAAAGGGCAGGCTCCCCGGTGATCAGGCCTAAGAAAGAATACATAAACTCCTGTGAAACCTGTTTTGCTAAGAATGCTCTTAATTAAATGATAAAAGTCTGAGCAGGAAATGAGTTTGTTTCCCAAAGTTTTATAGCCCTTTAGCTAACAGACCCTGACTCAGAATAGGCCCTCAGAGTTCTTTGTTATCTATTGTTTGATCCTTACTGCCTGACAATGATTAATGAACTTTACCTGTATTCCTGTGCAAACTGAAACCCAATAAAAGCCTGTTTGGGCAAGGGTCAGCGTGCTCTCCCCTTGAGAGAGTGGCCAAGCCCCTCTGAGGTGCTCCCCTTTTGAGGGAGTAGCTGTGCCACCCCTTTTCCTCCACAGGACTTGGTACTCCTTGTGAATTTGTCTCATGCCTCATCCATGACGCTGCAGACAGTGCGGGCTGGTGTCTGTGTCAATATAACTTTAATTTTAATTTATATATAACTTTAATATATATAAATCTCATATTTAAATAGCAATTTGTCTACATAGACAGTTCTAGGTTCCAATTGTTTGCCTTTCATTCTTTAGAAGTATTTCCTTTTAAGTGTTCATGTCCATGTTGCTATTAAAATGGTTAGAGGTCATTCAATGTGACCTTTCCTTTTGAATGCTATGCCCTCTTTTTCTCCAGAGATTTTAGAATTTCCTATTTATGTTTTGATTTTCTTAAGATTTTTTATAAAAAAATTTTAATATATTTTGACATTCTGTAGGGCTTTCTAGTCAGATGTTCAGATGTTTCCTTCTTCCTTTCCCCTTCCTTCCTTTCCTTCCTTCTTTTGTTTCATTATTTTGGGAAATTTAGCTCAATTATGCCTCCAAATATTCCCTTCTTTTTGATATTTTTTCCTTCTCTGATTCTCTTATTCCAATGTTGACATTTAAGAGTTTTTGTTTGTTTATTTAACCTTTTTCTTTCTGGGACGGGACTTCAGTATAATGTTTCCACTAACTAATTTTTGCTGTATGAAGGCTTTGTGTGTTACCAAGGTACTAAGCCAGATTTAGCCAAACTGGGAGGTTAAGAAGGCACAGTCCCCCAGGCTCCCAAGTCTGCCCGAGACTTCGGATATTAGTTGCAAGTTCACAGGTACTTAGGGATACTCTTGCTTAAGACTAGCTAGACACAAGTCAAGTGTAACTGTGGACTTCTTTGAATTTGATAACTTGATAGAATGACTTACATAAATCAGGAACACATTGTACTTATGATTACAATTTTATTATAGAAAAGGACAAAAATCAGAACTAAAGGAAGAGATGCAGGGGGTGAAATCTGGGATTGGGAGCTTCTCAAATGCAAAGCTTCTGTGTCCTTCAGGACGCCCCCCCCATGCTTCTGACTTGAATATGTGGTAATATATACAATGATGTAAACCTAGAAGCTCACTGCAGCATGAGTATCCATAGCATTTATTGAGGCTTTGTAACAGGGTGCAGCCAAGAGAGGGCCCCAAATAGGGATTTGTAATGGAGTCTAGAGCTCAAGGTGTCCAGGAAATATTAGAAAAATATATATATGATGTTCTCAGTCTCATAAGTCTGAGCTGGGGGATGGGACACATGGAGCAGGGCCATTGAGAGCTGTGTTGTACAGCAACGGCTTTGCAGCTAATCTCTGGCATGGTCATTTAATATATCTATAACCTTTAACTGGTTTCATGGATATGGTAAATAACTGTGGTCATGGTTTGAGCCAGGGGGATGGAAGTGACTTCCACTCAAGATGTAACTGGAGGGAAGCTCCTCCTGGTTACAGCACCTGCGTGAGAGCTTGGAGAAGACTGGCTCCATGCCATGAGGCCACGCCTGCCCAGACAAATGATGGCAGCCCAGGAAAGCTGGAAGAATACAGGAATGCTGGCAGGTGTAACCTATTGTAGGAGGAGTCAGAAATGGGGCTGCAGAGGAAGAATGGCATGGGGATTTAAATCCAGATTCAGCAGCCGTGCAGTGGGGAACCACGTGGCTTTGGGTTGCTCCCCTTTGCTACATGGCTTAGGAAGTGTTGGGAACAAGAAAAATAGTCTCAGCCCCAAGGAGCCTGCGTCCCTAGCAAACATCCTGTAAGTTGATTGCCATGTGTTTAGTTTCAAAATTTTCCTCTCAGTTGAGTCAGACCCCACCCTGATCCCGCACGCGGGCTCTGTAAGCCAATAGCTAACTGCCACATCTGCTTCTGTGCAACGCTTGCTTGCTTGCCTCTATATAAGGACTTAGCTGTAAGTGCTGGGTGCGACTCTTGTTTGCAGGCCTTGCAGGCACTGTGTCTCTGGACATTCTGAGAGTTTGCCCCTGCGCAGGTTAAACTTGGCCAATAAAGTAACAGCTTTGAAACCCTGAAAGTCTCCGACATTTGTTCTCGCGGTTGGTGGATGCAACAGGAAGCAGGAGAGATTTTGCTTGGAAGAAAAGGGGTGAAAGGACTCTTGTTGGTGGGCCATGAGAAGGTGCCACATGGCTTCAGATTAACTGGAGATCGTGGTGGCAACTGATGGTGCTGGGAGCCCGAATCAAGGATTTCTACTTCTTTCCTGAGATATGGGACCCAAGACTGGTCAGAGGGAGAAGGAAGGATTGTGTGTAACTGTGGGTATCCTAAAGACTTTAATATTTTAATGAAGACAATAAATCACTACTCTAAGTCTGTATGGCTTTTAAATAAATAATTCCTTTCCTTTTCAGAAATCTCTGGCATTGAGAGACGTTTTTCCTTTGGCGGCAGGCATAGTGGACCCAGTGGGGGGTCCTTTTGGTAACAGTACAACGAACACCGGCTCTGTTCTGTAACACCCAGGAGGGTTTAGACTAGACTGAATCTACCATGCTGTAGTTTTGCAGCAATCAGGACTGTTCTGTACTTACTTCCATTGTGACCCGAGGAAGAAGCAGTTGGTGTGGGTTATGGAGTATCCGCAGAGGGACAACTTCCCTGAAACTCTGCAGATGAGAAATTACAATAATAAGGAGCAGCGGGGCCCCTGTGTGTTTTTCCACAGAGCGAATTCACTGCTGCTTTGTCTGACCTTGAAACCTTGTGTCACTGCTTTGCTCAATCAGGGACTCTAAATGCATATTCAGGTCACATCTGGGCTGAATTGTTTTATTTATATTGATTGATTGTGGCTTATGACACAGCATTTCCTGCTTATTCAGAGTAAGTGGAGTGAGTTTTAAGGACAAACAGTGAACCAGCTGCAGAAAGGTCGAGAAGACAGAAGAGTGTAATATTGCAAATTTATAGTGTAAACTTCAGGAAGGTATTTTTATTAAACCGTAAAAAACATCTGTACCATCTTAAGACCAAAAGTTCAGGCATATTAGGCAGTGGCTGCATGATTAATTTTGCGGCAGTCATCACCAAACGCTCTGCCACCCACCATGGCTCCGGAGGAGATGTGTTAGTTTCTTCTTACCTGGGAAGTATTTAAAACTTTTTCCTAAGTATCCCCTAATGGCCAATAAGAGTTAGTGAATCTCTCCAGGGTGATAGCCTGAAATAGCTACAGAAAATTCTTACAGAAAATTCTAAAAACATTTGTCAAATGTTTATAGATTTACTTTGAAAAGTACGCAGCTTTGCATTCAACTCTATAATATAGCCATGTTTGCTTTAATAAAGAAAAACATCACCCCATTGCCTAAATGTTCTGGGTTGGGACATATATCGGTTCTGCTGAACTAGAATTGCAGAGATGGGGACTTCTGTGTGTATTTGTAGAGCCATGCAAGGGTTTCTGATGTGTAGCCAAATGGCAGGGTGTGCCCTAGTAGCTGTGGGGCTTTGTGCCCTCTTTGGCATAGGGATAGGAAGTCCTGACTGAGAGTGAAGACCTGACCTCTGATGATTGGATTCTATCCTCCAAATCCAGGGACTCATTAAAGTGGTGAGGCTACTGGACAAAATAGGAAAGTGTGGTAAAGATACCTGATCGCATGCTCACCGCATGAAGAGTGTTGGCTACGACCCTGCTGGAAAGGGGCAGTGAGTACCCTGGCTGAGCCACTGGCAAGGCAAGCTGTAGCTCTGCCTACCACAGGCCACTCAATTTTAAAGAAATAAGTTGTTTTTCAAACTTGCCTTCTTCAAAAGCTTGGTCTGTTGCTTATTCAGGCATACAAACAATAGCAAAAATAGTCCCCTTTGGCTCCTCATGGAGGTCCTCTGCAGCTTTGGGATAGTTCACTACCTTAGTCAGCTGTGAGATCCACTTCATCTGTGTGCTTATCTACAGCCATCAGAGAGAAGGGTAAGGGTAGAGCAGATATGCCTACTATAAACTGACTTTTTAAATGCCTACTAAAAAGTAACTTTTTTTTTTCTAGTAGCATTCTTATCACTGAACAGAAAGTAGAGTTTGGATGCCCGCTGTTGTCCATAGGCGAATTCTGGAGGCAGAGGTTTGGTGAAAAAGGAAAGAGGTCTTTTATTCAAACACTACACAATCTGGGAAATGGCAGGTTCCTGCCTGAGAGACCATCCCTTCCAGAACACCCAGAGAAAAGCCCCGCCACCCTCTGCCAGACAAGGCCAAGGCTGCACCCAGAGTTCCTTCTCCCATTTAAAAATACTGCTCTTTGGGAACTGCAGGCAGCTCCAGCATGACCATCCACATGGGTTAGCTTGTTCCCCGCTGCAGTGTGGCTTCAGGCTTCTCCTGGAGTCTGTGCCTGGGGCTGCTGCTGCCACGCTGCTGCCTCTGCTTCCCACGCCAAGGGCCTGGGGCTGCTACTGACTCCTGCAGCCAGCGGCCAGGGGCCTCTGTTGTGCCAGCTGCAGGGGCCAGTACCCACTGGTCCCACAAATGCTCTGGCTAGCATGTCCCTGCCTCTGGATCCAGTTAGGAAGAGAGGCGTTTCTCCTTTTCCTCTGTTTACACCTTCTGGTCCCAACCTCCACCCTGGGAAGGGTCTAGCTCTTCCATACAATCCCATCCTTTTCCCGGACTAGACTGAAAGGACAGCACCTCCCCCACTGCCACGTTGATCCGTACAATACCTGTGTAGCTGTGTCCTCTGGGGCCCTAAGGGAGGAGGAGGCCTTGTCTTCCGTCAGTCACCCTCTCTAACCTTGGGCAGACTTCTGCAAAGCTTCCCCTTGCCTCGTCTCTGCCTGGACTGGGAAAATCTGGAATGTGCTGCGCTGGCTTGGTCATCGGCAGGGCAGTTCGGCTGTGCTGCCTTGGCAGCCCCGGCCTACAGCCCCTCCCGGCTGCCCTGCGGTCTAGCTGCGTCTGGCCACAGCTGCCTGGATCATTCTCTGTAGCAGAAAATGTTGGTTTCCCTTCGAATATTCATCACCAATCCTTCCCCACCTGCAAACAGGGCCCTAATTTAAGTTTGGCTATCCACGTTTCCTCACATGACTCAAGGTAAGTTCTCGTGAAAAATGGTGGTTTCAGTCTTTTATTAGGTCATTTGTTTAAAATGGGCTTGTGAGTCAAGTCTGGCCAGAAGCCAAAAGGATAGTTCTCATTAAGGTCTCCTCCTAGGCAGGAGATTCCAGAGAATGCTGTACTTGCGCCCCGGATGGAACTCGTGTGTGTGGGTGTAGTGTTTTGAATTCCAGCAGTCGTCTTGCTCTGTGAGAGGAGCCAGTCCAGAGGGAAGGCTGAGACCCCGAGGATGCTAGAGAGAAAAAATGGGAAGAAACTGGGTTTTTGAGGGTGCCATTGAGTCGATAAATCAATAAAGCCTAGAGCCCTTCTTGATGCTCTTTTCTTTTTTTTATAAATAGACCTAATTTTTTAGAGACTTTTAGGTTCACAGAAAAACTGAGGAGAAAGTACAGGGATTTCCCACATAGCCCATCTCTCCCAACAGCCTAAGTGGCTATTAGCATTTTACACTAAGGTGTTATATTTGTTACAATTGATACATCACTATCACCCAAAGTCCAACGTTTACATTGGGGCTCAGTCTTGTATTGTATATTCCAAGGGTTTTGACAAACCTATAATGGTATGTAGCCACCATTATAGTCATAGGGTGTATTCACTGCCCTAAAAATCCCCTGTGCTTTGCATATTCATCCCATTCTCATTCCTAAACCCTGGGAACCACTGTCTGTATAATTTTCCCTTTTCTAGAATGTCATATATTTAGAATCCTATAGTGTGGTTTCAGATGAGCTTCTTTCATTCAATATGCACTTAAAATTCTTCACTGTCTTTCCATAGCTTTATAGCTTATTTCTCTCTGCACCCTTTTGTATGTGAAATAATAAACATCCTCACTTTTAAGACACTTTCAGTTGAGGCTTTCTGCAACTTGGAAGCCTGAAACAAAATAACCAATATGGTCTCTAATCATCTGTGTAATGAGAATAGGAGTCGGGGGATCTGACTTTAATCCTAGATTGAGCACTAATTTTCTGTGTGATTTAGGGCAAGCCATTTTCTTTCTGGCACAGAAACTGCGTAGTTCCCATGGTGGGCACTAAGGCTAGCTCCCCCAAACCCATCCTGCTTCAGGTGATTGGTGTAACCGTTCGATGCCTGGCATCCCTCTGGTACGTGTAATTGTTCTAACAGGAACACATCTTCATTTGATCCAGTCAGATGGAAGAGAGGGATTATTATGTTTAATATAGAAAATCTTTCTAACGGTGTATGGATAAAGCAGCACATATTCCTTTCACACTGGTGGATTTCTTGAGGAGAAGTCACGTGATGAAGGCCATGCTGGGGACAGAAGGTGAGAGTTACGAGAAGAACCCAGATTATTGGGTCACTGAGCAGGTCATGTGCGATTACTCCATCTCAGGAACTTCAGTAAAGAAACAATAAATTAATTTATTGCTCACGTCCACTAGGAGTCTAAAGTTTATCCTTTTCAGCTCACATTACCTTAATGGGTATCAGTAATTCTTCAGATCAAATAAGAGACTGTAAGTAACATGCTTTGAAATAGTAAGACACCACACACATTCAAGGGAGTATCATTTGCCTATTAAAATAAGCATGTACTTCTCATGAACCACTGGGACGGTAAATACACAATTATTGAATATCTACCAGGTGAAGAGACCGCTGCATAGATTTTAAAATTCATTCTCAAAAAAATTCAGTGAGGCATTATTTATCTTTTAGTAGATAGGGAAACTAAGTGTTATGTATTGGTTTTACTCCTACAAAAACTCGTTTGTTGAAATCTTAACTCCTAATATGGTGGTGCTTGCAGCTAAGGGGTTTGGTGTATGATTAGGTCATGAGGGTGAAGCCCTCATAAACGGGATTACTGACTCTATAAAGGAGATCCTGGAAAACTCTCCTCCCCCTACTTAGACCTGAGGACAGAGTGGGAAGGTGGCCACTTATAAATCAGGAAGTAAGCTTCCACCAGACACTGAATATGCCAGCACCTCGATCTTGAACTTTCAAGATTCAGAACTGCAAAAAATGAATGTTTGTTGTTTAGACCCTGAGTGTATGGTGGTTTTTTTTTTTATAGTAGCATGGATAGACTAAGACACTGAAGCTAACAGGTATGAAACAAAGGGCCCAAAGATGTGTGACTGATGCATATCACAGTGTGGCTAGCCTGGATTTAGCTATTTCCAAAGTCTGTGTTCTTTCCACTACCATGAGCTGCTTCTAGCTTACTTGTTATGAGAACAATGTCACGAAATAATGGCATTTGAGCTAAGTCTTGGGGAAGGGTAAGATTCTTCCAAAAGGGTTAACAGCATGAGTAAGGTTACTGATGAGAGGACTCTTATGGTGTTCAGGAAGCAAAAAGGATGTCAGAGCACATGGTGCCTGGGGAGTTCCCTGGGGAAGACAAAGTTAGGAGTCAGAGGAGAAGAGGTAAACCAAGATGGGCTGGAGGCACTACTGCATGTTTAACAGAAGTGAGGAGGTGCAATGAAAGTCCATAACTTGGAGATTTGGAGGCATAGTATCAGGATGCTCAGATATTTTGTTTTAAAGGTAAATCTGATAGCAGTGTACGGAATAGTTTGTAGAGGCAGGATGGAAGAAACCCAGGATTCTCCCTGTTACCATGTTTCATGTTCTTTCTTCTTTTCAACTGTACACCACATTGTGCCCCCGACTTTGCCTTGCTGTATTCTTCCCTGCTATGCTTTCCATTATTACCTCTGTTTTAAATCTTGTACCATCCCCTCTATTTATGTTTTAATATTTTAAAAACTGAGGTGAAATCAAGTAACATAAATGAACTATTTTAAAATAAACAGTTCACTGACATTTAGTACATTCATAGTGTTGTGCGACCACCATCTCTGTTTAATTTCCAACAATTTCCATCACCACAAAAGGAAGCCCCATGGTCATTAAACAGTTACTTCCCCCCCAAAAAAAAACAAACAAACAAAAAAAAACAGTTACTTCCCAATGCTCTTCCATTCCAAGCACTTCCTCAGAAAAAAACCACGAGTTTGGTTTTGGTCTGTATAGATTTACCTATTTTGGATATTTCATATAAATTGAGTCATAAAGTACATGAACTTTTGTGTTTGGTTTCTTTCTCTTGGCAAAATATTTTTGGCTTTTCTTATTGATCTCCTTTCTATCTTCTTTCCAGATGTTTTATCCATTATTGAATATGGGGTATTGAAGTTTCCAAGTTTTATTGTAGAACTGTCTGTTTCTCCCTTTGAATCTGTCTGTGTTTGCTTTCTATATTGGGGCTGTGTTATTGGTGTATATATGTTTTTGTTGCATGTTTCTGATGAATTGATTTGTATAAATATGTAATATCCTTTGTGTTTTATAACAGTTTTTGGTATAAAGTCTATTGGTCTGATATTAGTATACCCAAGTCAGCTCTCTTTCGGTTAATATTTGCCTGGAATAACATTTTCTATTCTTTCACTTTCTACCTATTTGTCTTTGGGTCTAAAGTGAGTCTGTTGCTGAACAGCTCATCATTGGATCCTGTTTGTTTATTGATTCTGCCAATACTTGCCATTTCATTGGACAGCTTACCTCATTAACATTTAAAGTACTTACTGATGAGAAAATTCCTACTGTTAATTTCCTATTTGTTTTTATTTGTATCTCACCATATTTTGTCCCACATTCCCTTTATTACTGCCTCCCTTTGTGTTTAACTGATGTTTTGTAGTGTACCATTTGATTTTCTCCTTTCTCATGGGTTGTGTATATGCTTTTCCCGGCTTCCCCTTCCAGGTTTAGGCATATGGTGTGGACTGTTACTTTTATTTAAAATGTTTATGAAGAATACCTGCTCCCTGTTGTGCTCTGAGTGAGCTCTAAATCAGGTTTAAAAAAAGACAAGCCCCCTGCATGGGGCCTTTATGTAACCCCCAAAACAGGTCAGAGCAAACAAACAGAATCCCAATAAACTGTAAATAAACTCTGCTCTGCTCCCTCTAGAATGAGAGCCCAGGGTCTCACAGTGACCATGCAGGCTAATGTCTTCAGACCACTCCTGAGTCAGGAAGAGGGTAGAACAAGGAAAAACCAAAAATACCACAAAGTTTTTCTATCATTTTTGAGTTGCCTCTTCCTTGGTCCAGCATTCCCTTTGTTACTATAAACCTCTGAATGTTTTCCAGAGTTGTGACAAATTTGATTCTGACAGTTTTTGCTCAATTTTTAAATGTTTTTGAAGAGAGGTGTGCCCTTGGAGCTGCCTACCCCACTAATTTTGTTGACTTCACTCTCTCCTCCGTTTATTTTTTATAATCTCCCTTCAATCACGGCTTCCATTTCTCGTTCCACCCCAGGCTCCAAATATTCTTTGATACTGCCAAAAACTAGATGTTGTTTTCTTTGGTTTATTTTAGTGTTTTTGTCACTTAATGTCATGTCTGTGTGTATTTGCATGCTAATGTTGAGAAAGGTTTGGTGATAGCAAATTAGAAGGTCTTGTTGGCAGAAAAGAAATTTTAAACTAGCCATAATTAGGTGTCTCTAAATACACACTTTTTTTTTACATTGAATGCAATTTGATGGGAAGGATACAGTTCTCTTCTGGTGAAATATTTTAAAATGTGATTTTGAAAACATTAATAATCAGAAATGATCTATTTCATAAAAGGGGAAACCAAATGTTTATTGAAACTTGTCACTGTGAAGCTCATTATGTTCTGGTTTAATGGGAATAAGAAATCACCATTATGAAGGATTAACACCACAAAATATAAATCTTGCAAGTAATTAGGCAGCTGTATATTTATCAGTACAGAATGTATTTTAATTTTTAATCAAGGCCTTTGTTCCAACTGACAAAGTAATGGCTTATTTTCAATGTTCTACTGAGACAGCCTCTCCAGAGTAGGATTTGGTGCATCGGTGGGTCCCTCCGTGTTTCGTTTGCTCTCGAGTCTGATGTGCCATGTAAACCCCTGAGAGGCCCCAAGAAAACACTGTGCTGCTTTTGAATTGGTTGTTTTCCCCATATCCAATTCACAGGTAAATAAAAATGGTCTTTTTGAGCAATGCATCCCATTTGGGGGGAAATGAAAGAAATATTATTACAGGGGTATTGGAATTATGATAGGAGCAGCTGGAATGGTTTTTATGGACCTAGAATGCATTTTATATCCCCAGAGAAACCTCAGGATTAGAGAACTCCTATTGGAATAGCTGTGATACTGCCCATGACAAAAACCTCCCAACGTATCTCCACTCCAATCGTAAACAATCTGTACATAATTTAGATGCAAAGGATAATGAAATTTCAGAAACATACCGCTGTACCCCTAGTACTCATTTCCTAAGGAAATATTATTTGCTGTATTAGTATATATGAGAATTGTCTGTTGAGGAATTTGTTAAAATACCAGAAGGAGCTCCAGAATTTAATTAGAAAACCAAAATCTGAATCCCGGTTCTCCAGTTTACTGTGTGGCTTGAGCCTGTGGTTTTGTCACTCTGTGTTTTAGTTTACTCACTGCTAACGTGGGGGCCATTCCACCTGAGCAGTACTTTTGCTGCATTGTCATAGTAATTTGACGACGCACCATGAGAGAAAGGAGGAGCATAGCTGTCTGAGTTGGGTTCCAACTTTACCACTTACTGTGACATTTGGTAAGTTATCAAACCATTAAGGAGCCTCGGTTTACTTTACCTGCAACATGGAGATAATGATACCCATCTCCTAGGTTCTTGTAACAATTTCTAAAAATTCAGAAATATTTTAGGAGTGTACTCATGTTTGCTGAATGAATAAACACAGTAAGAGATTTTTGTTCTTAAGAACGCACATAAACTTTTCCAACAAAAGTACAATAGAATCTACTTTCAGTTGATTTTGATTTGAGAAATTTGGAGGTTTGTTCATTAGGAATTTGAAATAATACTCATGAATAGGTGTTAAGCCCATGGAAGACTTAGTCTGAAATTGGCTGGATGATAAATATTTTAGATTGCTCAGTATTATGTATCTCTGCCGTACTGACTCAGCTCTGCCATTGTGGCACAAAAATGCTATGTATGGTGTGTGAAAGCCCCAGTGAAGAAAAAAGCATGTGTCTCTGGGGGGATCATGAGAACCCCTATGATGTTTCTTTTTTTTTTACTGGGAATCGTTTCCAGGTGGAAGAAAGGGCATTGCCAAATTAGGTGACCTCCATCTAATTTTTTCATTTCTTTTCACTCAAATTTCCTTCTCTGTTAGGTGCAAACAACCATTGTTGTAAAGGTGCTTTGCAGAATAGAAGGCCCTGTGCCAGTGGTAATTACCTTTAGTGGAATACTGTGAATTAACTTGAGTGAAGATTTCAGTTAGAAGGGACAACTCTGTGTACTCCTAGAGATGCAGAGGGTGTGAACAGGAGAAAACTTGCTGACCACCACCTGTCAGGTCAGCTGCCCGGGGGTTGCTCACCCTGGTCTGTCTGTATCTAAACTGCGTGCTTCTGCCATTGTGTCATGTTTTACGATGTGATGGAGACTTCCATTCCATCTGGCACCTGCCACTAGCAGTTGTATGCCACCAGGCTAGTCACTGCTCTGTGTTGGGCCTCAGTCTCCACTTATTTTAGAAGCACAGGCTGGACTAGATGTTCCCTAGGATCCTGGCATGCCTTCCCGTTGTACCTCTCCTACAGACTGTGACTGTGTTCGTGGAACCGTACCACCTTGGCGGAGCACCCGATGGACACAGGCCTTTCAGACACTTGCAGGATATCCTCCTTTGGATAAGATGTCAGATAGTCTACTTTTGTACTGAATTTTGCTGTGTAGAGAAAAATACCAGTAACATTTTCCTTTTGCAGAGCCTAGAACATAAGCTCTTACTTTATCCACTGGTCTTCTTTTATCCTCACCCTCCCCTATAACCCATATACACTTAGTCCTTTTTTTAAATTAGGATTTACAGCATACATTTCTACTTGCCTTACCCAGATCCTTGAATGGAGTTGAAGAAGCAATGCAGTGTAGTGGTCACTGTCACAGCCCGTGAGGGAGACAGGAGACCTGGTCACAGGTTTGCCATTTAGTATCTGTGTGGCCCTACCTTGCGTTGGCTTTACACCTGTAAAATAAGCACAGTGCCTACTTCATGGCGAAATTTCAATGATTAAGTATGACAATGACAATGAGGTTCTAAACATGGCAGCTAGAACATAGTAAGTCTTCAAAAATAATAATAATTATGACTATTTTATCCTTTGGTTCTCCTTTTAAAAAATTAAATCTTTTTTATCACCGAAAGGACAGATTTGGAAGTTGTTTCTTATTTCTTTCTATTCCACCTTTCATAGGTGCCCACTTTGCTGCTGGATACCCTTTGAAGGAATGCTGCACCTCCCTGAGGGCGGTGGAGAACAACTGTGGCAAACATGGTGGGCAAACACAGGCGCCGTAGCATGTGACAGTCCCTAGGCTCTCTACATTAGCTGCTAATGTGTTAATTAAGCCAAGAGAAGCCATGATGCAAAAAGTGATGTATTTTTTTCTCAGCAAAGCAAATGCTAATTTAATAAGACTTACAGATCTATTTTTAATGGTGTTGTGCTGTGTTGCAGGCTGGTTTATCAGTGGACGCAAGATGGGGTGACAGGACCAAGGGATCTCGAAAAAGCCTGGGAGAGGAGGCAGGAATTGGAGTTTCTAACAAGGTTGGCCAGGTAGGGCACTTATGAAGCACAAGGTTCATAGAAAACAGTAAGTCTAAAACAGATGTTAGAAAACTTTATAATGAGTGGAATGGTAACGATTTTAGGTTGTTCTGTCTTATGTCACTGTCCCATGTACCTGGCTCTGCCATTGAGGCAAAAAAGCAGGTATAGAAAATTATAAATGAATGGGCACAGTTGTGTTCCAGTAAAATGTCATTTATGGACACTGAAATTTAAATTTTGTTAATCTTTGTCTTATTGTATTTAATAATGTAAAAGTCATTCTTCTCTTGTTTGCTGTACGAAAGCAGGTGCTGGTGGCTGTTTGCTGACCTTTAATCTAGAGTTACATTTGTGGAATTGTAAATTACAGAGAAAATCAAGAAAGATAGGACATCAAAGGATAAAAATACAGCTGTTGGACAGGCCTGAGCTCTGTGGGTACCATTTTGGCAGGCTCTTGCCTCAGTGAGAAAAAAAGGGGCTGCGCTGTACTTGAGGGGCCTGGCTTGTGGCTTGCGGGCATCAGGATTTGCATGCAGAGGGACACAACAGGAAATGAAGGCTGCTGACAGACAGGTTCTGACTCTGGCAAGTCCTGACCTACTTTTTTCTATTATTTAAAAAATGTTTTCTTTCAAAGCTACCACAACTCTCTTCTGATTTTAACCTGTCTCCTTTCAAAAACCTTTACTTTCTTCCAGATGTCCTTCTGAACAAATGCATTGCGCTTTGTTAAAGCCCACTTTGCTGTACAAGGAGATTTTGTGTAAGGCGGGTACATACAGCCTTGGATTTCATTCAAGGAGGTGTGCTTATAAAAGAGCTACAAGGAGTTCCTGACAAGATGGTCACACCCAAGTTTACTTTTATGAAGCAGACCCTCATCTCTGGCACCTATGCACACACTATTCTTCAACACCCTCAATTAACCCTACTCCAAAAATCTGTGCTTCTCTCCCTTAATTGCATGAAACCCCTGAAAATGTGCATCACTGAGGATAATGTCAAACCTAGATATATTTATATATTTATATAAGTTATATAAATATATATATAAATATAATTTTTATATATATACAAATTTATGTAACTTATATAAATATATAAATATTTATATATTTACCTACTAGCTAAATGACCTTGGACACATTATTTGAATTTGTCTAGTCTGCATTTTTCAAATGTATTTCATAATATCTCCTAATCTAATAGTACAGTTATTTATGAGTTTTTAGAATGTCTGAAAATAAAGATGTTAGGTAGGTTGAATTAATTTGTGTACTCTAATATGTGTGTTTTAAATTATTTAAAATATATTGTTTTAAATATTTTAGAGTCTTTTAAATATGTTCACACACATACATTGCAGTAAACGGCACAGAGATAAAAACTATATATGTGACTTCTGATTCACCACTTTATCTTTGCACGAGAGCTGTGTAGTACAGGGCAAGGAACATTGGCTCTTGCAACAAGGAGATAGGATTTTCATTACAGGCCTGGGCCCATCCTGAACTGGGTGGGAATGTTTAATATTTCATAATCTTTATTTCTTCATTTTTAAAAATGGGGATATGAACCCTTGTCTTGACCACAGGATTGTTTTAATAATCAACTGAGATGATGAAAAGAGTTTTAGAACAATCAAGTGCTATGCAAATCTAACTCTTGCCTCGTTAGCATAATTTTCTCTCCTGTGATGATGTGAAATTCCGCTCACAAGTCGAGGAGTCTACAATTTGAAAACCACTGGCAATAAGATAGTAAACCTTCAGAAAAAAGGTCGTGGTTCATTGACAGCTGAAATACACTTACTGAATTTTTTCTATATATGGTTAGGGGACCAATGCTTGATTAAAATGTAAAAGGTACCCTCAAAGTTCAACAATTGGATTTTCAGTAAATCTTGAAATAAGAGTTTCTTTTCATATAGACTGCAAATGCATACATTATGTATAGTTATCCTTGCATCTGTTATTGCAGCAAAATGTTGTTACTAGAGCACCAGGAGTTCGATGCTCCCCTTTGATCTGGAGGAAGGAGAAACAGTCTGAGCCAGAATCATGGAGGGAAGAAAATTTCTTCCCAGCTCCTACAGAAGGTCAGACAACTGGCTGATTTTAGCAAAGCACTTAGTTGAACTAATTGTTTCTTTGAAATGATTTTTCTGACTGAATTTACTAGGTGTTTGAGTCCAGAGGAATGATCTTATATTGCTTGCTTGACTCAAAGCCACAGGCAACATAATTTGAAACAAAATGAAACAAAAACAATGAGAAAAGTGGCCATAGAGTGTGTTCACAGTGACCCAAGTTAAGCAGGCTAATCCTTTCTGTATGACTTTCTTTTTTTGCTCTGGGATGATTGGACCCTCAAGGGCCAGAGGCTCTGATTTTTAATACAAGATCCTCAAAGAAGTCTCTACTGAGTCATTAAAAAAAGAAGAAGAAAGGCAGACCACACAACCTAGGGTTCCAGCGCAGGAATCCAAAGCCAAAACCTCTGGCTGTAAAAATCTGTGGGGGTTGTAGCAGTGGGAGAAACTCCCAGCCTCACAGGAGAGTTCGTTGGAGAGATCCATGGGATTCTAGAATGTTCACAAACCCACCCACTGGGGAACTAGCACCAGAAGGGCCCAATTTGCTTGTGGGTAGCAAGGGAAGTGACTGAAAGCAGGGCAAGAGCCAAGCAAGGAGCATTGTTCCCTCTCTGACCCCCTCCCCCCAATATATAGTACCACAACCCAGCAGAGTGGGTTGTCCCACCCTGGTTATACCTAAGGCTCTGCTACTTACAATGTAACAGGTATGCCAAGACAAAGAAATATGACCCAAATGAAAGAACAGATCAAAACTGCAGAAAAAGAACTAAGTGACAAGAAATGATTGAGTAAAGAGGCAAAATAGAGGAAAAAGTGAAGGCTATGCAAAGTGAAATAAAGAAAAATATACAGGGAATCAACAGTGAACAGAAGGAAACTGGGACTCAAATCAATGATTTGGAACAAAGGAAGAAATAAACATTCAACTGAAACAGAAAAAGAAACAAGAATTCAAAAAATGAGGAGGGGCTTAGGAACCTCTGGGACAACTTTAAAAATTCCACCATCTGAATCATAGAGGTTCCAGAAGAGAAGAGGAAGAGCAAGAAATTGATAAGTTATTTGAAAAATAATAAATAAAAATTTCCCTAATCTAGCAAAGGGAATAGACTTCCAGGAAGTCCAGGAAGCTCAGGGAGTTCCAAAGAAATATAACCCCTGGAGGAACACACCAAGACACATCATATTTAAGTTATTCAAGATTAAAGATAAGGAGATAATTTTAAAAGCAACAAGAGGAAAAAAAGAGAGTTACCTATAAAGGAGTGCCCATAAGGCTATCAGAGGATTTCTCAAAAGAAACCTTACAGGCAAAAAGGGGCTGGAAGAAGTATTTGAATTCATGCAAGGCAAGGACCTACATCCAAGATTGCTCTATCCAGCAAAGCTGTCTTTTAGAAAGGAAGGGCAGATAAAGTGCTTCCCAGACAAGGTCAAGGTAAAGGAATTCATCATCACTAAGCCCTTATTATATGAAACATTAAAGGGACTTATTTAAGAAAAAAGACTATCAAAACTATGAATAGTAAAATGACAACAAACTCACAGCCATCAACAACTGTACCTAAAAAAACAAAAACAAACTAAGCAAACAACTAAAATAGGAACAGAATTACAGAAATGGAGATTACATGGAGGGTTATCAGCAGGGAGGGGTTGAGGGGAGAATGGGGGAAAAGGTATAGGCAATAAGAAGCATAAATGGTAGATAGAAAATAGACAGGGGGAGTTTAAGAATAGTATAGGAAATGGAGAAGCCAAAGAACTTATATGTATGACCCATAGACATGAACCAAGGAGGGCTGAATGTTGGTGGGAGGGTGAATGTTGGTGGAGGGGAATAAAAGGTAAAAAAAAAATGGGACAACTGTAATAGCATAATCAATAAAATATACTTAAAAAGAAGAAAGGTTTCACCCTGGCTGGTGTAGCTCAGTGGATTGAGTGCAGGCCTGCGAACCACACGATTCCCAGTCAGGGCACATGCCTGGGTTGCAGGTCAGTTCCCAGCAGGGGACGCATGAGAGGCAACCATACATTGATATTTCTATCCCTCTCTCTTTCCCTTCCCCTCTAAAGATAAATAAATAAAATCTTTAAAAAAAAGAAGAAAGGTTTCTTTCTTTTTAAATCAATGGAAGGCCTTCTATTACAGTTTCTGCTTACTCACCATGAGGAAATAAAAGTGAGATAAAGAAAACAAAATTACCAAATGATAAGGGATAAAAGGCTTTTTTATTGCTGAGGTGTGGTGAGTCATGCCACATGAAAAAGCATGCTTTGGATTTCTGGTTGAGATAGCAGTGTAGGAGGACCTGGCTCGCCTCTTTGCACAACCACATCAAAATTATAGCTAAAATTTAGAACAACAATCACTCAGAACTATCAGAAATCAAGTTGAATAGAAATCTGACAACTATGGAATTAAAGAAACCACATCCATCCAGGCTTGTAGGCAGAGCACAGACATGGAATGGGCTGGTCCATTACACACCTGTGGAGGATAAAAATTCAGGATAAAGGACACATGGACAACAAGCTGTTATTGTCCATGTGTCCTTTATACTTTATCTCAGGAGTGAGGAGTCCCAGCCCCACACCAGGCTCAAGCCCAGGGCTCTAGTGCCAGGAAGATAAGTCTTCATCATTTCTGGCGGCAAAAACCACTGGGGATTGAGTTGGTGGAAGAAACTTCTAGAGCCCCAAGCAGTTTTTCTTAAAGAACCCACACACAGACACAACTACTCGGACTCCCTCTGAACTCTAGCACCAAGGTAGCAGCTTGAAAGGAACCAGTGACATATAGAGGGAAACAGAAGTGTCTGGCATCAAGGCAAGCAGAGNAGCAAGGACCATTGTTCGCTCTCTGACCCCCCCCCCCCCAACATATAGTGCCACAACCCAGCAGAGTGAGTTGTCCCATCCTGGTGAGTACCTAAGGCTCTGCCACTTACAATGTAACAGGTATGCCAAGACAAAGAAATATGACCCAAATGAAAGAACAGATCAAAACTGCAGAAAAGGAACTAAGCAACAAGAAATGATTGAGTAAAGAGGCAAAATAGAGGAAAAAGTGAAGGCTATGCAAAGTAAAATAAAGAAAAATATACAGGGAATCAACAGTGAATGGAAGGAAACTGGGACTCAAATCAATGATTTGGAACAAAGGCAGAAATAAACATTCAACTGGAACAGAATGAAGAAACAAGAATTCAAAAAATGAGGAGGGGCTTAGGAACCTCTAGGACAACTTTAAACATTCCAACATCTGAATCATAGGGGTTCCAGAAGAGAAGAGGAAGAGCAAGAAATTGATAAGTTATTTGAAAAATAATAAATTAAAATTTCCTTAATCTAGCAAAGGGATTAGACTTCCAGGAAGTCCAGGAAGCTCAGGGAGTTCCAAAGAAATTGGACCCCTGGAGGAACACACCAAGACACATCATATTTAAGTTATTCAAGATTAAAGATAAGGAGAGAATTTTAAAAACAACAAGAGGAAAAAAAGAGAGTTACCTATAAAGGAGTGCCCATAAGACTATCAGTTGATTTCTCAAAAGAAACCTTACAGGCAAAAAGGGGCTGGAAGAAGTATTTGAATTCATGCAAGGCAAGGACTTACATCCAAGATTACTCCATCCAGCAAAGCTGTCTTTTAGAAAGGAAGGGCAGATAAAGTGCTTCCCTGACAAGGTCAAGTTTAAGGAATTCATCATTAGTAAGCCCTTATTATATGAAACATTAAAGGGACCTATTTAAGAAAAAAGACAATCAAAACTATGAATAGTAAAATGACAACAAACTCACAGCCATCAACAAGTGTACCTAAAAAAACAAAAACAAAAACAAACTAAGCAAACAACTAAAATAGGAACAGAATTACAGAAATGGAGATTACATGGAGGGTTATCAGCAGGGAGGGGTTGAGGGGAGAATGGGGGAAAAGGTACAGGCAATAAGAAGCATAAATGGTAGATAGAAAATAGACAGGGTGAGTTTAAGAATAGTATAGGAAATGGAGAAGCCAAAGAACTTATATGTATGACCCATAGACATGAACCAAGGAGGGCTGAATGTTGGTGTGAGGGTGAATGTTGGTGGAGGGGAATAAAAGGTAAAAAAAAATGGGACAACTGTAATAGCATAATCAATAAAATATACTTAAAAAGAAGAAAGGTTTCACCCTGGCTGGTGTAGCTCAGTGGATTGAGCTCGGGTCTGTAAACCAGAGTATCGCGGTTCGATTCCCAGTCAGGGCACATGCCTGGGTTGCAGGTCAGTTCCCAGCAGGGGACGCATGAGAGGCAACCATACATTGATATTTCTATCCCTCTCTCTTTCCCTTCCCCTCTAAAGATAAATAAATAAAATCTTTAAAAAAAAGAAGAAAGGTTTCTTTCTTTTTAAATCAATGGAAGGCCTTCTATTACAGTTTCTGCTTACTCACCATGAAAAAATAAAAGTGAGATAAAGAAAACAAAATTACCAAATGATAAGGGATAAAAGGCTTTTTTATTGCTGAGGTGTGGTGAGTCATGCCACATGAAAAAGCATGCTTTGGATTTCTGGTTGAGATAGCAGTGTAGGAGGACCTGGCTCGCCTCTTTGCACAACCACATCAAAATTATAGCTAAAATTTAGAACAACAATCACTCAGAACTATCAGAAATCAAGTTGAATAGAAATCTGACAACTATGGAATTAAAGAAACCACATCCATCCAGGCTTGTAGGCAGAGCACAGACATGGAATGGGCTGGTCCATTACACACCTGTGGAGGATAAAAATTCAGGATAAAGGACACATGGACAACAAGCTGTTATTGTCCATGTGTCCTTTATACTTTATCTCAGGAGTGAGGAGTCCCAGCCCCACACCAGGCTCAAGCCCAGGGCTCTAGTGCCAGGAAGATAAGTCTTCATCATTTCTGGCGGCAAAAACCACTGGGGATTGAGTTGGTGGAAGAAACTTCTAGAGCCCCAAGCAGTTTTTCTTAAAGAACCCACACACAGACACAACTACTCGGACTCCCTCTGAACTCTAGCACCAAGGTAGCAGCTTGAAAGGAACCAGTGACATATAGAGGGAAACAGAAGTGTCTGGCATCAAGGCAAGCAGAGGCCATTGTCCTCTTTCTAAACCCACCCCCTGTAGACCCACAGAGCTGGCAGGCTGATGCCATATCTGAGACTCCATCAAACTGGCTAACACGATTTGACACACTTTGGAGATCCCCAGAAACTCTGCCATACCCAACTTACGGGTCCACCCAAGCTGTTTTTCCATAGGAATGCCTGGTCTTTGCTCCTATTGTGCAATTGCCTAAATCCTCTCAAACAAGCAACAGCTGGCCTCAGTGAGCACCAGGCTGGGTGCTAGCAGCATCCAGCCTAGATTCACAGTTTCTCAAGCCTGGGGATATCCAAGCCCCACACAAGTAGCAGCCTCCTCGGATTGCTTTATAGCTCAGGTGGGGTGGCCCTGGGGCAAAACACAGGTCAAGTATGACCTTCATCTGCACCACCCCAAAAACTTCAGAGCAAGTGAACCAAGTGGACAGCTACAGACCACATCAGAGCATCACCATCCTGCCCCTGCAGAGCTGATCCTCCATGGAGGAAAGAGGTTGGTGGTAAGTGGTCACAGCCAATTCTTGCAGCTGCTAAGGCTCAATAAATCCCTTCCATTGATCTGCCAACAAGCAAGTTTCAACTACAAGGTGGGGGGATGTACTCAGCCTACACAAAATGTGCATCTCAAGTACTCAGCTTGGGTGATAGGGGAGGCTCTGCCACTGGACCTTGCGAGACACCTACTACATTAGGCCATGCTACCAAGACACAGAATCAAAGCAGCTATACCTAATACACAGAAACAAACACAGGGAGGTTGCCAAAACAAGGAGACAAAGAAACATGACTTAAATGAAAATAAATCAAAACTCCAGAAAAAGAACTAAACAAAAAAAGATAAGAAATCTATCAGATATTGACTTCAAAACACTGGTTATAAGCATGCTCAAAAAACTTAGTGAGGACCTCAACAGCATAAAATGATCCAGTCAGAAATAAAGTTTACACTAATTGAAATAAAGAACAATTTACAAGGAAAGAACAGTAGAGTTGATGAAGCCAAAAATCAAGTCAATGATATGAAACATAAGGAAGCAAAGAACAATCAATCAGAAAACAGGAAGAAAAAAAGTATCCAAAAAATGAGGATAGTGTAAGCAGCCTCTGGGACAACTTCAAGAGGTCCAACATTTGCATCATAGGAGTGCTAGAAGAAGAAGAAAAAGAGCAAGAAATTGGAAATCTATTTGAAAAAATAGTGAAAGAAAATTTTCCTAATTTGGTGAAGGAAATAGACATGTGAGTTCAGGAAGCACAGAGAGTCCCAAACAAGATGGTTGCAAAGAGGCCCACTCCAAGATACATAATAATAATTAACATGCCAAAGTTTAAAGATAAAGAGAGGATCTTAAAAGCAGCAAGGGCCAGGTAGTTAGTTATCAACAGTGGAGTTTCCCTAAGACTGTCAGCTATTTCTCAAAAGAAACTTTGCATGCTAGAAGGGATTGGCAAGAAATATTCAAAGTCATAAAAAGTAGGGACCTACAGCCAAGATTGCTCTACCCAGATGTAGCCTTTAGATTCAAAGGACAGATAAAGAGCTTCCCAGATAAGAAAAAACTAAAGGAGTTCATTGTCACCAAACCATTATTACATGAAATATTAGAGGGACTTATTTAAGAAAAAGATCAAAAGTATGAACAATAAAATGGCAAAACATACATATCTATCTAAAATTGAATCTAAAAACCAAACTAAGCAAACAAGAAAAACAGAGACAAAATCATGGATATAAAGAGCATTTTGATGGTTGTCAGATGTGAGGGGTTGTGGGGGAATGGGTGAAGAGGTGAGGCGATTAAGAAATTCACACAGGTAGTTACAGAATAGGCATGGGGATGTAAAATACAGTATAGGAAATGGAGTCACCAAAGAACTTATGCACATGACCCATGGCACAAACAATGATGGGGGGATTGCCTGAGGTAGTGGGAGGTGCTGGGTGGAGGCGAGAAAGGGGGAAAATCAGGACAACTGTAATAGCATCATCAATAAAAATATATTTTTTAAAAAACATTCTTTGAACGATCCACCTGGCAAGATTTTATTGAAATTGACAGAACATAAGGCAATGCATGGTGCAAGAATCTTACTTTGGGAAACAGAAGTCATTTAGATGTAATACTTAAGAGAAGACATGCAGGTGAAATAGCTTGGGAGTCACAGAAAAGCATTGCAAGGACAGGTGCAAACTTATCTTTTAGGATCATGCCTTCCATCCTGATTGCATGGTGACTGGCGACTCCAATAGTCCTACTGAACTTGTGAGTTTACTGAACTTTGTTCTCTGCATTCCAGATTAATACATCCATTTACTCATTCTATGTCTTCACATGCAAGTTTCGAAGGCATATTCAAGTCAACATATTCAAAACTGATAATATTCTACCTAAAACTAGTCTTCTTTTTGGTGTCCTCTCTCTCAGTATCTGATACCATCATCAGTCAAGGAACAAACTGGAAACTGAAAGATGTTTTTTGAATCTTTATTGCTCTCCACATATCACAGGTAACCCATTATTATTTTTTAAATACTTTATTCAGAGCAGTTTTTGATTCACAGCAAAATAAAGAGGTTTTTAACATACTCCCTGACCCCATAGATACAGAGCCTCTCCATTTTCAACATCCACCACCAGAGTGACATATTGGCTACAATGGGTTAACCTACATGGACGTATCATTATTGCCCAAATTCAGTAGTTTACACTAGGGTTCATTCAGGCTGTTACACATTCTATTGGTTTGGATAATTTATAATGAAAAGTATCCATCATTGTATATCATGCAGATTATTTTTACCACCCAAAGGTTTTCCACACTCTCTCCATTCAGCTCTATTTTCTCCCAACCACCTACTGCAACCATTTATCTTTTCACTGTCTTCATAGTTTTGCACTTTCCAGAATGTCAAAGAGTTGGAATTGTACAGTATGTTACCTTTTCCGATTGGCTTCTTTCACTTAATAATGGCATTTAAGTTTCCTCCATGTCTTTATAGCTCACTTCTTTTTTGTGCAGAATAATACTCCATTGCTTAGGTCTACAATTAATGTATTCACCTACTAAAGGACATCTTGGTTGCATCCAAGGATTGATAACTATAAGTAAAGCTGCTAAACATTCATGTGCAGATTTTTGTGTGAACATGTTTTCAGCTCCTTTGGGTAAAAACCAGAAAGTGGGATTGCTAGATCATGTGAGAAGTGTATGTTTCGATTCTTAGGAAATCCCCAAACCATCTTTCAAACTATGTACCATTTTGCATTTCCATCATCAATAAATGGGAGTTTCTCTTACTCCACATCCTCATCAGCATTTGGCATAGTTAGTTTTCTGGTTTTGTCCATTCTAATAGGTGTGTAGTGGTATCTAGTGGTTGTTTTAGTTTTCACTTCTCTAATGACATGTGATATGAAGCATCTTTTCCTATGCTCACTTATTATCTGTGTATCTTTGGTAAAATGTGTGTTAAGGTCTTTGGTCCATTTTTAATTAAGTTGATTGTTTTCTTATTATTGAGTTTTAAGAGTTTTTTGCATATTTGAAAAACAGCCCTTTATCAGCTATTTGGTAATATATGAACAAGATAGTATTTGATATATCTTTTTTATCAGATATGTATTTAAAAATATTTTTCCAGTCTATGACTTATCTTCTCATTCTCTTGAGATTGTTTTTTGCAGAGCAGACATTTTAATTTTAATTAAGTTCAGGTTATCATTATTTCTTTCATGAATTGTGTCATTTGTGTTGTATGTAAAAATTCATTGCCATTCCCAACATCATGTTAGGTTTTCTCCTAAGTTATCTTCTAGGGGTTTGATAATTTTGAATTTTACTGTAAGTTCTATAATATATTTTGAATTAACTATTCTGAAAATATAAGGTCTGTTTTCAACATAATTTCTTTTGCATGTGGATATTCAGTTGTTCTGGCACCATTTGCTAAAAAAACAATCTTTGCTTTGTTGTATTGCCTTTACTTTTTATCAAATATCAGTTGACTATATAGCATATACAAATATACCTTTTCATTTTTTTCTTTTCTAATTCCATTATCTAAAACTTCCATGATTTATCTATGATTAGAAAGGAGTTATGGGAGAGGACATTTGAGTTTTTGACATAGTTTCTTTCCCTTTAAGAAAGTTATTGTAAATTTTTTTTTGCAAGGCAGATCTACTTGGCAACCTATTTTGTTAGTCGGTGAAAGCCTTTATTTCTCCTTCACTTTTAAAAGGTAATTTCACAGGGCCCTGACCAGCATAGCTCAGTGGTTTCAGTATTGTCCCACAAAGTTTCACTGGTTTGATTCCTGGTTAGATCACATGCCAGGGTTGAGGGCTATGTTCCCAGTTGGGGCAAGCGTGAGAGGCAACCAATCAATGTATCAATGTTTCTCTCATGCATCACTCTTTCCCTTCCACTCTTTCTTCCTCCCTTCCCCTCTCATTAAAAAACGAATAAATAAAACTTTGAAATAAAAATTTAAATAAATAAAGGATAATTTCAAAGGGACAGAATTCTAGTTTCTTTTTCTCTTAACATTTTAAAGACTTCACTCTTTCCTTGGTAACATGGTTTCGGAGAAGTCAGATATAATTCTTAACATTGATACTCTATAGGAAAGGTGTCTTTTATCCTCTATTTTTTATGAAAAATTCTTTGTTTATCTTTGATTTTCTGTAGTTTCAAAAGTATATGCCTGGGTGTAGTTTTTCAGCATTTATCCTGCTTGGTGTTTTCTGAGCTTCCTTTATGTTTTCTTTGTCCATTCTTCTCTGAGTGGACACTTAAGTTGTTTCACTGTCTTGGCAATTGTGAATAATATTATTGCAAACATGGGGGTACAACTATCTCTCTGAAATAGTAATTTCATTTCCTTTGGATATATACCCAGAAATGTAATTGCTAGATCACATGGTAGATTTATTTTGAATTTTGTGAGGAACCTTTATACTGTTTGGCATAGTAGCTGTAGCACTTTACATTCCCACAAGTAATGCACAAGAGTTCCTTTTCTTCACATCCTTGCCAATATCTGTTGTCTCTTATATTTTTCATAATAATCATTCTACCAGTGGTGAGATGACATCTCGTTGTGGTTTTGATTTGAATTTCCCTGATGATTAGTTAGTGAGGTTGAGTAGTGTTTTCTATACCTGTTGGCTCTTTGTACATCTTCTTTGGAAAATTTCTAACCAGGTCATCTGGCTATTTTTCAATCATTTTGTTTATTTTTTATATTGAGGTATACTCATTTCTTATTAATATTGCAAATATTTTTATCCTTTCATCTGTATTTGTTTATTAATATGTGTGTTCAAATTTTACTTGATGTTTATTTTATATTTTGTGAGCTATAAAGATGTAAAATATTTTAGAAGATGAGAGGACATTTAGATAAGATGTGTATACTGTAATACAAAGTAACATCTAATAAAAGTAATATGAGTGATTTATTAATAGCATATTTATTTTTTATTTTTTTATATTTTTTATTTTTTAATTTAATTCTTGTTCAAGTACAGTTTTCTGTCTTGTATTCCCAGCCCTGCCCTCCCAGTGCTCCCCACCTCCCTCCCCTTTCCGCCCCCCACCTTAGTTATTGTCCATGTGTCCTTTATACTTGTTCATGTAATAGCATATTTAGTTTTTAAAACAAGGTATCTTGTTTTAAAACTTTTAGAGACTTTTTTCTCTAGCCAACCCTTCTTCTGGGTTGGTTAGAGAAAATACCGTGGCAGAGGGCTAAAGGAGCTGGGAGGGCTCAGAACCTTGGATAATGATTGTCTGTCTAACTTGCTGCAACTTGCACAGGTAGCACCACGGCAATGCACTTAGTCAACCAAGGACAAAACCTGGGACTCAGTCTTGATTTTTCTCTTTATTTATTTATTACCCATAGCAGAAATTTTTATATAGTTGGTGTTGAGTGAGTAAGACTTGGGTGTTTGCTTTAGACCTCAAAAAATAGTTAACCTGCCCTGTTCTTCTTTGTTTTTGGACTTTCTTTTATTTCTAGTCATTCCTGGAGCTAACCACGAGATTTTATGTCTAGAGGAAATAATGTATGGCTGCAGATTTTGCAGTCATAAATGATGTTAGTATAAATACTGTCTCTACCACTGATTTTATAATTGAATAAGTATTTTCCTTTCTTGTTTAATTTTTAAATTTTGCGTTTCTAAAGGACTGTGGTTAGTTTAAGGTAACAAAAATCTCAAATTATGTAGCTTAGATGAAATAAATGCTCATTTTTATCACATGGAAAAATGTTTTGAGACATAAAATCTAGGGATGGTCTATGTCTCCTCCCAAATGTAAGCAATTCAGGTCAGTTTCAACTCATCACTCTGCATAGTTAGCATGTGATATTCGACAGGCACCAACTAATGTATCTGCATCCCCCAGCAGATGGAAGAAATGGTATAATAATAAATAAAATGCAAAGAACTCACACCAGCTATCAATTGAGAGCTTTATTAAGAAGCCATAACAGCCCTGGCTGGTGTAGCTCAGTGGATTGAGCTCGGGCCTGTAAACCAGAATATCGCGGTTCGATTCCCAGTCAGGGCACATACTTGTGTTGCAGGCCAGTTCCCAGTAGGGGACACATGAGTGGCAACCATACATTGATATTTCTCTCCCTCTCTCCTTCCCTTCCCCTCTAAAGATAAATAAATTTTAAAAAAATTTAAAAAAAGAAGCCATAACAGAACACTTCCACTTAAATTTCATTGGCCAGAATTTCATCATATGACCATAACTAGTTGCAAAGGAACCTGAGAAATGTGTTTTTTATTTTTGTATCCCAAGCATAGCTAAAAATTAAGATTTGTTTTGTTATTAAGAACATCAATAAGAACAAGAGAAAAAAACCTAAGTGTTAATAAAATGTCTGGTTCATAGCATTTGTTAAATTAATGACTATATTTTGTTTTTCTGATCCAGTCCTACTTTTCCTAAATCATATTTTCCAATCAAATTTTGCATTAAATTTGCCATGATTCTAGATATCAACATTTTTTTTTTGTCAGATTGGGGCTATACTAGTTTGTTACATTGTACACAATGTAACTAAATAGTTAAATAATTATTAGAACAGAGTAAAATTTTGCTCAGAATATTCCAGGTTTCACAAAACGTAAGTGCAAACCAAATACTTAAGTCATAAGAATAGAAGTAAAAACTCCAACAAGAAATATAAGAAGTAAGATTAAAAGTAGCCCTGGCCTTAGTCTCCATTGCATACGTTTAATTTGCCTTTGGCATCGTCAGATCCCTGTTCGTACTCCTCCCACTATCACCTTGCTCTGTGTTCTCACTCAGCTACTCGTTACCTCTAATACCCTGGGCCAACACTCTGGAGATCTCACTTGTTGCCCTACCAAAACCTGATCACTTTATTTTGAGAACACGGAATAATAAATGACAGAGAACATGTTTACTCATGGCATTTACTCTCTCTCTGTCAAAGCCAGGCTTAAAAATCTTTCAGGGCAGAGGACTTCCTCTCCCTGAGTCTGACTTTCCACACCGATTAGATGAGAGGGTTGGACTCAATACTACCAATATCATACCCTGTAGTACTGTAACTTTTATTCAGTTGAACAAAATGGTGGAGATTTATGATTGTGGTTTTTTCCAGAAAGATGAATAACTTCATTAACCATGCCAACCAATTGTCATCANATTTACTCTCTCTATGTCAAAGCCAGGCTTAAGAATCTTTCAGGGCAGAGGACTTCCTCTCCCTGAGTCTGACTTTCCACACCGATTAGATGAGAGGGTTGGACTCAATACTACCAATATCATACCCTGTAGTACTGTAACTTTTATTCAGTTGAACAAAATGGTGGAGATTTATGATTGTGGTTTTTTCCAGAAAGATGAATAACTTCATTAACCATGCCAACCAATTGTCATCATCACTGCTGTTATACTAGGTTGCAGGCAGATGATACTTGATTCTTGAGCAGTAAGTAAATATATGAACAGAGTTTACTGTTGTGACAAAATGAAACTCACAACACTGGTCATCTGACTTTTTATGTTGTGTTGCACAGTAACAGGCATAAATTGTACTCTGTTCACCTTAAGGCTCATGATTAAAATTAGTTTTGTGAAGACAAATAATGTTTTTAGTTTTCTTATGTTATTCAGTTTTCTTGTATCTTGAACCATCATCAGTGGAGTGCAGCAGTCAGAGCACAGATTCAAAATGGGGTATCTACCCCCACTTAAAAGCAAAATGCATGATTTTCTAAACTCACTGTATCATTAGAAGAAGCAGCAATGGGCTTTTCATGTTGCAGAAGCAGGAAAAGCTGGGCAGAATTTTGTTCAATAAAAAGTGTATAGAGGAGTAAATCTGAAGATTGAGTGTGTCTAGTACAACATAGGAAAAAATTGTAATAATTGCTTTCTTCATGTATCTGTTAAATATCTAAGACAAGATGATTTGGTATATTAAATTGCTACCTGCTGATAAGATCTTGGCTGGATATTAAAAAAGAAACACTGTGTGATGGATGGAGCTTATGTTAAAAATATTTGCTGCTTATCTCCTGTGAGAAACATATACTTCTGTCTCCCATGGACATGGGGTTTAGCCATGTGACTTGTTTAGTCTAAAGAAGTATGAGGTAAGTAATGTTTGCCACATTGGAGCATAAACTTCAAGAACACTGCAGTTTCAGCTAGATAATTTAAGAGGCATTGTCCAGCTGTGTGCCAGCAACCTAGGCATTCATAGGTCAAAGAAGGATAATAGCTACTACAAAAAAATCCTGCCAGAAGACCATTGCCCATGCAAACTAGGGGTCAGTTAGGTTTTCTCTTAGTCTCAAATAAAAAGTTGCTCATAATCCAAAAGTTAATCTCTTAACAATGGCCTTGAAGATTTGAATGATAATGTTACTTCTCCAGGCTAACTCCAAAGTAAAGGAAGAAAGAAAAGAAGCAAGGGTTTTATGTTTAGCTAAAGTAGGAAGTCTTGATCCACTTTCTTGGGCAGAAGCAGTCCCCATCAATGTCTCTTTTCTTCCTAGTGAATTTGATTTGAAAGTCCTCAGTGTTTGTACAGAATCAGGTATCTGGTGAAGCCTTCTTTAGCTGTGAGATGTGTGCCCAAGACTCAATGCCTTCTAGATTTACAGCAGTGTCAACGGTTAGGAGGTCCCTTTCAAGGGCTGTCCTCTGGTGATAATGCTTCCAGAATACCCAGTCAGCAGAATCTAGGCTGTGACAAATAGGATCACTTGAATTGGAGTCTGGAAAATCATCCTTGAGTTGTTAATGTGGGGCTTGATATTTGAAGACTTAGAGTAGCCGGTCATACTAGCCAAGGGACAACAAGGGGTCAGCAGAAGGTTGTATACCAATAAACACTGATCTGCCAGTGACTATGTCATATAAAGTCAAAACACATTTTCTAACTGTTAGGGCATTAGCCTTGAGGCAGGGAAGGCTTCAACCTATTTGGAAAACATATATATATATATATAAAATGGGAACATATTAATAACTTATACTAAGTGGCATTTGAATAAAGTCCCATTGCAGGTGCTCAAAGGGTTCAGAGGGAGGAACTCTGAGGTCTCTGAGGACAGAAGAGTTTTCCTTAAATGCACAGTGGTCAGTAAAAAAAGGCAAAAACTAAGAATGAGATTGACAAGGAAGCCTGAAAAATGCAAGCAGTCCTCTTGAGTTTCCCATAGCCCTGACTGTTCATTTAATTTATAGCTTTGTTTACTCATCTGAATTTCCCTGATTCAGGAGGAGTCTGTTGCCATGTTGCATGGATGCGAGGACAAAAAATGTTGGCAATAAGGAACTTTTTTTTTTCGGCAGAATGGACTTCATTCACAGGTGCCATTATCTTTATAAATTCTCTTATTGTTGCCTTTGCGTTAAAATCAGCTACTAGGGTATTTTCCTAATACTCGGGTTCCATACTTTTTAGTATGAACCTCAATTTTGATGATAACAATTTAAGAAGGCAACAGAGTAGCAGTGAAAATATCATTTTTCTTATTGCCCATTATTAAAAATCTAACTGAAAATTCACTACAATGAAATCGACAAGGAAATTTGGTTATTTCTGTGACACTTCGTATTTTAAGATAATAACTAGAATTATAAATGATAACATTATATCAGGCCATATCAAACTTTTAGGAAATTTATACAATTTCTCTAGTACAACTTATATTAACCTATGCAATATACCATCATTTATTTAATAATGCATCTCATGTAACTTAACATACCAAATAAGTATATTTATTTTAATATCTCACTTTTTATAAGGAAAGAGAATAAATCTTTTGAAATTCTGGGAACTCTCTTAAAAACTTTAAAGTTAGTTTGTGGTCCAACTTTATTTAGAATTGGATTCTCGAGAAGTTTGTCAAAAATATCAAGAGGTTCTAGCAAAAAGGAAAAGGGACTCTCAGCCATGGACAACAAACGGTGTGGTGATTGGGGGAGGGGGGCTTAAGGAGGGAGTAAATGGTAATGGGAAAAAATAAAATAAAATAAAACATTTTATAAAAAGGTTCTAAAACCTTTGGTAATAGGTAAGATCACACATTATTATGTAACAATACTTAATTACCAATTTGGCCAAAGTAACAATAAAACATTTCAAATACAACTACAGCAGGTTAGCTCTTATTATTGAAAAGATTCAGCATTCTTAAATAATCAAAGGCTTGATTAAGACAACATAAAACACAAGAAGTTATTCTGATAAAACTGAATATTTGCCTTATTGGCAGATAACTTGAAAAGAAAAACCTTTCACAATTAATTATCAGGAGAACAATGGTTCAAAAAACATTTGTCCTTTTAGCAGATGAAAGAAAATTAAGGTGTGGTTTTGCATAAGTACACCATTGGTATTAAAGCTTAATTTTTAAAACCCTTATAATAATAATTCAGTCTTAGCTAGTTTAATTACACAAGGTAGAAGTCTTTCCTGTGTTCATTCTCTCTTCAACTTTTTGTATACACTTAGTTTGTCCTTCATAACCAGATGTTCTAGTTTAGATAAAATTATGCTCTTTTCCCTTAACAAAAAAATGCATCTTTTTTCATTATAAGTTTTTCAGCCCAAACATCCTCCTTTCTTGCATAGAGTCATGCCATTATTATTTCCAGTAGCTCCAATTACATATGTTAATTTTTTTACATATCTTAATTTTTTTCTTTTAGGAACCTTTATTTCTAGTGAAAACTAAGAAGTGAATAATTATGAGCTGTCTTTTGTATTAGCATACTATATCTTGACAAATTTATACTTTTTATAATTTCTGGAAACATATGCTTTTTCATAGATAATTTCTCAGTATGACATAAAACATGTTTATTAATAGATCTAAATTTGTGTTCAGTTTTTCTGCAAGAGGAAACTAAAAGTAGACAAACCTAAACTCAGTAATTATGTTTCAGTACCTTTTCTTACTTGGGAATAATCTAGATTTTTAATACATTTTCATAATATAACTTAACAAAATCTTAAGTGTCCAGGTTACTGAAAGGATTTAGAAAAAACTATTTGAAAAGTTCACCTAAAAACTTTTTATCATACTTACATCTATTTAATTTACTTGCTCTTAACTATTGTTTAGATCACTTGTGAAAGCTTCATGAGACATTGGACAAAGTCAATTATTACCTCAGGCTGTTTTTTTCTGTTGAGAAAGTTTGTAACAGAGATAACAAACTTATTTAACCCCTAGTAAACCAAGGTAGGAAAAAAGCTGTTAATCAGTATTATATTCAATTATGATAACTCTAAAGATATATCTGCTTTAATTAAACTAATAAAATTAAAGTAGCTTTTATTTACTAAAGATTATCTTAGATCATGTGAACAAATATATGTATTTGTTTGTTTTTAAGTCAATCAAATAGAACTTTAAAATTGATTTTGGCCATACCATCCCGAGGTGGAGAATACCACACATTTACAATATACATGTAGAGACTCACGCACACAGATGAAAACACTAACCTTTTAGTAACTAATATTTGTGAAGACACTAGATTTAAGATTTTTTATTTGACCAAGTTCCAGATAAGTTCTCCTTTCTTTTAAGAGAAATATTTGCATTTCAAAGGCTGGCTTTTAGGTCCTAGAGAAGATGGAGCTAGAAATCTTCATCATGAAGACACAGAAAAGGTATCCAAGTTTTCTTCAGGGTGAGATTTTTGGGGACATATTTGCAGGACAATTCTGTTTCTAATGTCAGAAAACCTACAAGTATTTTGAGATAAATAGGTGAGGTTTTGGGATTGCAGAGAAAAAAATCTGACACATGCATTCACCTTTTGGTGAATATGACTCAGGAGTCTTTCCCTGTGCGTATATTTAGTGTGGGGGAAAAGGCCTAAAAAGAACCTCTCGTCAGGTGCTGAATATGAGCTTCCAGTTTGGTCAAATTTCTAATCTTAAAGCTATTAAATCCTTTCAAATATCTGATCAGGTTTTAACTGAGATAAACAGGAAATATTTATGGCACATCCAACAATCCCACTCACTTAATTTTGGCCTCCCCTGACTGTTTAAGGGAATAACGTAGCAGTGTACTAAAAAAGTGCCTCAGAATTTTGTCAAGTGGGGAATGGTCCATATAAGGCATTTAGGGGAATGTTGAAGAGTTTGCGTAAGGTTTAGAAGATAATAGTTTCTTCAGGGTCCCAGTAGATTACTAGAGACACGTTGATTTCTGGGCCAGTGGATGACGACCCCCTAGGAAGTCCTAGGTGTTATTTTGGATCTCTGGCCCTGGGGCTGTGGTAGCTATAAAGCTATTAGCTTGGTGAATTTTTGTTTGTGATCTCACTCCAGAATCTCTTCCAAGTTGTCAGCTGTAGTCACAAGTTTAATCAGGCTTGTGAAAGATCAGATTTTACTCCTCCTCTTCATTCTTTTTCTTTTTCTCTTTTGTTCTCCTCTTCCTTTTTCTTACTCTTCCTTTTTTCTTTGCATCTTTTTTCCTTCTCTTTCTTCTCTTAGAATATAGCTTTCATTCTGGAAGAAAGTGGGGCAGCTGAATTCATTTGAGAGTCTATTCTGATGGTCTGCATCTATCTAGAAAATGAGGGCTAATAATAATTAAAACATATTATGAGATAAAGATTGACAGATTAATCACATTTTAGTTAATCCCAGTCACTTTTGCAGTAATAACGGGGTGTCTATATGCCTTTTGTAACATTCCTTAGGCATTGCACATGGTTCAGAATACATAGGTTTATTTTTTTAATTAACTATGAGTAGCCAATAACACAGTTCTGCCAATATCTTCTCATCTGCCTTATTTTGTCATTTAAAATAGATTTAAACACCAGAAAATCTGTTTTGTTTAATTTTACTAACTAATTTTATTTTTAAAGGTCCTTTTGTTTCACCTGTCTAGGACCTGATTTAAAATATTTTATAATTTCAGTGACTAATACAACCATTTTCAGAAATTCAGTTATTTCCCAATTGAATCAACTATCTCTAATCTCAGGATATGAGAATCTCTATAAATACTCTGTAGTTGTGATTCCATAACAGATCTGATTAAAATCCATGTGGGTTGTTAAAGATGCATGTCATGCTGAAGATGTAACAGCACACATTTTTATAAAGTGAAGTGAGATGGAAGGTATGTAAATGACTATTTACTATTTCACCTGTCATAAAAGGGTTTATCACTTGTGCATTTTGCAATTGTAATAAAAACATTTCACTTTCAGGAACAGTAGTTTCGAAGAAACCAACATTACCATATATTTATTCATGAAGATTTCAGGTTATTGAAATTGCTTTATTCTACTGCACGTTAGGTAGGTCTACTATTTTGAGGGCATGAATGCTCTCCATATATCTAGGTCTTGGTCATCTGTTTTTCTACCTATATAACTTCTGTGCTATTTTATAGATATAAAAATTTGCATATGGACGTAGTGTTTTTAATATTAGGTTATAGTATTTATGCTTTTACTTCTACCTTGATAAAATATTTCTTATGTTCCTTCTGCCATTCTTTCTTGTTTATTGCTTATATTCCCTAAGATTAGATACAACTTCAGCCTGCTCCTTTACCAGTGAATGGGACTCCTACTCAACCAGGGTAATTCATGCTCCGTTGGTCTAGATTCACCCCCACGTCAATCAACCCCAAGTGCAGATCTTCTGTACCTCCACCCTGCTCCAGCCACCACCGAGTCTTGTCCCAAGTAAGTTTCCATGTGAATAGTTTCACTTCTGTTGCTGATTCCATCCATCCTACTGATGAGCTAAAGCGATTGTGAAAATGCAGATCTAAACAACTTCGAACTCTCCCACTTAAACTGGCAGTGGTTTCCTACTGAACTTGGTAGAAGTTCAGTTGCTTTTCACAAGGTGAGGTGCTCTCTGTGATAGCTATGATCGTTGCCTATTTCTCCAGCTCTCCCTCTCATCCCAGCTCCCTAGAAACTCAGCCTTTCTTCTGCTGGACTTCTTTTCGATTTTCCAACAAGCCAAGCTCAGCTTTAAGCCCAGTCTTGATACATTCTGTTCCTTCTGTCTTTAAAGCTTCTACCTACTCAAGTCTCACATGTTATAGATAAAATATACTTCAAGTTTGTGAAAATGTTTCTACCTAAAGAGTATTTTTTAAATGAAGATATGCACCTGTTAAATTGATACTCCATTTAATTTACTCATTTTGAATAAGAAGGTTGTGTTTACCCAAAGTGATGAAGTCATTTTTATCTACTCTGACAATTTGCCTTTTAGTTGATATACTTAAATCATTCATATTTACAATATTATTCATGTAGCTGCACTAACATTTAGCATATTTGTAACTGTTTCTTAAATGTTGCACTTGTTCTTTGGTTCCCCACCTCCACCCCACTTTTTCTGTCTTTTCTAGTTTTAATTGAGCATCTTATATAATTCTGTTTTATCTTCTTTTTTTAGCATATTGACTCCAGTTCTTTCAAAATTAATTTTGTGGTTGTCCTAGAGTTCACCATCTATATTTACAACTGAAGTAAATTCACATCAAATGACACAACATCACTTCAAGAGCAGTGCAGGTGCCTTAGGGGAGGGAATTCCCAATTCCTCCATCCAGTTTCTTATTACATTGCTGTCATTCATTCCACATATCCATGTGCTATAATCACCCAATCAATTATTGCTATTGTTAATTTAAACCATTACCTTTTAGATCAGTTAAGAATAAGAGAACTTTTAAAAAAGGAGTATATCTTCATTTGTTTTTCCCTTACATTCTTCCTTTCTTTAAGTAGATCTGAGTTTCTGACCTATATAATTATCCCTCTTTCTGAAGAATCTGTTTTAACACAACTCGTAGGGCCTGCTTTCTTGTGGTCAATTCCTCAGTTTTTATTTGTCTAAGAAAGTTTTTATTTCTACTTCACTCTTCAAGGATAATTTCACTGACTATAGAATTTTTAAATGGTGATTTTTCTTTCAGTATTTAAAATATTCAATATTTTTTGCTTACATGGTTTCTGATAAGTCCACTGAAATTCTGATCCTTATTCCTCTATTGTTATGAGGTATCCCCCGTCTCTGGCTCTGTAAAAAATTTTCTCTTTGTCTTTATTTTCTGTGTGTGTGGTTTAGAATATATGTTTTTGTGTATATGTTTTTTGGGGGTATTTATTCTATCTGATGTTCTGTGAGCCTTTTGGAACCATGGTTCGGTGTCTGCCATTAATTTTGAAAAATCCTTGGTGATTTTTAATTCAAATAGTTCCCCTGCTCTGTTCCCTGTTTCTTCTTCTGGTATTCCGAACTGTGTTATCCTTTTGGAAATGTATCAGCTTTTGAGTGGCTTGTATTCCTATTCTTTTTATTTTATTTTTGAAAGTTTTTAGTGACTTGTGCTAATTTCACAGATTCTTTCCTAGCCTATCCAGCCTACCAAAGGGCCCATCAAAAACATTCTTCGTTTCTATTACACTGTTTTTGATTTCTATCATTTTCTTTCGATTCTTTCTCAGAGTCCCTCTCTCTCTGTTTATATTACCCATCATTTTTTCATACTGTCTAGTCTTTCTTATAGCCCTTCTTTTATTAATTATAGGTATTTTAAGTCTTATGATTTAAAATTTTGTATCATCTTTTTCTGGTATTTATGCTTGTTCTGTTTCAGGTTGTGATTATTCTTGCAGTTTAGTAGGCCTTACTATTTTCTGTTGGAAGCCAGACATTTTTTGTTGAGTAATAGGAACAGACATAAATAGATTTTTGTGTGAGGTTTTGTTAATACGTCTAAGAGTTGGGTTGCATTTCATGTGTGTTATAGGTCCAGGTGCCAGAGAGTTCAAATTTCTTTAGTGTTTTTTTTCTTTCCTCTTGCCTTCTGGCTGCCCTAAGAACTCTGCCTAAGATAGAATCTGCATCTTGTACATTGTTTGGCTGTAATCCACCGTTATTACACTGGGGCCACTAATGTGGTGCTAAGGTATGGGAGAAGAGAAGCATTATATAATCTTACAGTTAAATCTCAATGCTCTAGCCTGTATTCCTGGGCTGTACTTGCACAAGGGTTTCATGACTCCCCCCTCCTTAGATGAGATAGGAAGGCTAGAGGGTCATAGATAAATGCCCTTGCCTCTAGGTGGGATGAGGTTCTGGTAATGCCTTCTGTCCTGGAGAGGAGGCCTTTGTGGTGGAGAATCCTTGTCATGTAGTATTTCTCAACAGTTACTTGTCCTCTGTCTCTGCCAGAGCCTTAGGGAATATTTCTTGGCTCTCAACAGTAACAGTGGGGTTCTTGGTGGTAAAATCCATGAAAGTGTGGGGGCCCCGCCAAGACTGTGGTACCCAGAAGTTTCTTATTTCCAAATTAGTGCATACTCAGGCTCTGGTTATTTATTAAAATGACCATTAAAGTGCTCTGACCAGTCTACAGCTCCAGGGACTTCTGCTTCAGGTATGCATATATACTCTGTTTCTGGTTCTCTATGTTTGCTTATCTCCAGATTCAGGGATGGAGGTTTGCCCTGTGACCTCTGTCCTCTAAAGGTTCCAAGAAAATTTATTCAGTTCCGTTTTTTCAGCTTTTCCTTTTTGTAAGTAGGGAATGACAAATTTCAAGCTTTTTTTCATATTGTAGCTGCAAGTGGATATCCAACTGACTCACTTTTAAAGGAAAAACAGACCATTTACTAATCTTTTTCTTCTCTAACTTGAGAATAATAATATGTATTTACTTTGTGAGGTACAAAAAAGATAAAAAATTTAATATGGTGCCTGCTCACACTACATGATCAAAAATAGTAGTTGTTTTTAATTTTATTAGTAGTAACTAAAATTTTCTTTGAATCATCGATCCATTTCTATTATTTTGATTATTGGTGTGATTCAATTAGTTAACCACTGGTGTACCAACTAAATAGCAGGTCTTCTGGAAATTTCTTTTAAAAAGAAAAAACTGCTTTTTTGTGGGCATTCCATTATTTCTTGAGTAAGTTTTATTTGTTATTAACTTGCCTGGTAAGAATAAAGCAATAAAATCAAAAATAGCATTTATCTTTATTGTGTGTTTACTATGGAGAAATCATTTTACATATAATAAATTTTCATTTTCCATGGCAGTCCTTTGAAGTAGGTACTATTGTCATCATTCATGTTTAATTGATGAGCAAACTGTGACTCGGGAAGGTTAATGTATGTAAGGTTATAAAACCAGTGAATGGAAAAGCTGAGGTCTGAAACCGCACCTGACTTCTCCACAGCCAAGCCCTTGGTCTTCAGCACAGCATGAGCATATCTGAAACTTTAGTGGCACTCGTTTAAAGGAAATAAATTCTGCTAGATTACTTTATTCAGATTTCTACTATTTTTGTCATACTATTATTTAAGCATATATGCACAATGAACCAGGTATAAACTTCCTTTCAAATAGCTGTTATCCAATTGAAATGAGAGCACAATTCAAATGCAAACTGAATTACAAAATCGATCAAATGTAACTAAAATATTTGACTACAGAAGTGAGAGAAAGGTACTATGAGGCAATTGAGTGCTTAAAATAGAATGTAAGCACTTTTGGCAGCGCATTTTATTTTTAAGTTTCTGGTAGGCACCTGAGCTTTTCCAGAACAACAGCGGTTACCTGAGAAGTACCCCACATCTCACCCAGGAGATGTGTTTAGTCCGCGAGTGACTAGAAATAAAGGGGCTCACCTTAGTGGAAATTTGTGGAAAGAAAAATTCTAGAAGTAGAGTCTGGATTGAGTAGTGTCTTCTGAAATGTTGACCTTGTGGTCTCAGTGCTAATGACGTTGATTATTTCATTGATCTGGTCTTTTTCCAGTTAGCCAGAACCATCTTTCAGTTCCTTGACAAACTATCCTCCACTACTTAGAACTAAGCTTTTTATCCCAAGTGCACAGTTTTATTTTATAATCTCTGCATAGCTTTGTTTGAAGTATTATTTTGAAAGTATCTCACCTTGAATCTTTTAATCAAAATGTAAGAAAAAATCGTTGTTACTTACACTTAAGTCCAACTTTTTTCACCAAGTGAGAGAGTGAAACAAAAAAAAATTTTCCCCTCATTTGGTTACCTTTTTCGTGCTATTTTACTCATATGTGTTTAACTTATTATATAAAGAGACTAGTAATTCAGGCATCCTTGACTTTCTAAGATATCTTCTCTTTCCAGGAGTCTCAGCCCTAGTTCCTAATGTAATTCCGGCTACTGAAGGCAAATCATTTGGTGTTTTCAAGTTCTATATGTGGATCAAGTATAAAATTAGTTCTGCTGTTAGAAGCCTATTATAATATGCCCTTACAGAGTACTCCAACCATCCATAGGTTCCAAGATTCACCATGTTTGGTCAAATGAATATTACTTTTCATCGGCCTAAATTTTCTGGGATTTAAAGAAGCAGAAAAAATAATTATCAGCACCTACAATTTTCCAGGACTGAGCTAAAGGATTTTTATACAGGGACTGATTTACTATTCAAATAATCCTATAAGATTATAATGTATTAGAATTCCACTGAAGCAAACTGAGTTCTAAGCAAATTGAATTTCATGTAAATTCAAGTTCATAGAGAATTAGGAGAGAAAACAAATTAGGTATCCCAAATACCTAATAAAGTTTGACTTCAAATAAAGAAAAAGGTCTTATCAAATCCTAAACTAATCCTACTATGAACACTTACAATCCTCATATCTTGGACATATGGGCTGGACATTGTCTACTGGACAGAGACCAGCTATAAAGTAAATGAATTTACCAGACCCACAATGTGGTTCCTCATCAGAACTTGACCACAACCAGCAAGCACATGAATGTTCAATACACAAACATACAAGTCCTCTTTATCGCACATCCCAATCAAGATTGAGTTTGCCACAGTCCTGTGTTAAGTTCATTAAATGAATGATTATTCCATCAAAGATCATTGTTTTGTTACTGATGATTATGTTTTTGTCCCTAAGTCTTAGGCACAGAGCCTTGGCTTCCTGTCATCTCTAACTGGTCAAATCTAATTATTCAATGACCAGGATGCTTCCTGGTAAAGCCCAGAATGTCTTCCACATCTGTTATTGCCTCATAAAGTATCCTATACTCTATGTAATTAGAGATATTCTATAAATCTTAAATTCCTCAATTAACATTTCTTGATTTATGCTAAAGTATTTGTTCTCAGTGATCTTAGGTACATTAGTTATACTTATTTAATTATTCATAATTTCTGCATTTCTTAAATAGCTAGACTGCAAAGCTTTCTTTTTTAAAAAAATTTCATTTATTTACTTTTTAGAGAGGAAGAGAGGGAAAAAAGAGGGTAAAAAACATTTATGGGAGAAAGCAACATTTATCTATTGTTTCTTGTATGTGCCCCAACCAGGGACCCAACCTGCAACCTAGGTGTATGTGCTCTGACCAGGAATCAAACTGGAGGCCTTTCTCTTTGTGGGACAACACCCAACCAACTGATCCACACCAGTCAGAGCTGCACAGCTCTTTTTATTTTTCATCTCTAAGCTTTTAAAATAAAAATTGATGAGCCTTAGGAATGGGTGACAGAGGTACTCCCTACTCAGGTTTTCTTTATTAGGTTGACAAATCAAGCCATTTTACATGTTGGGAACTCTCATAACATACTGATGTGGACCCCTGTCCATGGGGTCCATGTGTTGTGGCTGCGATAAAGAAATTCACATGGACTACAGAAGTCCTGTGGAGAAAAAGGGATAGCATGGCTGCTCTCTAAGTGAGAGAGAGGGCCCCAGCCCCTGGACAGGCTTTTATTGCTTTTCCGGGTACATTACATTGAGGATGGTCCTTATGTACTATGCACAGGTTCACTGCAGGGGACTACCTTTTACAGATAACAAAGGAAAGAATGTTGCTAATTATTTCAAAGAGAAGGATGTTGCAGATCAAGGGGAAAAGTGGTTGAACTGATTACACTCCATACTTGGGAGGTTTAGCACAGACTTTAGGAAGTTAAACATATGCAGTAAACATTTTCTGCCTCAGTTCAGGGTGAGGGAGTTTTAGCAAAAGCAAATCTCATAGCAGCCTAGGTACAATGCAGGCCTGATTCCCCACGAGACAACCTATCCATGGGTGTAGGTCCTGTGTGCCAACTTTGCTCCCCACTGGCCTTTCCAAGCAGAAGCTGGGCAACATTCCTCATACCATGAGGAATAGGTTCCCTATAACATACCAGGACAAAAAGAAAATTTGTTGAGACCTTTCTAGTAAGGGACTCAAAAGAGAATGATTTTAGATTATTACTGTATATATGACAGGGGACACTCCAAATATGGTATTATCTTCTGGAGGGTGGGCCCCTTGTGGTGTCTTGTGGTGCAGGCTTCCCCCACAAAGTGAGTGTTCTAGAAATCTAAATCTAGAATGTCCTAGAAACTGAAATCTGTATCAGTGTACCAGCTGGTGTTGTTGTGAGAGGCTGTGTTAGGCTTCAGTGAATTTTTTTTGAAGACTCAATGTGTTTTCCCATTTCATAGCAGGTGATTTACTATTAAAGTGATGACTATTGTTCAGGAACCATTGGGACAGCATTTCCTAAAGTAAGTTTTGAGATACTCAGGTTTAGGTTTCCATGTCTAAGTAAGTTTGGGAACAATTGGTATTATAGTCTCCTTTTGTTGGTTCAAAATAAACATCATTTAGTTAACTAAGAAATTCAGACATCTTTCTCTAAAAATCAAAAACAGAGGGAAGAGCATGATTTAATGTTATTTAGTTCAGAAGTGTCCAATCTGACTTGACTATGAAGCACTTTCTGCTTTCTATTCATATGCTATGGAACAATGCTTCTTGAAAGGTTACACTAGAATTAGCAAATAAATAAGAAGGTTGCAAAAAGTCAGTGAGGAAAAATGTAGAATGTTTAACATCTGTACTAGCGACTTATAATTATTGGTACTTGGTGAATATCGCAGGGACTCTACAAACATTATTACATTTAAACTTCACAATGATCCTATAAGATAGGTATTGTTGTTCCAAGTTTACTGATGAAGAAATTAAAGATATTAGAGAAGTTAACTACTTTTACCTAGATCACACAACTAATTAATAACTGAGTCAGCCCCTGAACTCAGGTAGCCTGACTCCAAACATTCTATCCATAATACTATGTTGCCTCCTAAATATTTCTTAAAGTTATTCCAAAATGTTTAGTAGGAAACAAAAAGATGGACTATGCAGTTACAATTAAAAGAAGGTAAAAGTTGATTACAATAATCTGGTTTGCATGTTCCATAGATTACAGAGGTTGACAAACTATAGCTCGTAATCTAAGTCTGAACTGCCATTTGTTTCTGTAAGACCTGTGAGCTAAAACTGTTTTCTATTTTTTTATATTTTAAGTGGTTGAAAATAAATAAAGAATAATATTTTATTACACATGAACATTATATGAAATTAAATTTCAATGTCCATAAATAAAGTTTTATTGGAATATAACTGATTCCATTTGTTTACACATTATTTATAGATAGATGCTTTTATGCTGCAATAGCAGAATCAAGTTGGAACAAACAGAATGGTCCACAAAGCCTTAATTAAAAATTTTACTCTCTGGCCTTTTACAAACAGAGTTTGCTGACTCATATAAGAAAGGGAATATTCTCTAGAGAAAAATGAGGGTACAACTTATGGCTTAGGTGTCACAGATATCATTATTACTGTAAGATTATGCTGAGCTTGGGAAAACTGAAACCCTTCTTTTAGTTAGTATAAAGCTGCTATAAACGCTGGTGTGAAGACTCAACACACAAGCAGACACAGTTCAGTTACAAGGAACAAAAACCATTCACGGCTGAGAAAATAAAAGGATGAAATGGCATCATTATATTTTCAGGATATGAAAATCCCAAGATTCAAGGAACCAAACTGCAATCCTTCTGTAAAACAGTCACCAAACCTTTACTTTCTCTCTCTTTCTTACTTCACAGTCTCTTGTCTCTAATTTGCTTCTGCTTAACTTTTTTCTCCAACAGAGCATCTCTCTGCTCATCTATCTGCCTTCACAAACTACTTCCAATAGCAATCATCACAACCCAAAAGTCTGCATCACCTTCCAGCTTCGCTTCACATTGCAAATATGTGCATCTCCTAAAGTTCCAGAGAGAAATCTGATTGCACTGGCTCAGAAAGGTACAGGACTCAATCCAATTAGTTGTAACCAAGAGGCTGGTTCATATCCTTCAGATCCCTTCTTCTGACCTGAAGGGAAAGAGTTTAAGTAAGTCTCATGTCCAACAACAGTTTTTATAGATTTCATACGACGTGCCGGGCCTTGATTTGCAAAGGGCAAAGAAGAACTAGGAGCCACATCCTGGCTTTGTGTTAGGAAACTATGAGAAAGAAATAAACACAATCTGGGGATTGTTGGAGACAATCCACAGGGCAGATTCAGGTTTCAGTTAGGACAAGAAGTGAAGGAAACATTTAGAGATGAAACAGATTTTGTTGATGATGGACTGTAGATTTGAGAGGTCTGCTTTGGAGGGAAGTGAGGGAGTCAAAGGGAGATAGGGTTAGAGCAGGGAATGGCTTTTGTATACATCTGTCTATTAGAGATGCCTGCTATTTTCCCACCATGATGTAAGAAACGAAGTTATGTTAGAGAAACAAAGTTCTCCAAAACCTGTCTTGAGCCAAAACATGTTCCTTTATTGTGAGTATCCTGAAAGCATGCTTGGACCTCTCCAAGACTTCTTTTCCCCCATATCCTTTATATTTCTTCAAGATATTTAACACTATCGGTAATATTACATATTTGTGTGTTTTGTTTTAGCTGTATCTCCTGGTTGAATGCAATCTTCATGAGAACAGGATTTTGCTTTTGTCCACTAATGCATTTCCAGTTCCTAGAACAGTGCCTGGCACACAATATGTGCTCAATAAATATTTGTGAAATTAAGAAATGAATGAATATGAAAATAAATGTTGAATTCCTACTTTATGATGCCATGTAGTGACAGGATGGCTTATGTTGGATGACTGGAATTTGATGACCAAGGAGATCCAGAATTGAGGGTAAGTAAAAAATAGAAGGATGATCAGAAAAATAGAAAAAATATAAACTTTATAAATGTGCAGTGGAGGAAAACGGTGGGCCTAAGGCGGAGTACAGTTACATGGATACAATTCCCCACAGACCTGAGTGCCGGGATAGACTGAGATGGTCAACGGAGGCTCTCCTTGAACACATGGGGTTACTGGGAAGGCCACTCAGCAAAGACAGAAACTCAAGTTTAGAGGGCATACCCCATTTATTGGAAGAGAACAAAGTGGAGATTTAAAGCACAAGATAAGAAGCCAGTTACTTTAACTGGGTTACTAGGTAAGCATTATTTGCTCCATCTCTGTTTGTTTAACCTCGGACATATGCAAAAGTGGGCATAGACATCAGCGCTTGTTCCAGGTATCTCTCACTTCTTAATTGTCTTCTTACATTCCTATTCCTGCTCCCTTGCTTGGTACCAGATGCCGCAGCCCGCTGCAGCAGACGTGATCACGAGGTGAGGCGAGAGACTTAATTAAATGGAGAGGACCATAGCTCTGCTGGCATATGGCAACTTTATTCAAGCAACAGCTGTCTTAAATACAAACTGTTAATGCCTGAAGCAAGACTGCAGAGAACTAGAAACAATGTTGTTTTTCAAAGTTCGTGCACTCCCTTAAGCTACCAAGGGCAAGAAGTTCTCATAACCATCTGGGAACATGACACCTGCGCCAGAGCCTTGTTGTGTCCTTCAAGGCTGGGAACTAAAAGGTTAGGAAAGTGTCAAGGTACCCGCTGGCTCCAGGGACCAGAAACCAAGTTCGTCCACCATTTTCACAGTGGAGAACTCTGTCCTTGGCCCCCTTAAGGCCTGGCGGACCCCCACAACCAGACCCTGGGATTCTTTATCTGCAAACCTTTCAGTGCTTCTCTGACTGGTGTGACATTAGGATTCCTTGATAACCTGCCTTCTTTCTTAATTGGCAATTCTTCACTTGTAGTTGACTTCTGAGTCCTCTGGTGATCCAGACAAAAGATCCTCCTCTCTTCCTGAGTGATTCTCACCTACTGAACAGGGATCATGAACCCCTTTAATTGATGCTCCAAATCTTAAGACTTTTTCCCCCTTAATGGATATGAAAGGAGTCAAACCAGAATTCAAACTCATTAGTTTGCTGAAAGCCTTTTAGGTTGCAGGGTTACAGGATATATTCAAATGAGACTTTTATAGGTCTTGCAATTTCAGTAGAGACTTCAATGCCTAAGAATAATAGGTCAGGTGCCACATACTCCCATATGTTAGGATAAGGGCTAGAATATCTATAGACAGGCCAAGAGATGGTAAAATCAGCTCTGCCTGTGAATAAGCCACACACCCACTTCCAGTCTATATGAGAGATTTCCATTAGATTTGGGAGTGAAGTTTTCCATAAAAAGAACTGTTAGGGTATTGAAGTTGTTTTCATCTTCTTTCATGGTAGGAGGGTAAAGTAATCATTCGGCCAAGTGAAGGGGGCATCAATAACACACTTTTCAGAGCTTTATATGGATCCATCAAATTTGGAGCACACGGGAACTATTTTTCAATTCTGCTAGGAGAGGCCTAAGATAACTTCTGTCGGCCTGTGGCAGGACAGAGAGGAATGTAACTGCTCTGAGAGCATGCTGCTACATTTCCATCAACAGAAAAGCCAAGATGCATGTGTTCCAGAGGCTGAACCTGGACGTGACCTGAGGTTTACACAATGGAATACTATGCAGCAGCAAGAAAAAAGAAGAAATTCCTACCTTTTGCTACAGCATGGATAGAACTGGAGATTATTACTCTAAGTGAAATATGCCAGTTGGTGAAAGATAGATACCATATGCCCTCACTTAGAAGAGTAATCTGATGAACAAAACAAACAAACAGACAAACAAACAAGCAAAACAGAACCAGAGACATGGAAATAGGAAACAGACTGACAGGTGCCAGAGGAAAGGGGGAAGAGGGAGAATGGTGGAAAGAAGGGGAAGGGATTAGTCTAAGAACGTGTATGAATGACTCATGGACATGGACAACGGTGTGGGGATTGACTGTGGGAATGAGAGGTGGGCTAGATGGAGGAGAGTGAAGGGGGAAATTGACACAACTGTAATGGAATAAAAAAAGAATTTTAAAAAAGGATCTTGCAAAAGTGATTAACAGAGGCAGAGGGGAACTGGTGGGAAGCCTCTGGGCTGAGAAGAGGGGCTCATTGTAGGCCTGACGGTAAGTGCTAAGGAATGCATTTTCCAGCAGAGGAATCTGTGAGGAAGCCATGGAAGCTCCATGTGAGATTTTTCAAAAGAAAAAGTAAAAAACAAAAAAAAACCCAAAGTAATTATACTTTTAAAACATGTTTATTGATTGATTTTAGAGGGAGAGTAAGGGAGGGAGGAAAAGTGGGAAGGGGGGAGAGAGAGACAGAGAGAGAGAGAGAGAGAGAGAGAGAGATTTGTTGTTCCACTTATTTATGCATTCATTGGTCAATTCTTGTATGTGCCCTTCCTGAAGATAGAATCTGCAACCTTGGTGTATCAGAACAACACTTGAACCAATTATGATACCAAGCCAGTACTAAGGTAATTATGTTGATTACAGCTGTACCAACATCATACAGTTATGCCCATCTTTCTTTGCTCTGTCTCTCTTCAGGTTCTGAAGCTGCCTCCAGCAAGTAGGTAAGAAAGCAGAGCAAGAAATACTGACAAAGCTCACCCAGTACCCTTCCTCACTGCAGGCTTCCAGACCCCCAAATGTACTCCGCTGAAGCGATAGATACATGTGAAATCAGATATTTTAGAATTTTAGAATTTTTACAGGACAAGATTCCTTAATATTTCATGGGAGTGTCAAAAAACCTTTTTATTATCTAATATATGTATATATATACATCAGCACATGTGAACTAGGTGACAAGTATAATATTCATAGCAGCATTGTCCATTAACAGCAAAACAACATAAACAACACATTCTCATTGAGAGAAAAATGTAAAAATAGATTGTGTTATGTCTCATTCAATGAAATGTGATATAGTGGTGAAGATGAATAAAATACAGATATGTTCAATAATAAAGATGATTTGTGGTTATATAATATTGAAGGTGAAAAATCAAGTTCTAGAAGACTACATATAGTATCTTTTCTCATAAGGCAAAAGAAAGTAAAACTGAATAATATATTTCAACATTTGAAAATATATTAGGCAATAAGCTATAAAAAGACAAAAAATTAAGAGGCAGACAATGGAGGACTGTGCTAACATTTAGGGTGGAAATGCAGGGTGGGGTTGGGTCAGGGCTAGAAGTAAGTTATTGGCAATGTTTCAGTTCTGTGATTGGATGGATTGTGGAGATCTACTATATTATGAATATAAATGACTGCATGCAATTAACAATAAAAAGACACATCCATGAAGACATTCTGGACCAAGAATTATAATTAATTTATTTTGATGGTTTATAGGAAGGAAGGAAGGAAGGAAGGAAGGAAGGGAGGAAGGGAGGGAGGGAGAAAGGGCTGGCCCTTACCAGTGTGGCTCAGTGGGTTGGTCATCGTCCCGCAACATGAGAGGTTGCTGGTTTGATTCTCAGTCAGGACACATGCCTGGGTTTCAGGACAGGTACCCCTGGTTGGGGGTGTGCAAGAATCAACCAGTTGGTGTTTCTCTCTCACATTGATGTTTCTCTCCCTCTCTTTCGCCACACATTTTCCCCTCTCTAAAAATCAATAAATAAAATTGAAAGAAGGAAGGGAGAAAGGAAGGAAGAAAGAAAGTTAGTTCAGAGTTCTAGCTGATATCCCCCAGCTTTGGCTGGAGAAGAATGAGTCCAGGAAGCAATGGAGTGGGCAGAAAAATAAATGTTCCTTCTTTATTGTACCTATGGCATCCAACCTTTTCAAAGACTGATTTTTCCCCCCTGGCTCACACATGTGTAAGGGGAAAAGCTTTGACTGGCTGTTTAAAACATGGTAATAATGTCTTGTCAAAGTCTAAGGGTGAGATGAAGATGAAAACTAAAATGTCAGGGCTGTATTTGTAAAACAAGCGGAAGCGATCTGAAGGTCTGAAGAGAATGTTTCCTCACCAGCTTAATTACAGATCTTGATGTTAATGCTGATGTTCATAATTTTCTCTTTTTCAAGTAAAGGTTATTCTGTCACTGAGTGAAGAATGGAGAGCAACCTGTCAAAGACAGGCTCAGTGGTGGTTCTGAATGATCTGATTAGATGGAATCAGAGGCTCCAAAAAGCAGAAGAAAGAAAAAATTGAGAGCTCCTGGAAGAAGACACTCCTCTCAATTTTACGAAGTGATTTTACATCTAAGAAAAGATCCTATAATCGGGGCAGGAACATTGGAACTTACTGTTAAATAGCATGGCTTTCTCCAACATTTTTTATGTGCCTGAGAGGAAGAAGAAAGACTAAGACATGTCTGAAACTGGTGGGATACCAGAAAGGGCATTAGTAATGTCTATAGGGACCTCAGCTAAGACAGGTTTTAGTACTAATTGGAATGCCCAGGGCCCCAGAAGCTTGTCTTCTCTCACCTACTAGCAGACTGGGCACAGGATGCCTTGGTATCTGTATGCTGTTAGAACTGAAAAATGGCACGTGTCATTTGAGTGTAACGACAGTAGAAGGAGTTGGGAAACAGATCTCATAGGGACTGGATAAGGCAGGAGTGAATTCGCAAATCCACTATACAAAATCAGATAACTAATGAAGGTTCCTTCTTTTTGGCACCTCTCATTCTGTTGATAGTGATGGTCTTTCCCTGGGCCATAAAGCTTGCTGAAGAACGGTTCTGTCTGGCCTGCATCAAATGTACAGATGTCTGCTTGTTTCCTCCTTCTATTTTGCACTGGCTCCAAGATGCCACACTCCAGTGAGATTTGGAATGAAATAGATAGGTCTTAGTCTGGTGGCCTTGGGAAAAAGTCCACACGTTGGTCCTGGAAGGTGAAGAAAATGACTGTGACATATCACTTACCAATACATTCACAAGGATGGCTGCCAGTGAAAACTGACTTAGCAAATTAGAGATAACTCAGATCGAGATAAAAGCTATTCCTGGAGCATTTGTATGAAGTAGCTGATCAGACTATTTAATGGAGCAGATGGGCTCTTGGAACATGGCAAGTGGCACCTGGTGACAAGTGTCCAATCTCTTCTAGTCTTTTAAATTTTAAATTGGGGCAGAGGATAAGTACAAAAAAATGCCAAAGGTTACTTGAATCCAGAAAATGTTGTTGATCATTGCTTTCATTCAACAGATTTGCCTTAGTGATACCACACCATGGTCAGTGACCATGTGAGATTAACAACACTGATTTATGGAGCAGCTTTTGTGGGCACTGAAGTGGTTTTCAAATGGGTACTAATATTTAGTCACCATATAAGGAAATGTATAAGTAGCTCAGCAAGCCTGCCACATTGCCTTGTTTAGATACCCATTAAAGAAAGGCACAGGAATCACTGAGAGCCTCGCTACAGTAATGTTTATCTGTCAAGGCTGGAGTTGGTTGGAAGGTCTGAGTGGGGAAACTAAGCTCCTTCAGATACGTGCTGAAGTGCGAGAATGAAATCACCTGTCACAGAAAATATCCATGGGCTACTTGAAGTGATTGCAGCCATTTGTTCCTTATGGCCAGCAGGACGGAAACCACATTTCATTTCTTCAAACCCCTTATAATTAAGCAGAAAACTTAGGACTTGGCAGACCTGTGAGAGATAAACTTACTCCTGTGGCAGGAAAGCAGCTTGTAGGGGGTCATGGTCCAAGAAGGCAGACTCAGAAGGCTACCTTAATTGACAACCTTCTTAACCATGCAACCTTTTTGTTTTTTTTAAATTACATTTTATTGATTATGCCATTACAGTTGTCCTATTCCCCCCTCATTCCCCTCCACCCTGCACACTGCTCCCCCATCATTTCCCTCCTTTTCGTAATTTATGTCCATGTGTCAGAAGTTCTTTAGATTCTATATTTCCCATACTATTCTTGCCATCTTCCCCACCTATTTTCTACCTACCATCTATGCTACTTATTATCTGTACCTTCTCCCCTCTTCTCCTCCTCCCACTCCCCTGTTGCTAACCCTCCATGTGATCTCCATTTCTATGGTTCTGCTCCTGATCTAGCTGTCCTCTTAGATTGTTTTTGTTTTAGGTGTGGTTGTTAATAACTGTGAGTTTGCTGTCCTTTCACTGTTCATATTTTTTATCTTCTTTTTCTTAGATGAGTCCCTTTAACATTTCATATAATAAGGGCTTGGTGATGATGAACTCCTTTAACCTGACCTTATCTGAGAAGCACTTTATCTGCTCTTCCATTCTAAATGAAAGCTTGCTGGATACAGCAATCTTGGATGTAGGTCTTTGGGTTTCATGACTTGGAATATTTCTTTCTAGCCCCTTCTTGCCTGTAAGGTCTTTTTTGAGAAATCAGCTGACAGTCTGATGGGAACTCCTTTGTAGGTGACTGTCCCGTTATGTTTTGCTGCTTCTAGAATTCTCTCTTTCATTTTAATCTTGGCTAATGTAATGATGATGTGCGTTGGTGTGTTCTTTCTTAGGTCCAACTTCTTTGGGACACTCTGAGCTTCCTGGACTTCCTGGACTTCCTGGAAGTCTATTTCCTTTGCCAGATTGGGGAAGATCTCCTTTATTATTTGTTCAAATAAGTTTTCCACTTGTTGCTCTTCCTCTTCCCCTTCTGGTACCCCTATAATTTGAATGTTGGAAAGTTTAAAGATGTCCTGGAGGTTCGTAAGACTCTCCTCATTTTTTTTTTGAGTTCTTGCTTCTTTATTCTTTTCTGTTTGGTCATTTTTTTCTTCCTTCTGGTCCACCCCCTTAATTTGAGTCCCAGTTTCCTTTCCATCACTATTGGTTTCCTGTGCATTTCCCTTCATTTCAATTAGTTTAGCCTTCATACATTCCTCTAATTTGTGACTAAAATCAACCAGTTCTGTGAGCATCCTGATCACCCGTGTTTTGAACTGTGCATCTGAAAGGTTGGCTATCTCTTGGTCGCTTAGAATTAGTGGCTCTGGGGCTTTGAGCTGTTCTTGAGCCATAATGTTTTGGTCTGTTCATGCCTGTTACATATGAGGGGCGGAGCCTTAGGTGTTCATGAGGGTGGGGCGACCCAGTCACTGGGTTGTGATGCTGCATGTGGGGGCAGGGACAGAGAGGGGCAATGGCATTTGTTCTGCTCTCTCTCGGATTTCAGTCCCCTCTGCTGCTTCCTACAGCAAACCTAGCCCCCCTGATGCCGGTTTCTGGGTGTGTGGGCCTGTGCACCCTTCAGAACCCTGTGGGTCTCTCCGACAAACTCTCTGTGAGCCTGGGAGCGTCTCCTGGCACCTCAACCCCAGAAGTCTTTCCAATTGGTGCTTTCAGGCTCTAATTCCCATCACTGGGGCCCTATCCCAAGCAGTCTGTCTCACTGCTCACTCCTTCATCTGGTTTATCTGTGCGGGAATGTGTGACCGTGGTCAACCAGCTGCCTTACACCCTCACTGGGTCCATCTGTTACCACTCCACGCCTGGGCTCCGCCAACCGCTGCTTGTGCTCCTGTGTGCCTTGGTTCGTCTGGCTGATCTTTCCTGCCAAACCCCACTCTGCCGCTGACTCCGCCCCTCTTACCAGTCTTACTGAATGGTTCGGTGGTGTTGGACTTTTATACAGTTCAATTTTCTGTGTTTTGGCTGTGTTTTTGTTACTAAAACTTTGTTGTCTTTAAACTTGGTTGTGCAAGGAGGCACAGTGTTTCCACCTACGCCTCCATCTTGGCTGGAAGTCACCATGCATCCTTTCAATAAACCATTGCATTTATGATAAAGAGCATCAGTCATGTAGTTTGAACATTTGAATTGGTACTGGTTCAGCCTGGGTGTTGGAGATCCCTGAGTTATAGTGCTAAGGAGCATCTATCTGAAGATAAAGATTATTTCTGGGATGGTTATAAGTCCCATGATGATAATGTACTTCACCTCTTGTTGTAATGAAAAAAAAAGTTGAAACTAAAGTCTGTGGAGGATAGAAAAATATACTGGGCTGGTTATCTAAATATCTATATTTCAATTCCTGTTCTCCATGGGTCAGTTGTACTGGGTAGATGCTTGGCAGTCATTAGGTTTATGGTTCCTCGATAGTGCCCGCTCCAGAGGACAAGCTTAGGGATCATTACTGAACCATTTAGCTGTGCTGGAGTCATGTGATATAGGGAAGGGTCAGTCAGTGTTCTGAGACTGTGGGCTGAGTGTTCCTCTTTGGAACATTTTGGAATTTATGGTGTCTTCTCTTTCTTCCCTATAGGTGGGAATTAGAAGCCTTCACAGTCTTTTTGCTTAGAAGTACTTAGAGAGCCAATGGGAATCTTAGCCCTTCCAAGGCAAGGAGGCATGAAAAGTACTTTAGTCTTACAGGTACAAAAAAGCCTTTGGGTGAGACCTCCTCTTTCCCACTCCTTTACTCTGGAAATGTTTTCAGCATTAAGATGCTAAGTTTAGATCAGAGAATTGAGAACTGGGTACGGTCTAAGGGGGATGATGTGTTGAAGAGCTGGCTTCTGATTTTACTTCTAGGCTCATTCTTTTGGGGCCAAACCTTGATAGCTCTATGGGGCTTTGACTAATTAACCAAGAAATTCTAATATATTGTTTGAGGAAAATATTTCCTTTAAATAAACAAACAATTTTGCAGTGATGATTGTCTTTATTTTCTGTGGGAACTTGGAGCAGTGACAGGAGGATAATTGAGGATTTACATTTTCAGGATGAAAAGACTGGTCATTTTGGTTTGTTTTTCCCTAAAAAATGACATTTATTTGTTCTGATTGTTTCTTGTGTCATTTTCCTTTTGTATTGTTTTTATAAATTTATTCACTCTCTAATTTGTCACAAGAGGAGGTACCAAAGCACTGGTTATAGAAAAACACATGTATCCTTTTTGATTTCAACTTAAATTCTAGGGATAACTGCTGGCAACTTGAGATTAGTGCAAATTTCATTTAACATTCATAAGATAGTTCATTAATTAATGGATTGAATGATTAAGTGGATATTCGCTGTGCCCTCCACATAATGCTGTTTTCTACATTACACTTTCACCTAGAGCTTCTATCTTGAGGACTTTGGATCCCTGGAGGGTTTGAGAACAGTTTTCAAAATGCTACAAATCCCCCGAATTTACATGCAAACTTTGTGGATATGCTTATCTAAATATATGAATTTATAGCTTTGATATGATTTCCAAAGGGCCCTGTAACCTCAAAAATATAAGACCAACTAATTTAAAATCTAAATTCTCTAGGTTCACAGGCCTTATATTTTCTTTCCTTAGTGTCTGTTAGCACAAAAATCAATGTACAGTATAAAATTCATCAGTGTGGGTTAATTCAATATCTTAGGCATTTATTGAATGCCTATTTTGATTCTGGCAAAATGTTTCTAGGCTAAGTATGTAAGGTTGAAGGTAACCGAGTAGAAAAGGGGGAGTTTCAGGGCTGTCTGAGGGGCTCATTCCCATCAGCCACCCACTGAATCAAAAGTTCAAGGAGAGGAGTAGATCCAGAGGCATGATCTGCCCACAAGATTTTCCAGGTTATTCTTCTATAGAATCAAAATCGCAGGTTTCAAAGTTATGACACTGGTGGAACAGATAAATAGGTAAACATTAAATAAATATACTTGAAGACAAGATGAACTCTCTTCTAAAAAATAATCTCATTAACATGAACTAAAAAGCAGTGAAAACTATGTGAATTTCAGAATATTCCTAACTGCGAACAAGATCTTGAGATGTGAGAAAATTTCAATCAGAACAAAATGATAAGACTTGGAAATTCTAAGTATAAATTTTTTTTAATTGATTGGTGATTTTAGAGGGAGAGAGGAGCTCAAACCCATAACCTTGGTTATCAGGAAGATGTTTATCAGAAAGGATCTCTACCCAATTGAGCAACCTGGCTAGGGCCCCAAATACGGAAGTTTTGACAGTGGAGGAGGGCAGGGGTACAGAGTTTTCTGATGTCCTCCTCTGACAAAGAGAGTGTCCAGATAGGTGAATACGTAGTGTATGGATCAGGTACAAATGTATTAAGGCAGAACGGCAAACCAAGAACTATGTAAGTCAATCTATTTGAGTTGGCTGACAATACCTTCACAACTGTGTAGCTCTACCATAAATTCACCCCCCTTTTGTTCATATTCAAGCCTGTCATAAACAGTGTGTATAGCTGGGACTCAGACAAGTAGATGGCATTTCCAAGAGCCAATTTAATATAATACGCATTTTTAAAAGCATACACATTCATCAGAACTTCTCAATTTAAAAAAAGCTAGCTCATTATTAGAAAAGTACTTAGAATGTCTGGGATACCCCGAGGGAGCCGGTATTTGTCATTTAGGCTGACAATTCAGCTTAAATGATTACCTGTATCTCAATGTCATTAGCTGATTGGCTAACTGGGGTTTTCTTTGGGGATTTTGTTCAAGAAACTAGTTTTTTAATATTATGTTAGTTTTCTATGGCTGCTGTAATAAATTGCCACAGAGACTAAAGCTTAAAGCAACAGAAATTTACTCTCTCACAGTTCTGGAGGCCCAGAGTCCAAAATCAAGGTGTCAAGAGGGACACATTCCCTCTACAGCCTCAAGGCGAGAGTCTGTTCCTTGCCTCTTCCAGCCTCTGGAGGCTTGTGGATGCGTCTTTCTGCTTCACGCCTTCCCCTGTGTCTCCTTGATTTGACTCTCAAAATTCCTTTTCCCCCTCTCTTATAAGGATACTTACACAATGTTTTCCACTTTATTGATTTCTGCTCTAATTTTCTTCTGATTACTTTGGATGTAATTCCCTCTCTCTCTCTCTTAGTTTCCTAAAGAAAGAAGCTTAGAGTATTTATTTTAGATGTTTCCTTTATTGTAATAGATGTACTCAGTATGCTGTAAAATTCAATATGCTGTAAATTTCCCTTTAAATACTGTTTTCACTCTGTCCTACAAAGTTTGATAAGTTGTATGTTCAGTTTCATTTACTTTGAAATTAAACTTTTCTGAAGATTTTTTTATGATACATTGTGTTTGATCTCCGAATATTTTAATTTTTTTCAAGTTATCTTTCTGTTATTAGTTTAATTTGGTTGTGGTCTTATGATATCTGTTCTCTTACATTTGTTAAGGTGTGCTTTACAGCCCAGAATGTGGTTAACTTGGTGAGTGATCCATTGCATCTTGAGGAGAATGTGTTGGATGAAGTCTTCTGTGTCACTTAGATCCAATTACAAGCATAACTTGTTTTACTGTGTTTTGCTTCACTGTACTTTGCAGACTTCGCATTTTTTACAAATTGAATATTGTGGCAACCCTGTTTTGATCAAGTCTATTGGCACCATTTTTCTAATAGACTCAGATGATGGTTAGCATTTTTCATCAGTATTTTTAAATTAAGGTACACACATTTTAAAAATGTTATTGCACACTTAATAGATTACATTATGCTGTAAAAATAACTTTTATAAACACTGAAAAACCCAAACAAAACCATGTGACTTGCTTTACTGTACTATTGGCTTTATTGTGGTGGTCTGGAACTGAGCCTGCAATATCTCTGAATTATGCTTTGTACATCCTAGTGCTGTTAAGTTCAATTTTATCTTTACTGATTTTCTGCTGGATCTGTTTCCAACTATAATAGAGGATTCATCTATTTCAAAGTGGAATTCTTGTAAACAGCATACAGAGGGTCTTGTTTTTTAAAATTTATTCTAAAAGTCTGCTTTTAACTGGTCACATTATAATGATTATTGACAAGAGTGGCAAGACGGCGGCAGAGTAGAATTTATCTCATACTGCCTTCCAGAACCAAACTGATATTAAAAATAAAGAGGGGAACATCCACCTGAAATAAACAACTGAAGACCACCTGAAGAGGAGATATCTAACTAATGATGAACAGAAACCACCCAAGACTGGTAGAAAAGGCAGGGATACAATAGGGGCTGGTGCCTTTCACAGGCAGCAAACCAAAGTTGTCGCATGGCTGTGGGAGCTTTCCCTGGACAGAAGTAAAGGCTGGACCCTGAACTGGGCTTCTGAGCACAGAACGCTAGTGCTGGGTTCTCCTGCCCATACAGCATCCAGTGGTAAAAAGCCATGGGTATTTTGCCCACTGGAGAAAGATGGAGCCCACTGGAGACAAAGCCACCTTTTTTCTTTCCTTTTCTTTTTTTTAAAAGGGCCAACACACAGGGTTCACACTCCCAGTCACTTACCTTGGACTCAGGCAAGGGAGGCCAGCACGGTCTATAGTTGTGTGAGGAAAGCCTGGAGTGGGAGGCTTGGGTGAAAGGCATGGGGATATGCATGCTGGGTCCCCAGTGTTAGGATATATCCTGATACCACAGCAGCCATTCTTTTTAAAGAAGAACAAGTCCCTCTCACGGGGAAAACAATTACTCTTCCCTTTGGGAAACTGCTTGCTCACCCCACCCTCTGAATTCTGCTTGCCCCAACCAGCATACATTAATTTTTTAAAGTTTAAAATGTTTTCCTTTGTTTCTTACTTTCCCTGAACATACATCCTATTCCCTGCCGAGGATACTGCAATATAGGCAGACTCAGAGATGCTAGAGACTGGCTTTAGGGCATAGCCATCCCGTACACTTTCCCAGGAACCAGACTGGTGCATGCTCTCATGGGAGAGCCTAGGAACATCCTCCCATTTTCCAGCAGACCCAAATGCTGGGGTCTGGAGGTCCCATCCATTATCTTACTACAAGCTTCTCCCTGCCAAGTGCTGGGAAATAATCTGGGGCAGACTTAGATGTGTGGTATGAACAAAGGGGAACATAACTACCATCTTCCCTGAAGTCTGACTGGCACTTCCCACAGAACATCCTGGGGTTCCATCTTCCCAGTTCCACCAGAAGACCTCTGAGAAACAGATGGGTCAATAGCTAAACTAAGACCAACAGCAGGACCGTAAGCAGAGGCAGGTGGAGGCAGTTCCAGCAGTGCCTTTGATAGTTGACCCACCCTTGACCTCTGTGCTGATAAAAAGCCAGACTTATGGAGAAGCGAGGCCTATCCAGGATGCAGACAAGCCAGAATGAGACAGCTGCCAATTATGAATTGCATATAGCTTTGAACAGGCTGCCTAGAGCTAGACGAGGCAGCACCTGGCTTGGCTTACACCAGTTTCAGATAACATTAGAGTTGTATCCAGAGGAAGAAGCCAGCAGAGAAGCACTAAACTCTGTTGAGATGAATCCCACATTGTTATTTTTCATTATTTTTGTTATTTTTTCTTTCATGTGGCTTTATAACATTTTTTCCTCAATGAAAATTTTTCTCTATTTTTCTTTCTACTATCATATTTTCATCTTCCCTTTTCTTATTTTGCCTTTTTTCCTTTCTTCTCTTATTTTCTTAAATTTTATTTTTTCCCTTTCTTAGTTCTTTTGTGGACATTCCTTGTTCCTATGCCTTCCTCTTATTGTTGTTCTTCCCTCTATCCTCTCATAATCATTTTCCTTTTCTTTAATTTTTATCATATTCTTGTTCTTCTTAAAATATCCTATTTCTCTTTCCACTGTTATTATTCTTTGTTCTTTTATCATTGATTTTACTGTGGTTGTTGGGTTTTTTTTCTCTTGTGTGAATTTGGTTTTCCATGTTGTTTTGCTTTGTTTTGTCAGCATCAGTAAACAGCGTATAAGACATGGGGGGAGTGGTGAGCCTCTCAGTCAGCCAGGCAGAGGGAAGAACCCACCAATGAACAGGCCAACAACAATGAAGACCCAAATACAACAGGGAGCCCACATGAAATGCACAAGAGGCATTCCTAGAGCATCCAGCTCAAGAGATCAAGGAGACTACACTGCTGAGTCCCACAGGACTCCTACCACACATAAAGCCACCCCATGAAGACTGGGAGTCAAAGCAGATCTATCTAATATGTAGGAACAAAAAGAGTCAGCTAAAGTAGGAAAATAAAGAAACAATTCCCAAACGAAAGAAAAGGAAGACTCCCCAGAAAAAGTGTTAAATGAATCGTGGCAAGAAATTTAGCAGACATAGAGTTCAAAGTAATGACTATAAGGATGCTCAAGGAAGAGAGTTAGAACTACCAGGAACTTAGTGGGAACTACATTAGCATGAAAAAGGACATAGAAAATGTGAATAAGAACAAATTGGGGAGTTCCAGCCAAGATGGAGGTGCAGGTAGAAACGCTTCTCTCCCTCACACAACCAAAAGGAGGATAACAACCAATTTAAAAATAATAAACAACCAGAAGTGCCAGAAAATCAAACTGCATGAAACTCCAACAACCAAGGAGTAAAAGAAACATTCATCCAGACTGGTAGGAGGGGCAGAGATGGGCAGACAGGCAGGTGGAAAAGCTCTGCAGCAAGGCTGTGGACCACGTGGGCAAGGAGGGGCTAGCTGAAACTAAAGACTCAAAACCTCTAACTATAAAATACTGAGGAGGTTGAAAAGGTGGGAGAAACTCCCAGTCTCACAGGAGAGTTCAGTGGAAAGTGGGGCTAGGGCCTAGAGAGGGAGTGGCATTGTTCCCTCTCTGGCCCCTCCCCCACATACAGTGCTACTACGCAGCAAAGTACTACTATGCCCCACCCTGGTGAATACCTAAGGCTCCACCTCCTACCATGCAACAGGTGCAGCAAGACATAGGCAGGAAAATCTCTAGAGGAAAACATAGGCAGGAAAATATTTCATGCATCAATATTTTCACTGATATGTCCCCTAGAGCAAGGGACATAAAGGAAGGAATAAACAAATGGGATCTCCTCAAAGTAAAAAGCTTCTGCATGGCTAAAGAAAATGGAATTAAAATAAAAAGACAACCAACCATATGGGAAAACATATTTTCCAATGATACCTCAGACAAGGGTTTAATCTCTAAAATATATAAAGAACTCACATGACTCCACTCTAAGAAGACAAGCAACCCAATTAAAAAGTGGGCAAAGGACTTGAACAGACACATTTCCAAGGAGGACACACAGAGGATCCAGAGACACCTTTTCATCCATGAAAAGATGCTTAGCATCACTAGCTATCAGAGAGATGCAAATTGAAACTGCAATGAGATGCTGCTTCACACTGGTCAGAATGGCCACCATAAACAAAGGAACAAACAGCAAGTGTTAGAGAGGTTGTAGAGAAAAGGGGACCCTAGTTCACTGTTGGTGGGATTGAAGACTGGTGCAACCACTGTGGAAAACAGTATGGAATTTCCTCAGAAAACTAAAAATGAACTGCCTTTTGACCTAGCACTACCACTGTTAGGATTATACTCTAAGAATCCCGAAGCACCAGTTCAATAGAACCTGTGCACCCCAATGTTCATAGCAACACAATTTACAATAGCCAAGTGATGGAAGCAACCTAGGTGCTCATCAGTAAATGAATGGATCCAAAAATTGTGGTGCATTTACACAATGGAATTCTATGCAGCAGAAAGAAAGAAGGAGCTCCTACCCTTTGCCACAGCATGGATGGAACTGGAAAGCATTATGCTAAGCAAAATGAGCCAGGCAGTGAAAGACAGTATGATATGATATGATATGATATGATACCATATGATCTCACCTTTAACAGGAACCTAAACAACGAGGCAAAAAAAAACCCAAGCAAAATATAACCAAAGACATTGAAATAGAGAACAGGCTGACAGTGACCAGAGGGGAGAGGGGAGGGAATTTCAGGGGAAAAGGGGAAAGAAGGGTTTGCAGGAACAAGTATAAAGGACACATGGACAACAACAAAGGGGGTGTGGAGATGAGAGGGAGGTGGGGAGGGTAGGGGGGATGGGCTGGGATGGGGGTAAAAGGCAGAAAAGTGTACAACTTTATTTTAATTGAACAACAATTAAAATAAAAAAGGAAGAAAATATGATGAAAAACTATATGCCAAGAAGTTGGACCAACTTTGTGGAATGGATAGATTTCTCAGAAGAATGATATGATATAATCTCAGAAGAATGAATCAGGAAGAAGCACAACACCTGAATAGACTGATAAAAACTAATCAGACTGAAGCAGTAATAAAAAAACTCCCAGCAAAGAAAAGTCCTGGAGCAGATGGCTTCATAAGCGAATTTTACTAATCACTGAAAGAAGAACTAACACCTATCCTTCTCAAATTATTCCAAAACATACAAGAGGCAGGAAGTCTCCCAAACTCTTTTTATGAGACTAGTATCATTGCAATTGCAAAACACACCAAAGAAAGAAAACTATAGGCCAATGTCCCTGATGAACATTGATGCTAAAGTCCTCAATAAAAAACTAGCAAACTGGATCCAGCAATACATTAAAAATCATACACCATGATCAAGTGGGATTTATCCCTGGGAGGCAAGGTTGGTACAATATGCACAAATCAATAACTGTGATACATTACAAAAACAAAATGAAAAATAAAAAATCACATGGTCATATTAATAGATGCAGAAAAAGCATTTGGTAAAATTCAGTACCCATTTATGATAAACATACTCAGCAAAATGAGAACAGAGGGGTCATACCTCAACATAATTAAGGACACATGTAAAAAACCTATAGCCAGCCCTGGCTGGTGTCACTCAGTGAATTGAGTGTCAGCTTACAAACCAAAGGGTCGCTGGTTTAATTTCCATTCAGGGCATGCCTGGGCTGCAGGACATTCCCCATTAAGGGGAGTGTGAGAGGCAACCACACATTGGTGTCTCTCTCCCTTTCTTTCTCCCTCTCTTCCCTCTTTAAAAATAAATCAATAAAGTGAAAAAAACCCTATAGCCAACATCATACTCAATGGGCAAAAACTCAAAGTGTTTCCTCTAACATCAAGAACAAGACAGGGATGTCTGCTTTCACTACTCTCATTCAACACAGTACTGGAGGTCCTAGCCACAGTGAACAGACAAGAAGAAGAAATAAAAGGCATCCAAATTGGAAAGGAGGAAGTAAAACTGTCATTCACAGATGACATGATTTTGTACATAGAAAATGTACAAAAAGCTAATCAAGCTTAGCTTATGGCTAAGCTCCACTACAAAACCTCTAGACCTAATAAAGGAATTTAGCAAAGTAGCAGGATACAAAATCAATATTCAGAAATTGATGCCATTTCTATACATCAATAATTAACTAATAGAAAAAGAGGAAAACAATCCAATATACCATTGCAACAACAAAAGAAAAGAGATACTCAGGAATAAATTTAACCAGGGAGGTGAAAGATCTGTAATTTAGAAAACTATAGGACATCAAAGAAAAAAATTGAGGAAGATAAAAATAAATGGAAGAATATACCATTCTCTTCAAAAATGATGTTGGGAGAACTAGACCAGTACTTGAAAAAAATGAACTAGACAACCAATTTACACTATACACTAGAATAAACTTTACATGGGTAAAAGACTTAAATATAAGTTATGATAGCATAAACATTCTACAGGAAAACAAGCAGTAAAATTTCAGATATCTTATATAGCAATGTTTGTCTATATATCTCTTAGGGCAAGGGAAATAGAAAAAAAGTAAACAAATGGGACTACATCAAAATAATAAGCTTCTGCACTACTAAAGAAACCATCAGCAAAATGAAAAGGGTACCCACTGTATAGGAGAACATATTTGTCAATGATACATTAACAAGGGTTTAATCTCCAAAATATATAAAGAACCCATTTGATTCAACACCAGAAAGACAAAGAATCCAATTTAAAAAATGGTCAAAGGACCTGAACAGACACTTCTCCAAGGAGAACATACAGATGACCCATCAACATGTGAAAAAATCCTTAACATCATTAGCAATTAGAGAGAGACGAATTAAAACCATAGTGAGATACCACCTCATACCTGCCAAAATGGAAATCATTAATAAATCAAGGAACAAGTGCTGGCAAGGATGTGGAGAAAAGGGAATCTTTTTTTAAAATATATTTTTTAATTTTTTTGAGATTTTATTTATTTTTAGAAGGGAAGGGAAGGAGAGGGGGAGAGAAGTATCAATGTATGGTTGCCTCTCATGGGTCCCCTGCTGGGAACTGGCCTGCAACCCAGGCATGTGCCCTGACTGGGAATCGAACCGCAATACTCTGGTTCGCAGGCCCGTGCTCAATCCACTGAGCTACACCAGCCAGGGCCCGAGAAAAGGGAATCTTAGTGCACTGTTGGTGGGAATGCAGACTGGTGCAGCCACTGTGCAAAACAATATGGAATTTCCTCAATAAACTAAAAATGGAACTGCCTTTTGACCCAACAATTCCAGTTCTTGGAATATATGAAGAACCTGGAAATACCAATTCAAAAGAATATATGCACCCCTGTGTTCTTAGCAGCGTTATTTATAATCCTAACATTTGGAAATGGCCTAAGTGCCCATCAGCAGAGAGGGGGTAAAAAAGCTGTGGTACATTTACACAATGGAATACTATATAGCAGTAAAATAGAAGGAATTCTTACCATTTATAATAGCATGGATGAAACTGGAGACTATCATGCTAAGTGAAATAAGCTAGGCAATGAAAGACAAATACCATATAATTTCACTTATAACTGAAATCTAACAAAAACACTAAAAAACAAAATAGAATCAGAGGCACAAGAACAAGAAACAGACTGATAGCTCTAAGAGGGGAGGGGTAAGGTTGGGACTGGTTGAAAAAAGATGAATGGATTAGACAAAGAACATATATGCATGACCCATGGCCATAAACCACGGTGTGGGGATTTACTGAGGGAAGGCAGAGCTCAGGGGAGGGGAGCAAAGGGGGAAATATTGAGATAACTATAATAGCATAAACAATTCAAAAATAAAAATAAAAATGAATAAAAATGGAGTTAAAAATAAATAAAATTATACAAATAAAAATGGTTATTGATATAGTTGGACTAATATCTACCATGTTTGTAATAGTTTTCTATTTATTATCCTTGTTCATTGCTTCTTTGTGTTATTCACTCTTTTTTGCTTTTGGTTTTAAGTGAGAATTTTATATGATACCCTTTTCTTTCTTCTCTTAGCATACCAATTTCCTTCCTCCTGGTCAGTTAGGCTCTAGAAAACCCTAGTTGGTTAGGCTCTGGTAAAGTATTTTCCTTTCGTGATGGGAACCTGTTAAAAAGAACAAATTATCCTGAGCTTATTTAAAAATTGTTACTTTACCTCTTCTGCCAGTAACATGAATGAATTTTTCTCTAATCTTTTTAACCAGTACTCAATGGAGCTCTTGGAGGTAAAATTTATGGTTGGGCCCGGGAGTTTTTATCTTTCAAGCTAGTCAATGCTTCATCTTTAGCAATTATTTAATCACCATTTAAGTGTTCCTAACAGGCTCCAGCAGCAGCTTCTGCTCCTGGTAAGCTGTGATTATCTGTATTCGACTGTCTCTGCACTTTTCAGGTCAGTGGTGTGCCCTTCACTTTAGTGCTCCGATAGATTTGAGAAGAGTTGTGGATTTCCAGTTTTCTCAGCGTTGTTTTCTTGTAAAAACAGAAGTGATGATCTCCAACTTTTTACGTTAGACTCGAAACTGAGTCACTGAAACCTACTTTTTAGATATTATACAGTGGACATATTTATTGGGAAAAAGGGTTGTGCTTTATAAACATTAGATCCTCTTCCAAGCCTCATTACTTTTTTTAAAATGATTCTAACAAATATTGTTTCTATAAGTTCAAGCAGTTGCAAAGTCACTAAATATGATGGTGACATTGCAGTTTTGAAGCAATATACAAATTGGATGGAGGAAAGTCTGGATATAAACCATGAGGGTGAAGTCTCGGCCTCAGTTTAGCACTTCTGCTGTGGTTTAGAAAAAGCTTCTTCACATCTCTGGATCTCAGCTTCTTCACCTATGGAATAGGCAGTCAATTTAAGTTGCAATTAGCACGGACATTCTGCTGTTCTATAGAATGATTCTTTTAAGGATTCATAGCAAAAACGTGCCTAATTTCTTGAACACATTCTTAGTTCTTATTTGTGAAATACTTTATTGAGCAAATAGTTTATTGTAGCAGTGGATCTGGGTATTCTGTCTAGCAGCTTTCCATTTTCTAAATGGGAAGAAGTGGATTTGATGGTGCTCTCATTTGTTTTAAACACAAGAAACTTAATTCTTAGTGTTAATATTAGTGTTAATATTCTTAATATTACAGATCTTCTGAAAACTAGACCAATTGGGCTCAGTTGAGCAAAGTAGTTTTTGCTACATTAACTGAAGTAGTTTTTGCTGATTAATTGAAAGGAGGATAAAAGCTACAGATATTAAATACCAATTTTCAGCCCTTAATACACAAATTACTGAATTTGTCAACAAATTGTTAGAACATGAAAAGCTTTGTTAGTTAGCTGACTGTTTAAGCTATCGTGCTCCAAAAAGGTAGATTTTTTTCTTTTCTACAGATTTTAATAATTTCATATGGATTGACCAGGCAGATTTTCTTTTGTTACTATACAGGCACAGAAAGATTCTACTGTTGACCTGTATGAAATAAATTGACATTTTTTCTGCACTTTCTTTTTTTAATCAATTCAAATATCATTTATTCAATATATATGGCATGTCAGGTACTATTTTAAAGTTTGAAAATAAAATAAAAAATGATAGACAAGTCTTCAAAGAGTTAACAATTTTGTACGAGACAGAAATATCTTAGTGAAGTTAGGTCCTTGAAAGTTACACTAGGCTAGAGAAATCAATTTCAGAGTCAACCTACAGATGGTAAATGAAAACAGGAATGTGGATGAGCTATACCAGAGAGTGGAACCTTAAGAATCTCCAATATCTAAAGAGTCTCAGTGACAGGAAAAACTACTGAAAAGAAAAATTCAAAGAAGTAATTATGGAATTAAAATTTTGTCTCTATTTGAATTCCAAAAGTTTGTCTTTGTTAAAACTCCAAGACAAGTTTTGAGTACAGGGAATTTATTTGGAATGATCCCAGGAAGTAGATGAGTGAAGAGGTGAGACAGGGAAGAAAAGAAAACCAATGAAGTTTGCTTTATGGAGCAAGTTACAGTTGTGAGCAACTGAAGCTTAACTTCACTGCAGACCTCTGAGACCCAGTATAGGTGTGTGTTGTGAAATTGTCTTGCCTCTGGGGTGAAGGAGCTGACATATCTGTACAACAATTGTTGCTAGTCATTGTTAGGCATGGTTCTCAGTGGTCATTCATTCCCTGATACCACTGTCTCATCACGTGTGCATTGAGTAAGTTCCAGTGGTCAGAGAATCATCAGGCAAAAGAGTATCTGGTATTGGTGGTAGACAGTGTGGAAATGTTAAGTGCTTAAGAACTACGGATACAACATTAACAGCACCTGGCACAGTTTCGTGCCATGGGGACAATGGGAAGAGAAAGTTTCTGGGACACAGTAGTAGTGGACAATGTTAAAAAAGACTGACAAGTGAAATTAAGTTAAAAAAAAACCAGAATGAGTCATAAGCCAAGGAAAAAGTGCTAATAGACATGGAAAAAAAAGTAGAAATTATAAAAAGGAGATAGGAAATGAATCATTGATAGATTAAAATACAGGAAGAGATGGAATGAGGCTGTGTGTGAATGTTTATAACTAAAATTTAAAAATGCAAACAAAGATAAATTAAATAAAATTATCATTAAAAAGAAAAATACCCTTTTATGTTTTAATTCCTACACCAGTATATTCAGGAGACTCTCCTTGAGCTGCCAAGTCTGGATTAAGTGCCACTTCTTTTCTTTCCCACTCACCCTTGCTTATTTTTATGATGGAATTTACCACCCAAACTCCACATTCTTCATGTACTGCCTATGCAGGGATGGCAGGCACAGAGAGACATTAGAGCTCCATTTGGTTCATTTGAGCTATAAAACTCTGAACTACTTTGTGCAATCTCAGGACACATGAATAGAAACTAAACCAGCATCCTGGGGCACATAAACCTGGTCACACAGTGTCCATTCCAAACAGGTTAGTCACATCCTTGACGTTTTCTCCTGACACACTGATGAGTTGTTGCAGTGCAGCCCACCATCAGAATACAGAGTGACTGCTTTTTAGCAATTACATTTTTCCTAAACAGGCTCTAGATGGAGATATTCAACTACTGTTCTTTTGTTTTCAAAAGTTGAGGTGAACAATATTCTCAACAACAGAAAAAGTAAATTAAAATTATTCCTCATGTTTAACTTTCTCTAAGACTCATAGAAATGATTTAAAATATTACTTGCGGCAGATAAGATATGAAAAATATTTTTGAATTGTTAATCCAGATAATTTATTAAAGTAGGAGACTGCTGCATGTTACCTTTTTCCATATATATATTTTCTAAATAAGATACAAATCAATTGCCTTTTTATATGGAATAGATTTAATCAGAAATACAAAGGAGTTCCAACACTTCCATCTTTTTTAAAATCTGCACTTTGTAAACAACAATGAAGAATAGCAAAGTCAATCCATAATAAAAAAAAAGCAAAATTTGCAAATGTTCTTGCACAGATTTTAACATTTAGGTAAGGCTCAATGAATTATTATTATTTTATATTATTACAGAAAAATTGTGTGCATCACTTTCTCAGTTAATGGGCTATTCTGCACCCTGAGTACGTAAGTTTGGAGAAGGAAAATTAAATGGATCCCAGAGAGACATGGAGCGACGCAAGAACTAACCAACTCCTGACACAACAGGCAGACATTAACACCTCCGAGGTCCTGTTTTCTCTGCTGTCAAAACGGGAACTTTTTCTCGGCTGTACCTAGTTAGCGGACTGAAGTAAGTAAAACCCGGATTGTGATGGAGGGTAGGTGCGGCGGGGCCAGGGGCGGAGGCCGGGGCAGGCCGGCGGGGCGGCCGAGGGTGGCGCCTCAGGATGGGCCGCAGGCGCCTCCCCTGGCTCTGGCCGCTGCTCGCGGCCGCCGGCGCGGGGTACCTCCTGTGCTGGTTCTCGGGAGCCTGGGGAAGTCGGAGCTCGGAGCCGCAGCCCGAGCGGCGCGGGGCCTGCACGCGCCCCCTGGCCGCGGCCCTGCAGCGGTGTCCACGCTTCCAGCAGCTCTTCCGTCTGTCCACCCGNGGCAGGCCGGCGGGGCGGCCGAAGGTGGCGCCTCAGGATGGGCCGCAGGCGTCTCCCCTGGCTCTGGCCGCTGCTCGCGGCCGCCGGCGCGGGGTACCTCCTGTGCTGGTTCTCGGGAGCCTGGGGAAGTCGGAGCTCGGAGCCGCAGCCCGAGCGGCGCGGGGCCTGCACGCGCCCCCTGGCCGCGGCCCTGCAGCGGTGTCCACGCTTCCAGCAGCTCTTCCGTCTGTCCACCCGGGTGCTGCTGTGGGGCGGCCCCCTCACCCCGGAGCTCTGGGCCGACCTGAGCCAGCTGCGAGGCCCCTACGGCGGGCGCGGCCTCTCTCAGGAGGACGTCGCCACCACCCTGCGCCTTCTGAACGGCTCGGGGAGCGCGGAGTTGTGGGCTGCGCCCCAGGAGCTGCGGCCGCCCTGCGTGCGGGGTGCCGTGGTCGCCAACGGGGGCATCTTGAAGGGCTCCCGCCAGGGCCGCCACATCGACGCCCACGACTGCGTCTTCAGACTCAACGGTGCTGTGATCAGAGGCTTCAAGGAGGACGTGGGCAGCAAGACCTCCTTCTACGGCTTCATGGTGAACACGATGAAGAACTCCCTCAGCAACTACAGGGGCCAGGGCTTCCTCTCCGTGCCTGAAGGGCGAGACGTGCGCTACTTCTTCATCCCCGCCAGCTTCCGGGACTACGTGATGCTGCGGTCGGCCATTTTGGGTGCCTGTCCCGGAGGGTCCGGACAAAGGCGACCTGCCTCAGGCCTATTTTGGACCAGATGCCCCCGCGGGTAAATTCAAGCTGCTACATCCAAACTTCATCCACTACCTGACAGAGAGGTTTTTGAATTCGAGCTTTATTAACAGAGGTGCTAAAGACATATACATGCCCAGTACGGGGCCCTCGTCCTGCTGACAGCTTTGCATACCTGTGATGAGGTTAGCGCCTATGGATTTATCACAGAAAATTACCAGGAATTTTCTAACCACTATTTTGACAAAAAAAAAGAAGCCACTGAAATTTTATGCAAACCACGATCTGCATCTTGAGGCCACTCTGTGGAAAAAGTTGCACCAGGCTGGCATCATGCAGCTGTACCAGCTCTGACCCCGACCTCCATGAGCCCTTCACTTCTTGCAGAGCCTTGGCTCTCATCCTCTCAGGGGCCAAAACCTTTTTCTTTTCTTTTTTTAAAACCACCTCCCCTCAGCCTTTCCCCTCTTCCCAAAGTGGGATAGGGAAGGTAGGTTCACAACTCTTACCAAAGTTCTTACAACAGATCTTGCATCTGACTCTTTCAAGACAACCCCCCTCTGGATCTTACATAGACATTCCAACTTTAGCTAAGGAACAATAGACTACTTTGCTGGATTTGTTCTAAAATGAATGATAACACTCCCAAGAAGATAAGATGTGCCCTTGGCTAACAGAGGCTGTCATACTTCAGAGTTTAGCATTCTGATATCTGAATGTCAGTCCGGCCATTCCAGACCTACCTCTTCACCAAGATCAAGCAGCAGTGCAATGCCTAGCCCCAGATCTCTCACTGACTATGTCAAGATTTCACATAACACTCCAAATCAAGCCTTCAGCAGTTTAAGGATAAGTCTTGAGGATACTTCTGTAAGATGTTAATTCTCGGAGAGTGTGATCAATTTGCTTCTGCCTCATGGGGAGTGAAGCCTTGTCTGATAAAGTGGGAGCACACACACACACACACAAAACACCGGAAAAGAAAATGTAATTTGAGGTTAAATAATTATATGAATGACAAGTAATCATTTGTCTTTTTTTTTTTTTTTTTGCGTTAGGGATGTAGAGAAAGCATATAAAATGTAGGGTAAGGTGTGAAAATCGCACTTAGAATTGAAGAATCTGGTGAGGTGAACAGGATTGATGGGAGGGAGTTTCGGGGACTGGGTGAAAAGTAAAGGGATTAAGAAGTACAATTGATAGTTACATAATAGTCACAGAGATATACATTATAGCATAGGGAATATAGTCAATAGTATTGTGATAACAATGTATGGGGCCAGGTGGATACTTGAAATATCAGGAGGGGGCCACTGTGTAAAATACTATGCTGTACACCTAAAATTAATGTAGAATAATATTGAATGTAAACTAATTTAAAAAATCCAAAAAATGAACAGAAGAATCAGGTGAGGTTTCTGGTTGTTTAATGGAGGTGTCAGTAATACTGCAGACTGCCTACCATAGAAGTAAATTCCATTACAGATTTATTACCATCTTGTTACAACCCCCCCCCCCCAACCCTACTAATGGGTGAGTAATGAACCTTAGGTCAAGTCATAATTTCAATTAATTTAAACTGAGGTATCTGATAATCAGTTTAATGGTTTTAGATGGATTAGAACTGTACATTCTGGGCTTTCATTGAGACTTGATTGTTTCCCAGACTGGTTTAAGGAAGTCTCATCCAACATATCACCATATAGCCCCATTTAACCAAGACCTGTGATTTAATGTCTTGGTAACTAGAAGCTTAGGGGAGTCTCTTCTACTACACCAGGTGTTTAGCTAACAAGAGAGTTTCCAAGAGAGCATTTGCCTTGGAAAATTCACCAAGGATCAGCATCTGGCCTTCAGTTCTGAAGTTTTGGAAGACAGAGCTTATCAACACATAATACTAGGAATGAATGAACTCAACAACTAGAATCAAGAGACCAATGTCTACTAAACTGCTACTCTAACAAAAAAACATGATAAACGAACAAAATATGATTGTGATAGTGTTGTAAAAGAAGTTATATACAAGGGAGGCATTACAATAACCTTTGAATATTGATATAGTAGAGTACAGGTAGAATAGGCTGGACAGATCCAGCCTAGCAGTACAAGCTTAATTCTTGGAAATGAGAAAGTTGTAGATCTAATTCCTTGATTTGTTTTCCTGATCTTGAAAAGTCAGCTGATTTTTTTGTCCCTTTGTTACATGATTGGGAAAAGCGGAGTGTGAGTGAAGCACCAAAGCCACAGGAGATTGCTCTGCTCAAAGAGGTTCAAATTTCCTGAAACTCTAGTTGGTGAGGTTGTTTTTATGCCTTTCAAGTTGGCATTTGAATTTATGGGATGGAAAAACTTTCTCATTTTTAGATGAGGATGACTGGGGGTGGCTTAGGGCTTTCTTCTGCCTCCCTTAGGGTGATGCTAAGTCAAGACAAGGAATAGCAGAATTGAACTTCTTTAGAGCAGATTGAGCAACTCCACGTGATAAGCTTAGGTGTGTTATTCAAATACAGCTATAATGCTAGTTATAACTCTGTTATCTCAGACTGGCAGACACACATGCACACTCACCCCTGCATATCCATTATGTTACTGATCAGCACACTTGATATCTGCTTTACTTATTACTATGAATGGTGGACTGAATATTAATCTTACCAGATAGACATGGACAGACCTCATCACACATTCATGGCCTGTTGCCCAAAGGCCTCTAGGGCACATCTGAGTTTTCTTCATTCAGAGTGAATGAAGAAAGAAATTTCTACCTTTTCTTCACTGTGGTATCATTTTATGTTATCACTGTGTATTCCAATAAACATTTTGGCTGAGGATATGAATGTGGTCACATTGGAAGTTCTGCTGTGGCCAGAGACATGACATAAAGGCATATCTTGGAGATACTGTGGGTTCCATCCCAGACCCCTGCAATAAAGTGAATATTGAAATAAAGCAACTCAATTTTTTTCCAAGTGCACATGAAAGGTATATTTGCATTATACTTCAGTCTATTAAGTGTGCAATAACATTATAGCTAAAAAATGTACACACTTTAATTAAAAAGTACCATATTGCTAAAGAACACTAACCATCATTTGACGCTGTTGAAAAATGGTGGTCACAGACTTGTTCCATGCAGGGTTGCCACAGATCTTTGACTTTTTAAAAACAAACAACTAAAAAAGGCAATATCTGCAAGGCACAATATAGCAAAGCACAATAAAATGAGGTGTGCCTGTGATTCCAAGTGTATGCCACTCAGAATGTATTTCCATGGGGCTTATAGTGCAGATTCACATAGCAAATGCATTTCCAGAACAGTTCTGGCTCGCTGTTGCGTTATAGTAAAGTTATGTGCAGAATATTAAGGTAAGTATGTGGATTTGGAATCAGATAGACCTGGATTTGAGTATGGCACCGAAAAGTACTATGTGACCTTTAACAAACCGTGTAATCCCTCAAAGTGGATTCTGTGGAGCAGCACTCAGATCCTCCCTGTCAGGGATGCAGCTCCAACTTCCCGAGTAGATGAGAATGTTGGTGGCTGGCAGCTTCAAGTCCGTTTCTGAGAATTGCTTTCTCTGAATGCAGCTGCTTCATGCAAGGTTACATCTCCTCTTTGGGGGCAGCCTGTCTGCAAGGATTGTTTTTTTTCTTTATTTTTTGTTATTGTGTATGCTATTAAAATTGTCCCCCCACTTACCCACCTCTTCCCATTCTCCCCTCCTCCTTCTCTCAGACCATCACCACACTGTTGATCTCACTTGTATGTGGAATCTAATGAACAAAATACACTGATGAACAACATAGAAACAGAGGCATGGACACATGGAGCAGACTAACAGCTGTCGGAGGGGAGGACTGTCAGGGGGGCTGGAAGGAAGAAGGTGAAGGGATTAGCCAAAGAGCTATATACTTGATCCAGGGACATTGCCAACAGCGCAATGATTGATGCAGAAGTTTCATCCTTACCCTTACCTTGATTTGGGAATGTCTGAAAGACTATCCCAGTTCCAGAGCTTCCTCTGAGATCATTTGAGGTCTTTGTGGAAACTAATTGCAGTTCAGCATCTTTCTCCATCCAGTCCTCCGTAGATGGTGCTCCCCAATAAAATTATTGAATGCAACAATAATTGCAGCAAACCGTGCTTCAGAGTTTGTTTCCCCAGTACCTACTTGCAACCCGTCTTTGAGTGTCTATTTTCTCATAACAATACTGACCACTTCACAGTTTTGAAGGTAATTTAAATATAACTCAGAGAAGGCATGTCACATGCTTCCTGCCAGAGTTAGTAGGTGAAGAAAGACGTGCTGTTGTCGTTCCGGTAACAAACTGCAGGGGGGGCTTTTTTCTTCCTGCCATCACCTGTCTTCCTTTCACCACTAAGCTCTTCAAACAGCTATTTTGTGTCTGCTATAGTATTTCACTTTCCCAGCACTATTCTTACCATCTGTAATCTGATTTTTAAGTTTACTGTCAACACCACGGTTTTTTCATATAGAATAAGGCCTAAAATTAGGGCCCCAAATTATGTGTTTCTTGACATTTCGGGCAAAGCAAGAGTACCTCAAATGGCCTAATCGCAAGTTCACTTCCCGACTCTGATCCCAGAAATAGGATTTCATAGCTAAACAACATTCATTATCATGGGGACCAGGCAGAGTCCCTGCTTTAGTCCCCTGCCAGCCTGGGGAATAATTCAGACAAGTGAACCACATCCCCCAGTGGGAAGCAGGAGTTACTCTCAAAATGGAAAAACCAGCACTCATGTTCCCTGTCACCTACCAGAACCCATAAGCACAGAAAGGGATTGAATCTTTATGGGTGCTTTATTCAGATGGTCAGTGACCTGAGAAGACTGGGTATATACCCTAATAGACCGTCTTGAATTCTGCTTTCAACTGACCCTTTGTATAAGGAGAAGAAAAGTGGGTAAAGGAATTGGAATTCAGGAGAAAAGTGAATCAGATAAAAGCCGCAGCTTTCTTTCATCTGTGTCCTGGGGGGTGGGCGTCTCACTCTGGAACCCAATGGCTCGGATACCATCTCTATTGCTTGAAACCTCCTGAGGCACAAAGGTGGAACTGCTTATGGTCTCCTGGAGTCAGGGTGAGTCATACCTTCAGTTCCTGAAACAATAGCTTTTTACATATATCGATTACTAAGCTTATTAGCTATTACCTGAAACTAATTTTTTCCCAACATTTGAGCCTCCTAACAGACCCCGCTTTTTTGATACTATAAAACCTTGTTGTTCACTCTGCTACCCATTACCACCTTCCTACATGGTATATGGTATCCTCTACTCCCACCATGTGAGTGTATGTGACAAACAAATTGCTCTTGTGATTTTCTCTTAATTCTAGCCTGCGTTTTCCCAGTGACCTTCAGGCAAATGGCTCCTGCTATAGATATGCTGACATTAGGGGAAATCTGGTTGAGGCTCTAGTTTTTGGAAGAACTGTCCATGCTAGGGGAGTGCTTCTCCTGAGGAGGTGGGGAAATACATGCAAAATAATAATTGCAGGAACCTCAAAACTGGTCTCAGGTCAGCAGGGGTCAATGGACTGAGAGCAAAAAGGGTTACAGATTTTGTGCTTTTCTTTGAATTCTTGTTGGTTTCTCGGTGACTGCACTCGGTTGTCACACACCTCTTGCTCTGCCCATTCTCCTTTCCCGTGACATAAATGAAGCCTGAATTCTGGACTCTCTTAAGATGGATTTCAGGAAGCCCTAGGGTCCCCATCTTCTTGAGCTGGTGCTTTCTCAATCAATAAAACTTTTCTTACTCTAAATTCTGACATTTTGAATACTGGCCTTTGAAGTTTCAGGCACAGGGACTTGAATGGGTAACAACTATACCCTTCAGCTTTCAAGGTCAACTTTTATGTAAGGCTTTCTTCTTTCTATATACCTCATTCATTTGCACATTTCACTTACCCCTTTAAGCTAATTACTTTCAACTATTGCTCTGTTTTGGCTTCACTCTTAAGGGACAGTTTCATATTTTCAATTACCAAATGGGTAATTTGAATGGCTCTCTTGCCATAAACTCCAATTCCACATTTTTAAAAGAAATTTTATATTTCCTTCAGTCCAAGTATTTTCCTACAGCTGCCTTCTAATTGTCTATTTTCTCCACCTACAGTTCTCAGCCTTCCTTGCAGATAGATTGGAGCTATGTGACTGTGAGCAGAAGTGGTAGGTGTAGCTTCTGAACCAGTCAATTAAGAACCAGTATCTATCCTCCATTTTTCTTCCCCCTACAGTGCCTTAGAAGCCAAGTGTTCTCGATAGCATAGCTATAAAAAGAAGGAGAATGTCTGTTCCATACTGGAGTTTACCAGACTGGGAAACAATCTTTTATGGATTTAAGCTACTGAAATTTCTATATTTATGTGTTAGAATAGGAGTTCATAGCTGGGCACTGTGTCAACCTGGAGCAGTCATGTACTATCTGAAGAAGGCAGTCCACCTGCCATCGCACAGTATCTGNTCTTCCCCCTACAATGCCTTAGAAGCCAAGTGTTCTCGATAGCATAGCTATAAAAAGAAGGAGAATGTCTGTTCCATACTGGAGTTTCCCAGACTGGGAAACAATCTTTTATGGATTTAAGCTACTGAAATTTCTATATTTATGTGTTAGAATAGGAGTTCATAGCTGGGCACTGTGTCAACCTGGAGCAGTCATGTACTATCTGAAGAAGGCAGTCCATCTGCCATCGCACAGTATCTGCATGCAGAGATGTGAGTGTGACACACCCAATCTGATTTGATTAGGTGAGTCCGCAAATCCAGATTTTCATGTGAAAATTCTCAATGTTTAAAAATTGGTTGAAATTTGTTGATCACGATTTGGGCCACACAGCATGTCTGTGGACTCATGGGCCACTTGTTTACAATTCATGAACTGAATGATCTTTAATTCTGTCTCAGCTTTGTTATGTTATGATTCTATAATTTGATGAAATACCACTATATCCACTGGGCAGATGTTCATACATCAGTCCAGAGTAATATTATTGAAGAACTTATTTTATTATATTACCCTGCTTTAAAAACAAAACTGAAAACAAATAAACAAAATCCCACACAATGGTTTCTTATTTTCCATCCTACACACTCTAATTCCTTTTGCTATTCAGAGTGCTCCTCAATACAGAACTGCCTGGCCTTAAAACCTTGTTCTGCCCACTCTAGGCAACCTTGTCTTCACATAGATGTGCTGTGTTCACTTATTTCTCTTCGCATATTTTTTTCTATTGTACTTCATGTGACCACTTAGGGTCCCACTGCCTAGCCAAAGCATATCAGTCCTTGGGGGCCATTCCACTCATTCAAAGCCACCTTGCTTGATCACTAGTCATCACTGGACCACTTTTATTTTGAATCCTTGAGGCATTTACAGCTCAGATACATAATTTGCTTTTAAAGACACTATTGTGTATTAGTAGTACTATTTCAAGCACATTAGCACTTTCTCTCAAACCAGAATGAGGACTGGACCATATCTTGACTTATTCCACCTTTATATTCCTCTATTTTTCAGTATTATGTGACACATTTTTCTGTTTCGGACTGCTAATGTCTAAGACCCGGTCACTCTAATACTCTTCCACTACAGACCTAATTGGTGACACTGTTTAGCATGGATAGATGAAGTCATAACTTGAAAGCGGCCCATAACTGATAGAAAGCATGCAGAAGAAAAAAAGAAAAAGAGAGTAAGCAAGTAGATGAAAGCCAGAGGGACAGGGCTGAGGGTTGAGAAGTTTATGTATGGAGAAGCCTTTTATTTTTTAAATATATTTTATCGATTATGCTATTACAGTTGTCCCATTTCCCCCCTTCATTCCCCTCCACCCTGCACACCCCCTCCCATCCACATTCCTCTACTTTAGTTCATGTCCATGTGTCATAAGTTCTTTAGATTCTATATTTCCCATACTATTCTTGTCCTCCCCCCATCTATTTTCTACCTACCATCTATGCTTCTTATTCTCTGTACCTTCTCCCCCTCTCTCCTCCCCCCACTCCCCTGTTGCTAACCCTCCATGTGATCTCCATTTCTGTGGTTCTGTTCCTGTTCTAGTTGTTTGCTTAGTTTGTTTTTGTTTTAGGTGTGGTTATTAATAATTGTGAATGTGCTGTCATTTTACTATATGGTCTTACTATATGATTTTACTATAAGGTTTTTATCTTGTGTTTCTTAGATAAGTCTCTTTAACATTTCATATAATAAGGGCTTGGTGATGATGAACTCCTTGAATTTGACCTTATCTGAGAAGCACTTCATCTGCCCTTCCATTCTAAATGAAAGCTTTGCTACATAAAGCAACCTTGGATGTAGGTCTTTGGAGTTCATGACTTGGAATACTTCTTTCCAGCCCCTTCTTGCCTGCAAGGTCTCTTTTGAGAAATCAGCTGACAGTCTGATGGGAACTCCTTATAGGTTACTGTCTCTTTATCTCTTGCTGCTTCTAAGGATTCTCTCCTTCATTTTATCTTGGCTAATGTAATTATGATGTGCCTTGGTGTGTGCTTCCTTGGGTCCAACTTCTTTGGGACTCTCTGAGCTTCCTGGACTTCCTGGAAGTCTTATTTCCTTTGCCAGATTGGGGAAGATCTCCTTTATTATTTGTTCAAATAAGTTTTTCACTTGTTCCTTTTCCTCTTCCTCTTCTGGTACCCCTATAATTCGGATGTTGGAACATTTAAAGATGTCCTGGAGGTTCCTAAGCCTCTCCTCATTTTTTTGAATTCTTGTTTCCTCATTCTTTTCTGTTTGGTTGTTTCTTTCTTCCTTCTGGTCTACTCCATTGAGTTGAGTCCCAGTTTTCTTCATCAATATTGGTTCAATATTGTGCATTTTCCTTCATTTCACTTAGCATAGCCTTCATATTTTCATCTAATTTGTGACCAAATTCAACCAATTCTGTGAGCATCCTGATCACCAGTGCTTTGAACTGTGCATCTGATAGGTTGGCTATCTGTTCATCACTTAGTTGTATTTGCTCTGGAGCTTTGATCTGTTTTTTCGTTTGGGCAATTTTCTTTTTTTTGTCTTTTCGCACCTATTATGTATGAGGGGTGGAGACTTAGGTGTTCACCAGGACAGGGCGACCCAGTTGCTGGGTTGGGATGCTGTATGTGGGGGCGGGGTCTGAGAGGGAACAATGGTGCTTGCTCTGCTCTGTCGGATTTCAGTCCCTCGCTTCCCTCAAGCAAACTGAGCCTTTCTGGTGCTGATCCCTGTGTGGGTGGGCTTGTGTACATTCTAAGACCCTGTGGGTCTCTACAATGAACTCTCCTGTGAGGCTGGGAGTTTCTCCTGGTACCTCAACCCCCACAGGTGTTTTCAATTCGAGCAGCCCTTTTAAAAAAATTACTTCTAGCTTTTTTTGTTGTTGTTTCAGACAGCTGGTCAAGACATCTAATTCTAGCACATCTTCTTAATAATTGCTAATAATTGCTTCTTAATAATTCCTTCATAATAATGAAGGACAATTTACTTATGTATAAAAAGGCAAAGGAAAAAGGTCATGTTTGTTTAACAGTGAATTTGACTCTCCAAATGAATTATCTTACAAAAAAGTCAAGCTTGTTTTTCCAAACATTTCTGTATTGGTAAAAATGAAAAAAAAAATGTTCACAGTGAAAAGAAAAATCTGTAGGCTTGTGTAGCAAGTTAAGACCATCATTTTTATACAGTAAATAATTCCTTCAAATACTTTACATGAATCTGCATTTTCAAAAAATAATTCAAATATTTTCACTATGTTTGCTTGGCCAACTATAGCATCATTTATCGAATTGACATTAAACTGGACTGCAAATACTGTGTTTCAAATGGAATAAACATGTCACTAAGGCTGGACATGTACTTGTGCATATTATATACATGTGAAATGGCTAACACTGTTGTACATAACTATTCCCATATGTAGTTTTACCCTATAAAATTCTTTAGATTATCTTGAATTGAATTGCAAATAAACAACAACAGAAGCTACTTTGATTATGGTAGACCTTTGCTCAGGCATTCTAAAAAATGAAAAAATTATAATGCTTTTGGGATTTAAAGATTATTGAACATAAGATAAAAGTCAAAACTACTTACAAAATACCTGACTGGAGAATGTACCCATGTGGACAGCACATGGTGAATTTATATTGCAGAGTTCTGGATTCTCTGGGCCTGTTATTATTGTTTTAGCCTAAGTTTTACATTTTTAGAAGAGGGAGATTTAATCCAATAATATTACATTATCTTTTTTTTTGTTCTAATCACTAACTTTAAATGTAAGTACAGTGGAAAAGTATAGACCTTTATACACTGGTACTTTTAAGACCATTTTAATTTTTATTGTAATGTGATATTTTAATTACCACATGACAAAAAAATGGATGGCATTTTGGTTTTGTTCACAACATTCAAGTATTTTATTGCTAAAATATTCCAATATATATCCAGTAAATGTACTCTACTTTCAGTACCCTGAAAGAGGAATCCAACTCTTTTTATCCATTACAATGAAACTGAGATGAGAGCAGCTGAGCTAAAATCCAGTCACCAAAATACCTAAAACACTAATGCTTTTTATCTGAGGCAGAAAAATGAGCATCCAAAGTAAAGAGAACTCTATGATCAGTAAGGTATCCAATCAACAACCACTTCTCTGTTATTCAAGTAATAGTTTTTCAAAGTTTGAAGTTTCTGCCTTCATTATTATTGGTGATTCCTGGAGTCATAGTTTTGATGTCGAATGGGACAGCTCTATGAACTCTTTTGCCCAGCAGTAAATGTGGAAAGTGAATGGCACCATTTATATTGATGTGAACAGCTTGATCTTTCAGCAGCTAGTCATATACATTCTGTGCTTCTGTGCACATTCCTCTGGTGTCTCTTCTTTTCAGTTGTCTCCCAGTTTTTACCCCGAATGTTAATGTCTTCCCATAGAAATAAATTGGAGTGCTACAGTTGGAGAGACAGCAAGCCATCACTGCTCTGGGACTAGGCATTTTCCATGCTGTTCATGGCACGGTTCTCACAGACGCTGACCTCCTGCTCTCTGATTTCTGCCCATCTGGGACTCTAGGTGTGCCTGTTCCTTTCTGTCTCAGCAGACTCATCATGGCTTACTGTCTCCCTGGACTGCAGAATCTGCCAGGCTTTTCCTGCCCCAGAGCATTTCTCTCCCTGGCTCATTCTGAATAAAACCTCTGTACAACATACTACCATATCCTTTGTTCTTTAATGATCACAGGCTGGAGAGACACTTTAGCTAAATGAACTTGCTAATTTTTATTGAATGTTCACACTGTATCAGCACTACTCTAAATGCTTTACTCATATCAACTCATTTAATTCTTGTGGTGACTATATGAGGCCCCTTATTAACATCCCCATGAAGTAACCTGCCCCAAATGACCCAGATGTTAGGGGACAGAACCAAGATTCATATCCAGAGAGTTTACTCCCAAAGGCTAAACTCTTAACCATCACACCATAAGGCCTTGGTAAATGAACACCCAGGTGGTAAAATGAGAAAGCCATAGCAGCAGGTTGAATCATTTAATATTTATTGTTATTTCTATCATGTGCAAGGCCCTTATGCATGCGATGACAGATTTTCAGTTATACCAGATAACAATTTTACATTCTCTGAGTTCAAAATCTAGTGAAAAATAAAGGAGTGTGTAATCGCCACTAAATTTAAAATGTAGTCTGGTTGCTAAGAGAGGCCAGAAGAAAGTATAAGCAGTCGCAAGACAGAGAGTCAGGGGCTATACTTCATGGTCGAGTCAGAGTTTGATGGGATCTGAGCATAGTACTTGGAAATTAGAAAGAAATAAAGAGGGGATCATGTCCAGGAAAGGAAATAACAGAGGGAGTGTCCCAAGGATACAGTGTGTACAAGGAAAGTACATGACTTTGGATAAGAACTGGAATGAGAGCAGAAAATAGAGTTAAGAGGTTAAAGCCAGACATTAGAAGACCTTATATGCCAGATGAGAGTTTGTATACAGATTGAAAGGTACCACACGTCAATGGTTTCGAGGATGCCTCAGGAAGACTGACTGGGCAGCACAGGATGTATAAATTGGACCTGGGAGCAACCAAACAAGAGGTTAATATAGTCTCTTAGAAAGGTTATCAGACAGTGCATCCAAAGGGATAAATTTGAGAGCTATTTTAAAAGCAGAGACAAAGCCCTAGTGAGTTGAGTATGAGAGGTGAGGAAGAGTGGGTTGTGGAAGTGGGTGAGAGTCACAGTACCCTCGCCCTCACCCATGCATAAATATCTTTTTTCTTTTAAAAAAATTTAAAAGATTTTATTTATTTATTTTTAGAGAGAAGGGAAGGGAGGGAGAAAAAGAAGGTGAGAAACATCCATGTGCAAAAGAAATATCCATGTGCAAGAGAAACATCCATAGGCTGCCTCTTGCATGCCCCAAACCAGGAACATGGCCTGCAACCCAGGTGTGTGTCCTGACTGGGAATTGAACCTGTGACATTTCAATTCACAGGCCAACACTCAATCAACTGTGTCAAATCAGCCATGGCTAAGTATCTTTTTTTTCACCTGGTTTCTGAGCACACTTCATCCAATGAGTGTGAAATGCAAGGCCTCCACAGTCACAACTCTACCTTCTGTAATCCTCAACAGAGGGAAAATAAAGTCATACTTGACTCTTAGATGGCGACTAATCAAATCCTGCTTGGTCCATAGGAAATTAATACTGAGAAGTGATTATACCACTTGTGGAATCTTGGTTAGGCTCCATTTAGAAATTGCATTAATTCTTTATTATTTTTATTGCTGTTCTATTACATTGGTCCCAGTTTTCCCCCATTGCCTTCCCTTGCCCCACTCACCCTCACTCCCACAGTCAATCCCTACCCTGTTGTCCATGTCCACGGGCCATTTATGCTTCTTTAAATAGACCCTTCCACTTCTTTCCTCCCTTACCTCCTCACCCCTACCCTCTGATTACTGTCAGTTTGTTCTTGTTTCCTAGCCTCTGGTACTATTTTGCTCATATGTTTATTTTGTTCATTAGGTTCCTATTATAGGCAATATATATCATATGGCTTTTGTCTTTTGCCACCTGGCTTGTTTAGCTAAGCATAATACTCTCCAGTTCCATCCATACTGTCATGAAAGGAAGGAATTCCTTCTTTCTTTCTGCTGTGTGGTATTCCATTATATAAATGTACCACAGTTTTTTGATCCACTCATTTATTGGTGGGCTCTGAGGCTGTTTATAGTACTTGGCTATCATAAATAATGCTGCTGTGAACATAGGTTCTTCTGAATTGGTGTTTCAGGATTCTTAGGGTGTATTACCAGCAGTGGAATTGCACATTCACAATGCAGATCCGTTTTTAGTTTTTTGAGGAAATTCCGTACTGCTTTCTCCAGTGTCTGTATCAGTCTGCATTCCCACCAGCAATGTACTAGGGTCCCTTTTTCTCCACATCCTTGCCAGCACTTGTTTGTTGATTTGTTTAGGATGGCCATTCTGAGCAGTGTGAAGTGGTATCTCATTGTGTTTTTAATTTGCATCTCTCTGCTGGCCAGTAATATTGAGCATCGTTTCTTTGATATGCCTATGGGCCCTCTGTATGTCCTTCTTTGAGAAGTGTCTGTTCAGGTCCTTGGTCCAGGACCAATTATTAAAAATAATTCAATTTTTAATTGAATTATTTGTCTTCCTGGCATTGAGTCATATGAGTTCTTTACATATTTTGGTGGTCAACCCACTGTCTGAGGCATTGTTGGCAAATATGTTTTCCCATATGGTTGGTTCCTTTTTCATTTTGATGATGTTTTGTTTAGCTGTGCAGAGCCTTTTAATTTAATGTAATCCCATTTCTTTGTTTATTCTTTCCTTTATTTTCCTTCCCTTAGAGGGTGTACTGGCAAAAATATTGCTATATGGATATCTGAAATTTTACTGCCTATGTTTTTTTCTATGACTTTTATGGTGTCCCAGCTTATGTTTAAGTCTTTTATCCATTTTGAGTTTATTCTGGTGTATGTTGTGAGTTGGTGGTCTAGTTTACTTTTTTTGCATGTGCCATTCCAGATCTCCCAGCACTATTTGTTGAAGAGGCTATTTTTACTCAATTTTATGCTTCTGCCCCCTTTGTGAAATACTAATGAACCATAGAGACATAGGTTTATTTCTGAGCTCTCAATTCTGTTCTATTGATCTATGAGTCTGTCTTATGCCAGGAACAAACTGTTTTGATGACAGTGGCCTTGTAATATAGTTCGATATCAGGTATTGTGATCCTTCCTACTTCGTTCTTCTTTCTCAAGATTGCAGAGGCTATTTGGGATTGCTTTTTGTTCCATATAAAATTTTGAAATATTTGTTCTAAGTCTGTGAAATATACCATTGGTATTTTCATAAGGATTGTATTGAATCTGTAGATCGATTTGGGTATTATGGACATTTTAATGATGTTGATTCTTCCAATCCATGAACACGGTGCATGTTTTCATTTGTTTGTGTTTTCCTTAATTTCTTTCTTCAGTGTTCTGCAGTGTTCCAAGTACAGGTGTTTTACCTCCTTGGTTAAGTTCATTCCTAGGTACTTTATTATTCTCATTGGTATAGTAAATGGGATTTTTCCCCCTAGTTTCAGTTTATGATATTTCATTGTTAGTGTACAAAAATGCCTTCAATTTCTGAATATTGACTTTGTGTTCCTCTGTTTCCCCAAATTCATGTATTAGATCAAGTAGTTTTTTTGTGGAGCATATTGGGTATTCTATGTACATATTATGTCATTTGCAAATTATGACCGTTTCACTTCCTCCTTTGTAATTTGGCTGCCTTTTATTTCTTTTTCTTTCTGATTGCTGTAACTAGAATTTCCAATACCATATTGAATAAAAGTGGTAAAAGTAGACATCTTTGTCTTGTTTCTGATCTTGGGGGGAAAGCTTTTGTTTTTGTCTATTGAGTATGAGGTTGGCTGTAGGTTTCTCATATATGGCATTTATTAGGTAGAGTTAGGCTCCCTCTATTCCCATTTTGCTAAGCGTTTTCAAAAATAAATGGGTATTTTACGTTATCAAATGCTTTTTCAGTATCTATTGATATAACCACATGATTTTTGTTTTTCATTTTGCTTATGTGCTATATTACATTAATTGATTTATAAATATTATACCATCTTTTGGGAACCACCCTGCCTGGTTTCAGAAGCTGTAACCAACCCCCTTGGCTAAGGCTGAGTAGAAAGACCTTGGGACCATAATCCACTAAGGAGACAAAGTTTATCCTCCCAGCATGCCTCTGCCCCCTTTACTTCACCCTGCTTGGGCCCAGGCAGATGACTGGGTAAGATTCCTCAAGAAAGAGACAACCAAAGATAGGCATGATTGTGAAGGGACCATCAGGGAAGGATTTAGAGGACCCTAGAAAAGGGGTGATGGACCTTCACCCCTTGGCTTTGTCATAGCCTGAGTCCTCATTCTATCTGTAAAAAGTGTCCTAATCTTTTGGCTGCCTCACTTCCCTTTCCTGACTTAAGCCTGAAACAATACAGTGCCAGAGGTGGGTGTGGCCCTGGCTGGAATCAGTGATTTTTGGGGGGCAATCAGAAAATCCTGTGAAATCCGCTTTGCTACGAATGCTCTCAACTTAAATGATAAGGGTTCAAGCATAAAATGAGTTTGTTTCCCAAAGTTCTATGGCCCTTTGGCATCAGTCTATCTATTTGTCTCTGACTCGGATTAAGCCCTGAATACAATCTATTGTTTGATCATTACTGCCTGACAATGACTGATGAGTTTTACGTATATCCCCTGTCTTCCTATGCAAATTAAACCCAATAAAAGCCCATTGAGGAACAGGCTGAAGGACCTTCTCGTTTGAGAGGTTGGCCATCTTTCCTACTCAAGCAGGTCATGTCTTGGTAGACTTATTCTCATCCTTGAGAAGCAGACTGGAGGGTTCTATCTCCACAATCATCCTTGCATACCTTGGATGAATCCCACTTAATCATGGTTTATGATCTTTTTAATGTGTGGATGGATGTGGTTTGCCAATATTTTTTTGAGAATTTTAGTATGTACATTCATCAGTGATATTGGCCTGTAGTTTTCTTTCTTTGTTGTGTTTTTACCTGGTTTTGAAATTAGATAATACTGGCCTCTTAGAAGGGGTTTGGGAGTTTTTTGTCTTCTTGAATTTTTTGGAATAGTTTGAGAAGAATAAGAGTTAGCTTTTCCCTAAATGTTTGGTAAAATTTACCTGTGAAGCCATCTGGTCCAGAGTGTTTGTATGCCAGGAGTTTTTTTGATTACTTCTTCAATTTCACTAATTGCTATTGGTTGTTTTAAGCTTTCTGCTTCTTCTTGACTCAGTTTTTGAAGATTATATGTTTCTGGAAATTTGTCCATTTCACCTAGGTTGTAAAATTTTTTGGCATATAGTTTTTCATAGTAATTTCTTATAATCCTTTGTTCCTCTGTGGTATCAGTTGTAATTTCTCCTCTTTCATTTCTGGTTTTATTTATTTGAGTCTTCTCTTTTTTTTTTTTCTTGATGAGTCTGCTTAAAGGCTTGTTGAATTTGTTTATCTTTACTAAGAACTTGTTCTTGGATTTATTGATCATTTGGATTATTCTTTTAGTCTCTAAGTCATTTAATTTTGCTCTGATCTTAATTATTTCCTTCCTTCTACTAGCCCTGGGCCTTGTTGCTGTTCCTCTAGTTCTTATAGATGTAGGGTTAGGTTGTTTATTCGAAATATTTCTATCTGTTTTAGGTAGGCCTGTATGGCTATGAACTTCCATCTCAGGATTGCCTTTCTTTTGTCCCACAGGTTTTGGGCTTGTGTGTTCATTTTCATTTGTGTCCAGAAACTTTTTGATTTCTTCCTTGATTTCATTATTAACTCATTTATTATTTAATAGCATGTTACTCAGTCTCCCTGAATTTGAATGTTTTTGAGTTGTTTCTTTGGGGTCATTTCTAGTTTCAAGCCATTGTTATCTGAGAAGATGCTTGATATGACTTCAATGTTATTGTATTTGTTGAGGCTTGTTTTTTGACCAACCATGTGGTTTATCTTTGAAAATGTTCCATGTACATTTGAAAAGAATTTATATTTTGCTTCTTTGGGGTGAAATATTCTTTGTACATTATTTAAGTACATTTGATCTGGAGTGTTGTTCAATGCCACAAAGTCCTTGTTGATTCTTTGTTTGGAAGATCTATCTGTTGGTGACAATGAGGTGTTACCGATAGATAGACACCCCTACTATGAGTGTGTTGCTGTCTGTATCTTTCTTGAAGTGCTCCAAAATTTTCCGTATATATTTTGGTGCTCCCATGTTGGGTGTATATGTTTCTAGGGTTATGTTTTCTTGATGGATTGTCTCCTTAAGTATTACATAATGTCCTCCCTTGTCTCTTTTTATATTCTTTGTTTTGAAATCTATCTTGTCTGATATAAGTGTTGCTACCCCAGCTTGTTTTTCAGGTCCATTTGCTTGGAATATTTTTCCATCCCTTCACTTTCAATCTTTGTAGATCATTTTTTTCTGAGACAGGTCTCTTGTAGCCAACATATCTGTGGGTCATGTTTTCTTACCCATTTAGCTGTTCTATGTTTTTTGATTTCTATGTTTTTTGATTCTATGTTTTTTTTGAGAGCATTTAATCCATTTACATTTGAAGTTATTATTGATAGGTGCATATTCATTGCCGCTTTTCCCCTTTGTACCTCTCTCTCCCTCTCTTTTACTTCACCTTCTTAAAGCAGTCCCTTTAGCATCTCTTGCAGTGCTGGTTTGATGTAGATATGTTACATTAGACCTTTTTGTCTTATTTACTCTTCCATTTTAATTGAGAGCCTTGCTGGATAGAGTAGTTTTGGTTGCAGGCCTTTGCTTTTCATTACTTGGAATATTCCTTGCTTCTGGCTTGTATTGTTTCCATTGAGAAGTCAGCTGCAGCCTTATCGGGATTCTTTTGTATGTTACCTCCTGTTTCTCTCTTGCTACCTTTAAGATTCTTTCTTTGTCTTTAAATTTTGCCATTTTTATTATGCTGGGTCTTGAAATGAGCCTCTTTAGCTCCTCTTGATTGGGACTCTCTGTGCTTCCCGGACTTGTGTGACTTTTTCTCTCATCATGTTAGGGAAGTTTTCTGTCTTTACTTTTTCAAACAGGTTTTCTATGCTTACTCCTCTTCTTGTCCTTCTGGTATTCCTATGATATGGATATTATTGTATGTCATATTGTCTTTCAGCTCCCTTAAACCCTCTTCATTATTTTTAATTTTTATTTGTTTTGTTTTGTTGCTCTGTCTGGGAACTTTTTTCTACCTTGTCTTCTAGGTAGGTCACTGATTCAACCCTCTGATTCATCTTGGCAGATTTTAATTCCTTCTAGTCTATTCTTCAATTCAAATATTGTATTCTTCACTTCCTCCTGGCTATTATTGATAGTTTCTATGTCCTATTTCATGCTGATGTAGTTTGAAATAAGTTCCTTGTAACTTCCCTTAGTTCCTTGTAGTTCTCACTGAGCCCATTGAACTTCCTTATAACCATTATTTTAAATTCAATGTCTGATAGTTTGCTTGCCTGTATCTCACTTAGCACTCTTTCTGGGGATGCCTCCTTTCTTTTCAATCAGTTTTTTTGTCTGCTTATTTTAGGAGAGGCTTTTCTTGTTAGCTTCTGCTTCTTAGATTGATCTGCTTTGACTCCCTGTCTTCATGGTGTGAACTTCTATGGTAGGAGACCTGAAGGATTCAGTGGTGTAATGTCCTTGATCTCATAAACCTGGTGCTGTTCAGATGTCCTTTATGCCATTTATATTGGCTCTGTAGTTGTAATTAGTTTTGATTCTTGTTGGTTCATTCATTTGTGGGTCCTTCATTTGGCTGGCTGACTGAGGGTCACTCTGCCCATTATGTTTTGTATGTTGTTGGGCTGTTATGCCAGGACAAAACCAAATAGCCCAGAAGACCAACCCACACCTGCAATAATAACCCTCATCAACAATCACGCTATGAGCCAATGAGCCAATTAATAAAGACATAAAATGATTAGGTTATTATAAGAAAGGAAAAAATGAGTATGAGATGACTAAATGAAAGAAGTAATTTTGAGAGCCAGTGAGGGAGGAGCACTAAGAGTTGGGAGTCAGAGCAATGTGAAGGGAAAAAGTAAAATTTACATCATAAATAAAAAATGGAATGAAGAAGGCAGAATGGAACAATAGAAGTGATATGTATAATACTAGGTTTAAACAGAAGCTTAAAAAACTATAGTGAGAGAGAAAAATAAATAAATAAAGGAACAAAATTGGAGAAAAAGATCTTCCACAGCACTATCAACAACAAATGAGTTAAAATTAATATAGGTGGGATGGGAATAAGAAGGAAAAGAAAGAAAAGATTAAGAGGTATCTAGAGGAAAGGGAAGTGATTTTTAGAGGAAGAAGGAGTACAAAGAGGGAGGAACAAAAACCAGGCTAAGACAGGGAAAAATAAAAATTTGAGATGAAAAAAAGAAAGGGCAGGAAGAAGATAGAATAAAGTAAAAGAGGAGAATGGTAAAATTTGAGATTTGAAATATCAAGATATTGCAAATATAGAGATAAAATTGAAGGAATGCAACAACAGCCACACTACCCATAATCAATAAGCAAAGTTTGATGAAAGTGAAGAGAGAACAAAAGTATTTTAAGAATGGGAAAAAGAATGTGAGATGATCAATGACAAGAGAAATGGTTTTGAGAGGCTGGTGGCAGGAAGAATTAGTAAGAGCATAGAATGGAAACAAGTCATAGTAACAGAGAAAACAAAATTTAAAATGAAAATAAGAAGAGAGAAGAAGAGGGTGAAACGGGGTGAGAGAAGGGAGGAGCAAAATATGAGATTTTAAATAAACTATAATGTAAAAACTACTGCAGGAGTGTCAAACTCATTTTTACTGTGGGCCTCATCAGCCTCATGGTTGCCTTCAAAGGACTGAAAGTAATTTCAACTCCTTAACAGGTAAGGAGTAGTTACATTATACAGTCTAAAATTATCTTGGCCCTTTGAAAGCAACAATGAGGCTGGTGTGGCCCCCAGTGGAAATGAGTTTGGCACCCCTGATCTAGTCAATCTGTAATCTGTAGGCAGGCTTAAGCAGCACAGGGTGGAGTAGAGTAATTCCCAGGGTGGCGCTATTGCTTCCCTCAGGCTGGTGCCACTGGGAGGAGGGAGATCTACCTGAGCAGGCAAGCTCCTGCAGTATGGGAGATTACTCAGCACCAGGATCTTGATGGCTACGCCCTCAGTTTGCTTCCCAAAGCCACCATCCGGTCTCTTCTTAAGCATCTCTATTCCAGTCTGCCCCACCCCCACTCCCTTTGCTGTAGTCCTCTGTAAGTGGCTAAAAATGAAAGTTTGTGATTTTGACTTTTAAATGGCTCTCTGTGACTCTAGCCATCTGTCTCTGTCAGAGAGAAACACTACCACTTTTCACAGCTCAAGGACATCTGGGTTTTTTTCAGGCTTTGGTGCTACAGGCTGGGAGGCCCAGCTTATGGTTTAGACCCCATGCTTCTCAGAGGGGTCTAAAGACCCCCCTGCTGCTGAAATATTCCTGTGGCACTTCAGTTGCCACCATGGAAGCCTAGCCAGCCCTCTCATGTTTCCTCCGCACTCTGTACCAGTCACATTGTAGTGATGCTGTTTCTTCTGTCTGCCCATGCTTATAAGGCTTCTTTCCCACTATTGTTAAGTTTTTTATTCCAGATGATTTCTCTGCAATTTAGTTGTAACTTCAGATTGGTCCTGGGAGGAGATTAGTGTAGCTTCTATTTACTCTTCTGCCATCTTGGAACCTCTGCATTAATTCTTACAGCCACTGTTCTTAAAATGTCATAGAAGCTCCCAAAGTAGCCTAGATAGCCATGACTCAGAGAACAGTATGTTGAGTTAATTGGCCACTCAGACCCTTAGTTTGTTTTGGGATCTTAGGACAGGGGAAAACATGAAGTACTGTGCTGAGAAAGGCTGTGCTCTACTGAGTAGCAACGTTGGTTATGGGTGTAGGAGGGAAAATGATGGATATGCACCACATACAAGCCATCTGAATTCAAGTCCAGTTTTTGTGGAATGCTGGAGTTTCAGTAGTTAAGGATCTATAGGAACAAGACCAGCTGAATATTTCTGGTGAATTTGAGGACCTAGCCTTTTTCTATGAGAATATTTTAATGGAAATCTCTACAGCCCTTAAAAGAAGTAAGTGACAAGGAGGTAGCCAATCTATCAGATTCAGAGTTCAAAATATGGGTAATCAGGTTGCATACAGAAATGGTTGAGTATGTCACAAAATAGAAGGAAAAGTGAAGGCTACGGAAAGTGAAATGAAGAAAAATACATTGGAAGCAACAGTAAAGTGAGGGAAAACAGGACTCAAATCAATGATTTAGAACAGAAATAAACATTTGACCAGAACAGAATGAAGAAACAAGAATCAAAAAAAAAAAAAAATGAGAGGCTTAGGAACCTGCGGGATAGCTTAAACACTCCAACATCTGAATCATAGGAGTGCCAGAAGGAGAAGAGGAAGAGCAAAAAATGGAAAACTTATTTGAACAAATAATGAAGGAAAACTTCTCCAGTTGGGGAAAGGAATTAGACATGCAAGTTCAGAAAGGTCAGAGTTCCAAAGAAGTTGGATCCAAGGAGGAACACACCAAGACATATAATAATTAAATTACCCAAGATTAAAGATAAGGAGAGAATCTTAAAAGCAGCAAGAGACAAGGAGACGGTTACCTACAAAGAAGTTCCCATTGGACAATCAGGTGATTTCTCAAAAGAAATCTTGCAAGTAAGAAGAGGCTGGAAAGAAGTATTCAAAGGTATTGAAATCAAAGACCTACATTTGAAATTACTCTATCCGGCAAAGCTATCCTTTAGAATGGAGGGCAGAGTGGAGGGCAGATAAAGTGCTTTCCACATAAGGTCAAGTAAAAGGAGTTCATCATTACCAAGCCCTTATTATATGAAATGTTAAAGGGACTTATCTAAGAAAAAGAAGATAAAACTATGAACGGTAAAATGACAACAAACTCATAGCTATCAACAACTGAAAGAAAAGAAAAACAAGCTAAGCAAACAGCTAGAACAGGAACAGAATCACAGATATGGGGATCACATGAAGGGTCATCAGTGGGGAGGGGTAGGGGGTAAAATGGGAAAAAAGGCACAGGGAATAAGAAGCATAATCAGTAGGTACAAAACAGACAGAGGGAGGATGAGAATAGTATAAGAAATGGAGAAGCTAAAGAACTTATATGTATGACCCATGGACATTAACTAAATGGGGGGAATACTGAAGGGAGTGGGTGCAGGGTCAATGGGGATAAAGGGGAGAAGAAAAATGGACAACTGTAATAGCATAATCAATAAAATATGCTTAAAATATCCCCCCCCAAACAATAACAATGATTTAAACTGGGTGGTGAGCACATTGTCTGTCATTATGCCACTCTGTCTGCTTTGTATGTGTTTAAATTTTCTCATAATAAAAAGATTTTAAAATGTATGGAGATTATTATGCTTAATGAGTGGTGCTAGGAGAGTAGCAGACATGGTGGACGTAGTTTCAGCAAATGATTTTATGTCCTCCCTTCAGCAGAAAGAGCAGGACCTGGTTTAATGCACAGGGAGCTTCAGTGACTGAGATTTGATACTTTTTCATTAGTGCTGGCCTCAAATAGCCAAACTCCCTCAAAATTCTTCTTCATAGTATTTTCCTTCCTTTGGTCCCAGAAGAGTGAGACAATGAGAAAGTCTGGATGATTTAAAACTACCTCTCCTTCTATGACAATTCTGGAACAGCCACGTGATGCTGGATACCAATCTTAAAGTCATAGAGTTGGTCCCCAAGCACGCCTGGACTGAATCTGTGGTTGAGTGATCTCAACATCCAATCTACTGCTCTATTTGAATCTACAAACTGAAATTCCATATGCTGCTTCTTTAATGCCATTTTATCACATACCACTTAATATGCTGAGAGTCTGTAGCTTTCCCAACCATTACAGCTTTTAGCTGAAAACCAAAATGTTAAAAAGTACAAGGTATAGTTTTCACAGGAAGCATTGAAATTTCATAAAAGAGGCTGATGTGACAGTCTGAACCTTGAAGTCTTACTTGCTTTCACCAGCTTGGCTAGTATGGCTCAGTGGATTGAGTGCTAGCCTGGGAACCAAAGGGTTGTTGGTTGGATTCCCAGTCTAGGGCATATGCCTGAGTTGTGGGCAACCATACATTGATGTTTCTCTCCCTGTCTTTCTCCCTCATTTACCCTTTCTCCAAAAAAAAAAAAAAAATAAGCAAATAAAATATTTTTTTAAATGTCTGATAATTTGCTCTCACCAATCCTAAGAGATCTTTCTTTTCTTTATAGATTGTTGGAGTGTGGTTGGATTAAACTTTTTCTTTATAGATTGTTGGAGTGTGGTTGGATTAAACTGTTGTCTCTCAGTTTGTCCTGTATGAGTCGGTAATGGCCAGCAGTATGTTCATCCTGATTTTCACAACTGTTGCCTGATCTTTGGGGCAGATGGCAATCACTTAGAGCTAGAGGCACAAACAAAACTTGGCAGTGACATGGCAATATCCTTCACTCAAGGGTTGGAGTCAAGATTCTGTTAGCTATGAAGTCATCAGGATGTGGCATGAGAAAAATGTGATAGGAGAGACCAACGAAGCAAGCTTGGCATATCTAGAGAGTGAGAAGGGGTGGTCGTGGGCCACCTCTCAGTGAGCTCACAAATCCTTCCTCCTTGCCTGAATTTACCAGAAAACAACCTGCCCCCGATATCTATCTGGTTTACCTTTTGTTCTTTGCACACTGTATGAATGTTCAATTCAGCAGATGGGGAATTGGGAAGAAACATTTCTACATGAGGTTGTTTGAAATATTTTCATAGGATCAATAAGATGGTACTGTAACTCTTTAGAGGGTCTAAATCCACAGCAACTCAGAGAAGCCATTCTCATGATTTATAATGGAATTTATCCAAAGCTGCCACACGTTCCGAAGATAAGGATCCTGGAGCCTATGATGACTGCCTAATAAATTGAGCTGAGGTTAATAGGAGAAACCATACATCAAAAAGCAAACCCACTGTACCACTGAATCTTTTTTTTAAAAAATGAATCCCTAGAAAGAGGTATTCTGGTTACTTTTGTTATGCTGGGATCATCCACCAGTAATTGAACCCAGGAGAGATTTTTTTAGCTTCTATTTGACAAGCAGGGCCTGAGAGCGAAAGCTTCTGTGCTGCCTGGCAAAAAGTCCCAAATGCCTAGTGTAATTGGGAAGTGTCTGCTAAGTCTTTTTGTTCCCTTACTAAATGCTTAGAGTGATTCCACTCACTGCACTGTCGCTGACCCCAGTGTGGACTTCTCCTCTGTGGTTCTACTCTCAGGCTGGCACTTTTTTCCTTCAGTTACCCTTAACTCTTCTTAACCCCTGTTCCCCATTGATACTTAATATTCCAAGTCCATCCTTTTAAGGTGAGCCATTCCCAGTGAGCCATTTGTGTTTAAGGCTTTTATCAATATTAGTTTTGTATTAATTTTCCATTGTTGCTAAAACAGATTACTACAAAATTTAGTGATTTGCACAGAGTTAGCCAAACTTCAAAGTCTGAGTGAACACAAGACTGCCCTCACTTCAGACACCAGCCATAGTTTGGAGGTTTCCAGTTTCACCCTCACTACAGACTAGCTGGCTACAAACTCCAGGGTCCCCACTGTGACTCAGGTTTCATAATTCTCCATAATGAGTCATAAAAATCACTGAATAGTTTGTTACAGAGAAAGGATACAGGTTAAAGTTAGCCCCAGGAAGAGACACGCAGAGCAGAGTCTGGGAAGGGTCCAAATGCAGAGCTCCTGGCCTCCCTCTCCCAGTGGTATCATGGAAGGTATTATACCCTCCCAGGTACTGTGTGGGACAATACAAAGCATTGTGAACCAGGGAAGCTCACCCCAGACTTTGGAGTTCAGAACTTTTATTCAAGTTTAATCACACTCCTATGTGGCTGACTATTGGTTGCCAGTCTCTCACTGATGGTCTTTAGTCTCCAGTTTCTTCAGAGGTTGAAAATGATACTGTGTGATACTGTCTTGTAACCAAAGACCCCTGGCACACAAAGACATTCTTATCAGGTAGGACATTTCTGGGGTCTAGATATCACCATCTAACAGCTGAAGTTAAAGACCAGGCTTCTCCTGGGAAAAGCCAATTTTTCACTACATACAGCCTTAACAACACAAATTTATTATCTCAATAGTTCCATGCATCATGTCAATGTAAGAAATGTTCAAAGCTATGGAGAATTTTTGAGTTATTTTAGCCAAACTGATGACAATTGCCAGGAAGCCAAACCTTAACAGATTGGGGAAAATATTCTGGAAAATGGCAGTTTTTCACCTTATTTTATAAATTATCATCAAAAGCAGAGGCGTAAGGGGGTTGCACGAAATCCAGTGGTGATAGATTAGGGAGGCAGGAGAAAGCAGAGTGGGGGGGGAGATGGAGGAGGTGGGGAGGGACCTTTAGGATTGGATAAAAAGTAAAACTATGTACAAATACTTCTTTTACACAGGTGAATTGTTTACTACAGTGAACAATTAACACAATGATGGGATTCATGGTCTCCTCCTCTCTGGTGTGGTAGGTGTGCCTGAGGGGTTCTGAAAAAGGGAAGTTACCTTGACATTCCAAAGATATTTTGTCATAGATGCAAAAAGACAACAGACAGGCTCAGTTAAGGTAAAGACTGACTTTTGTCAGGGAAGATTATAGCCTAGGACATGACTAGTCACCATGAACTACTTTTAGTTAAAAAGTTTTAATTTCAGACCATCCTATGTGGTTACTTTAGGTCACTGAATTTGTAAGGCTGTCATGCAGGAACACCCCTGAGCTCACCAGGCTGTCTGTGGCCCCTTTTTGTCCATAGTCGGAAATCTGACAGGGTTTCATTGGACTAAAACTAAGGCATTGGCAAGGCTGTGTTCCCTTCTGTAGACTCGAGGGAGATGATCTGTCTCCTGTTCATTTGGGCTGTTAGCAGAATCCAGTGCCTTGAGGTTTTAGGACTGAGATTCCTGATTCTCATTTGGCTGCCAGGTAAGGGCCATTCCAAATTATACAGCCTCTGCATTCGGCCTTCTGTAACAGAGTGCAGCCAAAGGTTGGCCCCAAATAGGGATTTGTAATGGTGTCCAGAACTCAGGGTGTTCCAGAAATATTAGAGAAAAATATATATGATATCCTTACCCCCACCGGTCTGAGGTGGGGGGTGGGGCACACAAAGCAGGACCATTGAGAGCTGTGCTGTACAGCAACAGCTTTGCAGCTGACCTCTGACATGGTCATTTAACATATCTATAGCCTTTAACTGGTTTCATAGATATGTTAAATTGCTGTGGTCATGCTTTGAGCCAGGGGGATGGGAGGGTCTTCAACCCAGGATGTGACTGGGAGGCAGGTCCCCCAGGTTACAGTGCATGTGTGAGAGCTTAGAGATGATTGGCTCCATACCATGGGGTCATGCCTGCCCAGACTTATTATGGCAGCCCAGTAAGCTGGAAGAATACAGGAATGATGACAGGTGTAACTGATTGTGGGAGGAGTTGGAAATGAGGCTACAGAGAAAGACTGGTGTGGGGATTTAAACCCAGATGTGGCAGCCATGACAGGGAATCACCACCTGGCTTGGGCAGAGCTTGGGACCATGTGGCTTTGGGGTGCTTCATTTTGCCTGTGGCTTAGGAAGCAGGAGAGACATTGCTTGGAAGAAAAGGGGGAAAGGACTCTTGCTGGTGGGCCATGAGAAGGTGCCACATGGCTTTGGATTAACTGGAGATCACGGCAGTGACACAGTTAATGGTGCTGGGAGCCTGAATCACAGACTTCTACTTCTTTTCCTGAGATACAGTACCCCAGACTGGGCAAGGGGGAGAAGGAAGGACTGTGTGCGTTTCTGGGTGTTCTAAAGAACTTTAGTATTTTGATGAAGATATTAAGTCATTACTCTAAGTCTGTATAACTTTTAAATAAATAATTCCTTTCCTTTTCACCAATCTCTGGCATTGAGAGACATCTTTCCTCTGGAGGTGGGCAAAGCGAACCTAGTATGGGAAGGCAGGAATCCCTGGAGAAAAAGGGGAGGTCCTTTTGGCAGTAGTATATTGTTCACTCCTCCTCTGGGTCTGTTCTGCAATACTTCTTCCTTTATATTCATAGCTAGCAATGGCAGGTTAAATTCATTAAATTTTCTACATCTCTGCTGCTCTTTCTTAGGTGTCACCTCTCTAACCGAGTCTGATATGAGCACCGGGTAATTAGATGGGTAACCAGATAATACAGGGTAATCTCTATCTCAAGATCTTTAATTCAGTCACATCTGCACAACCACTTTTGTCATGTAAAGTAACATATTTACAGATTCTGGGGCTTTAGGCTTGGACATCTTTGGAAGCCAATATTATACCTACAATAGGTAGCAAATACAAATTATGAAATGTAGTTCTGTTACTGTAATTCAGATGAAAGCATGAAACTCAAACTTCTAAGCCAGAATAGGCCAGAAAGAGAAACAATTCCAGGTGGGAGATTTTTCACGGCTCATCAAATCTTATAGAAAGAGCTGGCCAAGGTGGCTCTCTTGCCTCAATATTATACTTAGTTGGTTTCATATTTGACAATCAATTTTCAAGAAATACCTTGCCAGGCAGTATGCTAAGCACATTTGCTTGGTTTTCTCTCTACATCACTTAACACAAGGAAAAGATATTCAGAGCTTCAGTTCGTAGATTGAGAGACTGGGTTTTAGAAATATGCAGTGCATTACTCCAAGTCACACAGTGAAGAAACGGTATCTCAAGGGTTGGCATATGGTTTCCTCTGAGTCTAGGGTTCTTCAGGCTGAAAAATGCCATCTCCTCAATTTTACATCTGATATATATGTATATATACAAATAATAGCTACATATATACATTTTTATATCTACAAGGCTGACATCTTTATTTTTTAATGTATAAAATTTTACTTTTTCTTCAACTTCTGAGAAACAAAAAGCAGAAAGCTTGCATCTTATTTATCTATTTAAAGAGTTTAGTGCATTTTAGGTGCATTTACTAATTTGATTAAATATTGAATTTCTTATGAGGTCAACAAAATTACACAGTCAAGCCATTGTAAATGAAACTTAACAAGCACAGAGTTCATTTTTTTAATTGCTAAAATATCAACTCAGGTGAAATCTCAGAGTATCTGAGATTATCTAAAAGTGTGTATCACTTTTAGTTGACTCGTCTACAATAAGAAGGTAAGTATTTTAATTTTTGTTTTACCTTGTAACCCATATCTTTGCAGTTGGTTCATTTAATCCAAGGCAATTTTCAGGCCAAAACTGAGGCAATTACTAGCCCATTATAAGGGGTAATTAATCGATCATTTACTCACATTACTGGAGATTCAGATTTCCAGCATTTTCATCAGATCTCATACTCTGTCTGTAAGTAGGTTGGCATGCTGGTTGTTTACTTTTCCTACAATCCCTAGCCTGGAGGCTCTGTGCTAGGAAACTAAGTGTGGAAATGCTATTTTGCATCTTTCTATTCAAGAAATTCTTATCTTGTGTTTCTAATTCTTTCCCCTCCAGTGGCTCCCTTCCCTGGCCTCACTGACCAAAGACCACTTTTGCCAGTGAGAAAGGTATATTCTCTCTTTTCGGTACAAGACACAATAGATATTGATTCCTAGAGTCTCCTCATTCATTTAAAGTAGAAAACCACAGCCAATGTTCTCCTGTCAAAGTAATCACTTGGGGATGGCAGAGAACTGCAGAAATCTCTGAATCAAGATGTCCTGGCTGGAGGACATCTGCTCCTCCTAATGGCATCTTTGGAAAAGTAGGATCTCTCAGTAGCTCTTCCTAGTGGCCCTGTATCTTTTTGCTGGAACCCTTCTGCCTTAGGGAATTTCTCCAACCTCTGTGGGTTATAGAAAAAGTTATATTATTTTCAGTTATACCTTCTAATTAATTTCTTTTTACTAAATTCTTTTAATAGTAGCAGTGAGGCCATGTAACTGATTTATTGATCCAGTTTTTGAAAGTTTCTTTTCAAAGTTCCAAAGAGTTTCACAAACAGGTAAACACAGACATCTCAGCAACTTTAGTTCCTTTTCGCTGTGTTGGGAGAGCTCAGATACTTGGGATGGACATTCATTTACTCATGTAACAAATATTAAATTCCCACTTTGAACCATCACAGTTCTATGCATTGGGAAATATAAAATTTGGGGAACAAAACAAAAATTCTGACTGTATCAAACATATTTTCAAGTAGGAGAGATAATAAAATAAATATATATAATACATAAAAAGATAGGTGATAAATCAGAAATAAGTTCTGGATTGTGTGTGGAGTACATGTTCTTCAGGCTCTCCTCATCCTCGATCTTTTGAGACAGTGTCTGAATTCATGTCACTGGATATAGAGAACACTGTTTGTTGCCAATTAATATCCTTACTCCCTGTTCTTCACCAACAGAATTTGGGTTTTCTCTGGGCAACCCCATAGTAATTTCCTCAAATTCCCTTCTAGCTATGGAAGCTCCGTTTAGGTCATAAGATACAAGCAAATGTTCCTGGACTGGTTGTGTCTTTTCCCCCAAATCAAAGACTTTTAAAAGGCTTTTAAAAGGCAAAGACTCTCTATTTCTTTTCTGCTTTATTTCCAACCAGAATGTGAACACAATCTCTAGAGTTACAGGAGTCATGTTGCTATCAGAAGGAAAGTGCACAGCAGAGACCACAGAGCACGAAAATGAAACTCAAGCTCAGGGGTGTTCAACCTGTGGGCTGCATGCAGCTTAGGATGGCTATGAACGCAGCCCAGCATAAAATCATTAAAACATTATGAGATTTTTTTGTGATTACATGTTGCAATTTATTTCATGTGTGGCACAAGACAACTCTTATTCTTTCAGTATGGCCCAGAGATGCCAAAAGTTTGGACACCTCTGCTTGAATTGACCCTGTTAGCCTTTTTCTCTCAGCATCACCATATTGCCTGACTCCAGGGGGCTGTATCCACCACCTTGTGGCCTCAACACCTGCTCTGGACAACACTTCTACAAGGTATGAGCTCAAATGGAATTGTGTAACACTGTAGCGCTTTTTTTTTTAAAAAAAAATCCTTCTTTGGTTTATTCACAGTACTCAGGTTGCAATTACATACAGCCAAACACAATCTTGAATGATTCGCTATGCTACCGGAATAACAATCGCCATATTTTCTCTTCAAAACTTTTTTCTCAGGAGACAGAGGCATGTACTCAAACTGAGTCCTAGGACAATTCATGTGCCCTACATGAATGGCAGTTATGCAAAGTGGGCTGTAAAAGTCACTCATTAGTGTGATTCATTTTCCAAGTTCATTTTCTTGCCAACCCAATCAATGTCTTCAAGGACCCCAACTTGTTCAGCAAAGGGAATGAAAGGATAACGTCGGAAATACTAGACTTTAAGTTAAATATCAGGGCATAACCAAACAATCAGAACTATATCTTACATTTTATAAAGTGGCTGTTCCTCAGCTCCATAGTCAAGAGCTTACATATCTGTTAACTAGCAGCCTGGAATGAGTGGCCAGAGGAAAAATAAAGCTGGGCTCCAGCCCTGTGCAATCTAATGAAGAACTTAAAACAGTAGATCAAGGGTCTCTCATCCTGGAATATGACTTTAATAAAACAATTAGATTGCTCAGTTTGAAATAAAAATACCCCACTAGGCTAGAAACAAAAGAGACACATGTGTCACTCATTGAGTCAGCAGCCTTGGGCCTTGTCTGATAAGATTGCCAGGTGCTCTGAATATCACAAGCAAAACCATGATAGCTCAGGAGGAGGGGAGCCCTTGAAATTATGGGTATAACATTTTGACTAGCTGGGAAAGAAAGGCTCTGTAACAATTTCACTGGCTGGGAAAAAAAGCCTTTGAGACTATTGATCCCAAGGTCTGGAAAGAGAAGGAGGAGGAGGATTCCTAGAGGCTGACTAATGTATATAACTCCTAGAGTCCTGATGGGACCCTCAGATTAGCTGAGTGCCCACTTGCAGCTTCAGGTTCAAGTGTATAGAACATGTTTACTAACAACATTATTTCTCCTATATGTGGGATATTCAGACTAGCTGGATGCCTGCCTGTGGTCCCGTGCTCAAGTGTATTTTGTAAATAAGCTTATTATCTCATTTCCACTATATGTGCTCTTTCTCATGAGAATTTTTTTTGCAAGCAAGGCAAGAACCAGGAAGAGGGAGCCCCTTAATTTGGGTCTCCCTCATAATATATCTGTTGAGACTACCTCCCAATGTCTAGAATCTGTGTCCATTGTCATTGAACTAATTCAGCCCCTGTAGTCTGGCTCAAGACCCTGTATTTGCCTTGTACTTGATCTCTTTGTCTTTAGTTTTTCTCTATAATTGAGTCTCCAGATTACCAGAGAGTTGCCTTTCTCAAAATGACATTCCCCACTATTATTTTCCTTTATAAAACTTTTTTTTAGATAAAAGCTGCCTTCTGGTTAAAGCCCAGATGGGACACAGGTGGCACACTGAGTGGCACACTGAGTTTCTTACATTGTGGCAGTGTTTGACTTTTCAGCTTCAGCTCCTGCCACTAACCAGATCTTGACAATTTCTGAATACACTGTGACATTTATAATTTTTAATATGTTTTATTGATTATGCTATTATCGTTGTCCCCTTCCCTCTCTTCATTCCCCTGCACCCTGCACACCCTCTTCCACCCACATTCCCCCCTTTAGTTCATGTCCATGTGTCATAACTTCTTTAACTTCTAGATTTCCCATACTACTCTTGCCCTCCCTCCTGTCTATTACCTACTTACCATCTATGCTACTTATTCTCTGTACCTTTCCCCCCTCTCTCCTCCTCCCACTCCTCTGTTGCTAACCCTCTATGTGATCTCCATTTCTGTGGTTCTGTTCCTGTTCTAGTTTGCTTAGTTTGTTTTTGTTTTAGTTTTAGGTGTGGTTGTTAATAATTGTGAGTTTGCTGTCATTTTACCATACATGTTTTTGATCTCCTTTTTCTTAGATAAGTCCCTTTAACATTTCATATAAAAGGGCTTGGTGATGATGAACTCCTTTAACCTGACCTTATCCGAGAAGCACTTTATCTGCCCTTCCATTCTAAATGAAAGCTTTGCTGGGTAGAGCAACCTTGGATATAGGTCTTTGGAGTTCATGACTTGGAATACTTCTTTCCAGCCCCTTCTTGCCTGTAAGGTCTCTTTTGAGAAATCAGCTGGCAGTCTGATAGGAACTCCTTTATAGGTTACTGTCTCTTTATCTCTTGCTGCTTCTAAGGATTCTCTCCTTCATTTTCATCTTGGCTAATGTAATTATGATGTGCCTTGGTGTGTGCTTCCTTGGGTCCAACTTCTTTGGGACTCTCTGAGCTTCCCGGACTTCCTGGAAGTCTTATTTCCTTTGCCAGACTGGGGAAGATCTCCTTTATTATTTGTTCATATAAGTTTTCCACTTGTTGCTCTTCCTCTTCCCCTTCTGGTACCCCTATAATTTGGGTGTTGGAACATTTAAAGATGTCCTGGAGGTTTCTAAGCCTCTCCTCATTTTTTAAAATTCTTGTTTCTTTATTCTTTTCTGTTTGGTTGTTTCTTTCTTCCTTCTGGTCTACTCCATTGATTTGAGTCCCAGTTTTCTTCCCATCAATATTGGTTCCCTGTGCATTTTCCTTCATTTCACTTAGCATAGCCTTCATATTTTCATCTAATTTGTGACCAAATTCAACCAATTCTGTGAGCATCCTGATCACCAGTGCTTTGAACTGTGCATCTGATACGTTGGCTATCTGTTCATCACTTAGTTGTATTTGCTCTGGAGCTTTGATCTATTGTTCCATTTGGGCCCTTTTTTTTTTTGTCTTGTCACACCTATTATGTATGAGGGGTGGAGTCTTAGGTGTTCACCAAGGTGGAGCAACCCAGTTGCTGGGTTGTAATGTGGTCTGGTTGAATATGTCTATTTTATCTACTTTGTTGTCCAACTTCCATACAGTTAAATTTTCTGTCAGTTCTGGTTGTTATTTTGTTTCTAAATTGTTGTTGTCCTTCTTTTGGTTGTGTGAGGAGGCACAGTGTGTGTACTTACGCCTCCATCTTGGCCTAAGTGTGACATTTATAATTTTGTGCCTTTTTTGTTCAGGAATTTTCTTCTTATCAGGAATGTTCTCCTTCCTCTCAGCTTTCTGCATCCCCCCTTGTTCTTCCTTCTAGATTCAGCAAATAGACTCACTTCTAAAGTTTTTACCTGCTTACCCTCCATAATTCTTATACAGCACTTGGTAGAATCTCATAAAAACACTTTACAATGACCAATTTTTATTATTTATATGTGTCTCCTTTTTCAGATTATGAATTTCTAAGGGTTCATGTTCATATTTTTATATTTCAGTTTTAGTATATGTGCTAAGCAAACATCAGCTTAAAATATTTAAATTTAGAATTAAATCTAAGTAATTGTCTCAATCATGCTACCTGGTTAAATCAGAGATGGGAATGAAGTGGTCAAAAATTCCAAATGCAAAGTTTCTGAATTATTTGGAATCCGAGTCGAAGCCTTGAGTTATTTTGGAAACAAGTAATCTGAGACCAGTAGTAGAGGTTTTCAACTGCACTTAGGATAATATCAGTGCACAGAACAACGATCAAATATATGTATTTATCTTTACACGTCTAATGGCAGAAGATATATCTGAATATATTGTCTTACTAATGATACAAAACAATAATATCTTAAGAGATTATATTGTATAAGTGTATATGTAAATCTTCAGTTGGCTGGGATAAGAACTCATTTAGTTTGAGTAGATGGAAGTGGTAGAAACAATGCATACCGATACCAAGGGAGCCTATTGTATTTAATGTTGATGGCTGCTAACATTGACAATTATATGTAGTTCCAACAGCAAAGTGTAGAAACATTTCTTTTAGGTGCAAGCTGTTAATAAACAAAGCTCATTATAAAATGGCACCCAATGAACTTATCTTTCCCCACTAGGGGCAAAAAATTGCCTAAGGCTTATATGCCAGGTGTCTAAGAGAGATGGCCTGGGGAACAGATGACTAGTTACTGTATTCTGTATTGGAAGGTCTCAGGTTTCCATGAGAAAGTGGTGTAAAGTGGACAGTACTTTCATAGAATTTTACACTGAGTTGTAGCACTCTGCTCTCTCTTCTCTCTTCTTTCTCTATTCCAAAATGACACTTTATGTTTGTGCACATTCCATTTGTATTATCTATTATATGTTGTCTGTACAACAATGAAAAAGAGAATCTACCAAAAAATACATTAGCATAAACTGTGCAATGTGTACATGGATGAGAAAATTAACTTTACACCAAAATAATTGTTTAACACTTGATATAACATATAACTCCTAAAGGCGGTTAGTGAGCATTATAAAGAGTCTAATCAGGAGTCTACACTTTAAGAAGCCTCAAATGGGCACTTCGGGATCACATCTAAATCTGTACCAGCCCTTTACTATGCAAAGGGTGATCCAGAGACCAGTAACTTAGGCATCACCTACGTGCTTATTAGAATGCAGAGCTTCAGGGCCTCAACCCAGACGTAATGAATCAGTTTGTGTTTTAACAAGATTCTGAGTGTATTCTGTGAGCATTTAACTTGAGAATCTCTAAAGTAGGCAGTGTTTAAATTAGCACAAGAGAAGTTAGAGATAATTTTTGCATTGGTGAAGTGAGTGATGATCAACCATGTGTTTTATTAGAAATACTGTATGGGTACCTCTGCCTGTGCTGGAATTAGATATAAGAATCTAGGGAGCCTGTAGCTTTTGGGGTAGCAGCCCAAAATGAATCTAGAGCTCATTTGCTCTTGCATTCCCCCCCTTAACAGAAGGTTCTGGCATCTGATCTGACTGCAAGGTTAGCTGACCCCACAGTCAAAATATTGTCACATTTGCCTTGGAATCCAACTGTCATGCAAGCTACTTGTTTGTTATTGTCCAGGAGGACAGAGAATGAGGGTGTCACATGATTGCTCTTGTACATGCTTGAGAGCAGATGTTTGTATGTACTTATGTTTGTATGTTCAAGATTTCTTGAATTATATTGTCATAGCATGCCACCTGGTAGTGAGCCCAGCAATCACTGGGGGCTTGGGCATATACCAGAAAGGGTCCTACAATTTATTTTATTTTAACGATAATTTTTTCCATCACCATTTAGACCCCTCACAGCCCTCTACTCCCAGCAATCACCACACTGTTGTCCATGTTCATGAGTCCTTTTTCCTCAATCCCTCCATCCCCTAACCTCTCCACCCTTAGTTGTCATCCTGCTCTCTATGGGTCTGTTTTTATTTTCCATGATAGTCCAGTTTGTTCATTAGATTCCACATATGAGTGAAATCATATGATATTTTTTCTTTATCTGACTGGCTCATTTCATTTACATTATGTTCTCCAAGTCCATCCATACTGTTGCAAAGGATAAAACGTTCTTTTTAAATAAAAAAAATATTTTCATGGCTGAGTAGTGTTCCATTGTGTAAATGTCCCGTAGTTGTTTTATCCACTCATCTACTGATGGACACTTGGGCTGATTCCATATCTTGGTGATTGTAAATAATGCTCCAATGAATATAGGGATGCTTATATCCTTTTGAATTAGCATTGTGGCTTCCTTTGGATATGTTCCTAGAAATGGGATGGCAGGGTCAAAAGGCAGATCCATCTTCAATTTGTTGAGGTATCTTTATACTGCTCTCCACAGTGGCTGCACCAGTCTGCATTCCTGCCAACAATGCAAAAGGGTTCCCCTTCCTCCACACGCTCGCCAGCACTTGTGTTTTGATTTATTGATGGTGGCCACTCTGACAGTTGTGAGATGATATCTCATTGTTGTTTTAATTTGCATTTCTCTCATGATTAGTGATATTGAGCATCTTTTCATATGCCTCTTGGCTATCTTGGAGAAGTGTCTATTCAGGTCCTTTGCCCATATTTTAATTAGGTTGTTTGTTTTTCCATTGTTGAGTTTTGTAAGTTCTTTACACATTTTGATTACTAACCCCTTATCAGATGTGTTGGCGAATATGTTCTCCCATTCTGTGGGTTGTCTTTTTTCTTTGTTGATGATTTCCTTTGCTGTGCAAAAACTTTTTAGTTTAATGTAGTCCTGTTTGTTTATTTTTTCTTTTGTTTTCCTTGCTTAGGGAGATATCTGATAAAATATTGCTAAGAGCAATGTCTGAGATTTTGCTCCCTTTGTTTTCTTACAGGATTTTTATGGTTTGGGGTATGGCATTTGGGTATGGCAAGTTTTTGATCCATTTTGCATTTATTCTTGTGTGGTCTTAAAGGATGGTCTGGTTTCATTTTTTTTTGCATGTATCTGTTCAGTTTTCCCAATACCATTTATTGAATAAACTATCTTTAGCCCATTGTAGAACTTGCTTCCTTGCTGAGTATTTATCGACTATAAAGGAGTGGGTTTAGTTTTGGGCTTTTAATTCTGTTCCATTGATCTGATGTCTGTTTTTATGCCAGTATCATGCTGCTTTGATTACTATGGCTTTATAGCATAGTTTGATATTAGGTAGTGTGATCCCTCCAACTTTCTTTCTAGGGATAACTATTATTATATGGGGCTTTTTGTGGTTCCATATAAATTTTTGAAATATTTGTTCTAGTTCAGTGAAATACATCATTGGAATATTGATAATACATCATTGGGATTGAATTGAATCTATAGAGTGCTTTGGGTAGTGTGGACACTTTAATGATGTTAATTCTTCCTATCCATGAACACAGTATGTACTTCCACTTATTTGTATCTTCAATTTCTTTCTTCAGTGTCTTAAAGTTTTCTAATTTCAGGTCTTTTACATTCTTGGTTACATTTATTCCTAGGTATTTAGTTCTTTTTGAAGCAATTGTTAATGAGATTTTTTAAAAAAATTCCCTTTCTGTTAGTTTGTTATTGGCATATAAAAATGCAACTGATTTGTGGATATTAATTTTGTATCCTGCTACTTTGCTTAATTCATTTATCTGTTCTAGTAGTTTCATGGTGAAATCTGTGGGGTTTTCTATGTACAGTGACATGTCATCTGCAAATAAAGACAGTTTTACCTCTTTCTTCCCAGTCTGGATGTGTTTTATTTTTTCTTGTCTGATTTTGTGACTTAGACTTCCAGTACTATGTCGAATAAGAGAGGCGAAAGCGGGCATCCCTGTCTTCTTCCCAATCTTACGGGGCATGCTTGTAGTTTTTGCCCATTGAGTGTGATAACAGCAGCGGATTTGTCATATATGGTCTTTATTATGTTGAGGTGTGCTCCCTCTATTCCCAGTTTGCTGAATTTTGATTATAAATGGGTGCTGGATTTTATCAATGCTTTTTCTGCATGTATTGCTATGATCATGTGGTTTTTATCCTTCATTTTGTTTATGTAGTGAGTCACATTTATTGATTCGTAAATGTACTAATCTTGCATTTTCAGAATAAATTTAACTTGATCATGGTATATGATCTTTTTGATGCATTGTCATATTCTGTTTGCTAATATTTTGTTGTGGATTTTAGCATCTATGTTTATCAGGGATATTGGCCTATAATTTTCTTTCATTGTAGTGTCTTTGTCTGGTTTCAGAATTAGGATAATTCTGGCTTCTTAAAATGACTTTGGGATCTTTCCCTCCTCTTTAATTTTTCAAAATAGTTTGAGAAGGAGAGGTGTTAGTTCTTGGAATGTTTGGTAAAATTCACCTGTGAAGCCATCTGGTCCAGGGCTTTTGTTTGTTGTGAGTTTTTTGATGACTATTTCAATTTCACTATGTGTAATCTATCTATTCAGGTTCTCTGATTCTTCCTGATTTAGTTTGGAAGATTGTATGTTTCTAGGAACTTACCCATTTTCTCCAGGTTGTCCAGCTTGTTGGTATATAGTTGTACACAATATTTTCTTATAATCATTTGTGTTTCTTTGGTGTTAAATGGTTATTTCTCCTCTTTCATTTCTGATTTTATTTATTTGGGTCCTCTCTCTTTTTTTCTTGATGAGTCTGGTTAACGGTTTGTCAATCTTGCGTATCTTTTCACAGAACCAGCTCTTGGATTCATTGATCTTCTGTATAATATTTTTTTATACATGATTTCATTTATTTCTGCTCTGATGTTTATTATTTCCTTCCTTCTGCTCCCTTTGGGCTTTGTTTGTTCTTTTTCAACATCATTTAAGTGTAAAGTTAGATTGTTTATCAGAGCTTTTTCTTGTTTTTTGAGAAAGGCTTGTATCATTATGAATTTCCCTCTTAGGATTCTTCTCCCAGTATCTCACATGTTTTGAGTTGTTCTGTACTCATTTGCATGTGTTTCAAATGCATTAGTTGTTAAACTAATCAATGATATAGCCTCAAGCTGTACTCAGCACCCCAGCTTAAGCTCCACAGAGTGGGCCAGAGTATTCCTGCAGGGAGAGCAATTGTTTTCCCTCAGCTGATTGCATTTGGAGAGGAGTGCTCTGCCTGAGAAACATGGCCTCAGTGGTATGGGGCACAACTCAGCACAGGGATCCTGGTGGCTGTTCCTTCAGTTTTCTCCCCAGAACCACGAACACCAGACTCTCCTCAAGCATCTCTAGTCCATTCTGCCCTCCCTGTGCCAAAGTCTAGGGTAAGTGGCTGCAAATGAAATTTCGTGCTTTGGACTTTTAAGAGGCTCTGTGTGTCTTTAGGTGTCCCTCCCTGGTGGACAGAATCCCCTCTGCTTTTCACAACTGGGTGCTAGCTGGCTTCCTTTCCCAGCTCTGTTGCTGTAGGCTGGGAGCCCTGCTTGGAGTTTAAACCCCACACTTCTCTGGGGGAACCTCTTGGGCACTGAAATATTCCTCTGGCACTTCAGCTGCTACTCATGGGAATCCAGCCCACCTTCTTGTGCCTCTTCCCCAGGCCCTACCAATCTCATTGTGGTGAAAAGGGTCCTACAGTTTAAAAAGATCAAAATGGTTTGGGCTGTTTAGAACAGACACTTGAAAGCTACACAACCCTATGATTTCTTTTTTAGCAATGAGCTTGGCTTATCGATAGTCTCATGATTGAGATTGTTTTGTACTAAAAAAGAAAAAAAACCTTCAGTACAATTACACTAAGATTTAAGACTATCACTAATAATATTTTGTTCTGAATCCCTCTGGTGGTCTTTTTTGCACAAAGAATTTGGCCCTGAATTGCTATTCCTCTTCATGGCATCATGTTAATTGCCAGCAAATGTCACAAATAACCTTATGTACTTCATAGATATTTCTTTCACATTCTCTTACTTTGTCATTCTCAGAAAAGAAAACAACTTTGTTCTTTACACATCTTTAATTTCACTATAAATTAACACAAGAAAGCCTAACCTATGAGATTCACACAAATCTCAATTTCTGCTCTCATTTTTATTTATTTTCTTCTGCTTTGAATTTAATTTTTCTGTACTTTTTTTAGTTTCCTAAGGGAGAACTTAGATTATTGGTTTTAGATTTTTCTAAGGTATGCATTTCATATTATAAATTACCCTTTAAGCACTGCTTTTGATATATCCAATAAATTTTGATAAATTGTATTTTCATTTAGTTCTTTTTAAAATTTCTCTTGAGACTTCTTCTTTGACATGTGTGTTAATTCACACTGTGTTGTTTAATCTCCACGTATTTGAAGATTTTCCAACTATCTTTCTGTTACTGATTTCCAGTTTAGATCCATTATCATCTGAGAGCAGACACTGAATGATTTCTATTATTTTAAATTTATTAAGATGTGTTTTATGGGCCAAAATGTGGTCTATCTTAATGAATGTTCAGTTTGAATTTGAGAATGGGTATTCTGCTGTGCTTGGAGGAACTAGTCTATAAACAATCAATTCAGCTGATTGATCATGTAGTTGTGTTCAACTGATTGAACACAACTTGCCCTTACTGATTTTCTTCCTGCTGGATCTGTCCTTTTCTGATAAAAGGGTATTTAAGTCTCCAAGTATAATAATGGAATCATCTGTTTCTTATTACAGTTTTATCAATCTTTGTCTCTCATAGTTTGATGCTTTGTGGTTAGGGTTCTTGCATTTTAAGGATTGATATATGTTGGAGAAGTGATCCCTATATTATTATATAATGCTCTCCTTGATGCCTGATAACATTTTCTGCTCCTAACTTTGCTCTGTCTAAAATTGATATCTGGCAATTCCTGCTTTCTTTTTTTAGTATTTACATGGTATATTTTTCTCTAACCAATTATTTTATTTTTTGATGTATACAGAGAAGTTTTAATTTTATTTATTTTTAACTCCCCACTCCAACTTTAATGTGATATTGTCAACATGTAACATGATGTATGTTTAAGGTATACCATGTGATATGTGGAATCTCAAAAAGCTGAAGTCAAAGAAACAGAGTATATTGGTAGCTGCCAGGGGCTGGGGAATGGGGGAAATGGGGAGATGTTGGTCAGAGGGTATAAAATTTCACTATTTTTATCTATGTTTCTTTATATTTAACATGGGTTTCTTATAGACAATGTATAGCTGAATCCTGTTTTCTGATCCAATCTGACAATTTCTGTCTTTTTACTTGGTAACTTTAGACCACTGGCACTTAAATTAGTTATCGATATACCATATTTTTTGAATTATAAGACACACTGTTTCCCCCAAATTTGGAAAGAACACAGGGGTGTGTCTTATAGTATGAATGTAGCTTACCTGCCTTGTTGTGCGGTGGGGGCAGCCTATGTTATCTGTGTTATTAAATATTTTACCACATTTTTTGCTTCAAAATTTTTTTCTGTTTTCCTCTAAAACCTAGGTGTGTTTTATGGTCCGATGCATCTTATAGTCTGAAAAATTCAATAGCTGGATTAATTCCTGCTTAATGTGTTCCTCTTTTCTGTTCGTTAGTCTGCTCATTGTTTCTAGTTTTATCTTCCCCTCTTTTGAGGTTTTAATTGAGCATGTTATATGATTTTCTTTTCTTTCTTAGCATATAAACTTTACTTTTCTTTTTAAAAGCATTTTTCAGTAGTTGTCCTAGAATTTGCAGTATACGTTTACAATTAATCAAGTCCACTTTCAAATAACAACATGCCACTTCATGGGTAGTGTGCCTTTTAATAAAAGTAATCCTAATTCTTCCCTCCAATTCCTTGTATTCTTCCCTCCAATTCCTTGTCAACCATTTCACTTATTATTACATCTGCATATGTACAAATATGCATAATCGAATGCATCATTACTATTATTTTTAAAAATATGTTATTTATTTATTTTTAGAGAGAGGAAAGAGAAACATCAATGTATGGTTGCCTCTCGCCTGTTCCCTATTGGCCTGCAACCCAGGCATATGCTCTGACAGGGAATTGAACCAGTGACCCTTTGCTTCATAGGCCCATACTCAATCCACTGAGCTACACCAGCCAGGGCTACTATTATTATTTTGAATGATCTATTGTTAGATTAGAAATAAGAAAAATAAAAGCTTTTGTTTTACCTTTACTTATGTCTTCTTTGATGCTCTTCCTTTTTGTATTTAAATCTAAGCTTCTGACCTATGTTTTCTTTCTTTCTAAAGAATTCTGTTAACATTTCTTGCAAGGCAGGTCTACTAGTAAATTTCCTTGATATATATTCACCTGAATAAGTCTTTATTTCTTCTTTATTTTTGAAGGATAATTTCATACAGTATAGTATTTTAGGTTGGTGTTTTTGCTCAACACATTCACTATTTTACCCCATTCCGTGCATCTTTATATTTATAGTAGTTTTCTAATGGAAAACATAATTGGGTATGGTATTTTTTATCAACTCTGACACATTTAGAATAAACCTAAATGAATCTGCTGCCAAGGTATATTAAAATTGAACCTCTGAAAACTAAAGGCAAAAACATTTTTACGGGAACTATTGAAAAATAGTGTTTAACCTATAGGGGAAAACAATTTAAATGACAACAGACTTGTCATCAGAAACTATGGAGGCAAGAAGTACATATCTCAATACATTTTTAGATGCTGAAAGAAAAGAAAATTTAACCTAGAATTTCATAGCTGGTGGAAATGTCCTTTAGGAATGAAGGGAAATTCAAGCAAAATATTCTCAGAAGAAGGAAAACTAAAGTAGTTTTACACAAGCAGAACTACCTTTAAAAAGTGGCTAAAGGAAGTTCTTTAAACAGAAAGAAAATGATGGAAGAAAGTTTGGAACATCATGAAGTAAGAATCGAGTAAGTAAAACACAAATAAATACAATAAGCTTTTCTTTTCTTCTTGAGTTTCTTGAAGTGTATTTGATGGTTTGTAGCAAAAAACATGAAACTGGAGTTCATTTAATTTTTTGAATCTGTAAGATTATCCTTTTGCCACATTTAGGAAGTTTTCATTATTGTTATTTTTTTAGTACTCTTTGCCTCATGATTTTTTCTTCTGTGATGGCAAGAATATTTAATCTTTTGTTGGAGTTCCAAAAGCCCCTAAGGTTCTAATTATTTTCTAATTTATTTTCTATTTTGGGGTGGTGTTAAGGGGTTCTTTTGGGGTATGATCTAATTTATTTTCTTTCTTTTGTTCAGATGAATAATTTGTCTTCCTCAGTTTTTAGGTTTATTGATTCTTTTTTTCCCTTTATTTTCTCCATTTTGTTGTTAGGCCTATGTACTGAGCTTTTAATTTTGGTTATTATATTTTTCAGTTCTAAAATTTCTACTTGGTTCTACTTTATATTGTCTGTTTCTTTGCTGAGACTTTTTTCCTTGTGGATGTTTTCTCTCTATATATATTCTTTCTACTTGATTCAAATGTTTGTCATTACTCATTGGAGCATTCTCTGAAGGCTGCTTCAATATCTGCATCAGATAGTTCTAATGACCCTGTCATCTTGTTATTAGAACCGACTGTCTTTTTTCATTTTGTTTGAAATCTTCCTGTTTGTTGGTATAATGAACCTCTTAAATTGAAACCTGAAATTTTTAAATTGTGTTATGACACTTAAGCTTTCTATTTTAGGTTGATTTCTCTAAACCACTTCAGCAGGAGAAGGGAGAGACCTGCCTCATTATTGTCAGGTGGTTACAGAAACTCAGGTTTCTTAATCTTTGTTGATGTCTGGATGACTTTTTTTTATTATTATTGTTCTGTGACACTAAGAATTGTAGTATCCCATGTGGTCTCTATTAACAATGCAGTGAATTTAGCTTCATTACTATTGGGTGATTATAAAACTCATGTGTCTCTGCTAGGGAGAAGAGGTGGAAGTATAGGTCTCTCTCTTGGTCTCCACTGTGGATAAACACCAGTGATTGTTGAGTCTAGACTCCTAACAAGTTCATTAAAGTTAAATGCCTCTAAATAAGAAGTTTTAATTCTCCAAATGAGAGGAGACATCTGGAATTTCTGAGAAATCAAATATAGTGAAACATGAAAGGGGAAATCATACTTTATGATTTTGTTCTGGGAAGTTTGCCTTTTCTGCCAATTGTTACTTAACATGTTTGCACTTTCCTATTTTCTCTATGTGTGTATGTGTCTATATTTCTGGTTTAAGTCTAAGCAATTGTATTCCTAGAGGGGAAGTTATAGCAACTTCACAGAAATATTTTGATCCCTCTGAAAGACATTGTTTTTGCAATGTTTAATCTGCATGCTGTTCTCTCACTGCATCCCACTTTTCTAACAGACAACTTTATTTATGGATGAATACATAGCTGGGAACACTTTCATCTGCCAACTTCCTCAGGCCAGAAATCTTGACTGTGGAAAGGTCATGGTATATTGTTCTTAAATAAAATACTTTTTATAAGGAAGTTCAGGTCTTGACCACATATTGCAAACACATCTAACTAAATTTTTTAAAAATTATCAACTTATTTTCCTTCTGCTTGATGTCGATTAAGTGCATGAATTGATCTTGTTTATGAAAATTTCTCATTTGGGCCATGAAGGAGAGAGTTCTGATCAAAACCTTCTCTTATGCTAGGTACAGCTCTCACAGTACACGAATCAAATTCAAGAGGCAGAAAAAGAGATTACATTCTAAGATGTCTCAGTGTTTTAAGGGATATGTCAGAAACTACTGGTGTTCAGATTATAGGATAAAGAAAAAAATCTCAATTCAGGAAATAGATTGAAGCATAAAAGATTTGAACAGACTACAAAAGCAAGTATATGACAAAAATATTTTATTTTTGATGAGAAAATATGACAAAGTAGAAGACTGTCCAGTTAAGGCACTGCTTTTATTTTCTAAATCTTGATGAGAATTAACGTGATCATTATGGCATTTTATTTTTTAGAGTAGCATTTCTCTGAATATTACAGATAATATCCAGTTCTGTCATATCATTTAAGGGATTTTCCTAGAATTTAGCTTGCAAAATGTAATATGAGTGCTTTGTAAGTGCTGTAGCTGAAAGACTTGCAAAGGAAAAGTGAAATTCAGAAAAAACCTTTATATCCCCAGATCTCTTAAAATCCAACTTTGTATTTTTACAAGTATTTTCTAATGTTATTATTCTGTATTTCTCCAGCCCTATATATGATTTTATTCTATTTGAGATAGATTTTTAGTTGCATGACAAAAAAGTGGAGAAAGACCTATTACAGATTACGGAGGATTTCTCAGCCTTTCCACCTTTTGGCTCATGACATGGTCCTCTGAAGACAATTTTCCTCTTGAATGTATCTCTTCTGCTATATTAATATGTTGTATTAAATGTCCTCTGTTCCTCCCTGTTCTCCCACTCCCAAATACCTTGCATACATACTCCTGCCTGGATCACTTCCAGATCAAATCACTTTCTAGGATTGTATATAAATAGTACATACTTAAGATCAGAATGTGAATGATGAGTTTTGATATTCAAGATCTATGTATGGAAGGAGAAAAATGTTTACTTTTTCTTTCATGCTTGAAATACACTTTAACTACAGTATATTTAGTTGTTGGTATCCTGTCAGAAATTCTCCCTGTTGCCTAATAAACTCTCAATTGTGGTTTTAGTTTATTCTTTAGTTCTAGAATACCTGTTTGCGTTTTACCTCTGATCATTGCATCTGCCCCATTTATGCAGTGCCATCGGCAATCCACAGACTTAATCCCCATTTTCTTTCGATTATGTTTGTTATGTATCTCATTTTTCATGATGGTTTACTTGATTCACGAATAGTTCCACATTTTTTATTCACCTATTCAGATGAGTGGGCATGGGGGTAGGAGGCACTCAATTATGCATAGCCCCAGCCAAATTCCTGGAGTTGTGTGGTCAGTGAAAAATCATAAGCCACAGCTTATTCTGTTTTCATGTATCGTCCTGTATCTTCAGCTTCCTATGGCACCGTGACACTCAAGGATGCAATGGACTACTCTCCCCTTGGGGCGTACAGTGAAAGGAGCTGAAAGAGCATATTGTCCAAACCTGGTTGCCTTAAAACACAGGCATTTACGTCTTGTTTATATTTGGAGCAAGAACTCTATGTTTAGGAATGCTGAAAAGTTGACTTAGTCTACCTTTTTCCTAATTCAGCTATTTCAATTTAGAAGCCAGCCCTTGTGGGGTCAAAGCTGATATTTTGCATTATGATCCTATTTAGTGATTTAGTTAGTAGAAATCCCCAGATCTCTTTATTTTTCTTGATAATATTTATTTCAGTCTATAATATTAAGTTATCATTTGATTATTTTCCTGTTTTCTATCTCTCTCTTTGTAAGCTCCCTGTTAGCTGGGAATCTGAGTGCTTTGTTCACTACTGGACTCTTAGGGTCTGGCATGTAGTATATGCCCAGCAGATACTTGTTTTAAAAAGGGAGACTTAATTGCAAATTGGTGAAGACGAAGATAATTATCAGTCTCTTTACTTATTTGATTCTATGGTCCCAGTATATGTGTGTATCAGTGAAGATGAGTGGTTTAGGAGGGAAGCTGGATGGTGTATTTGGAATATATTGGGATTAAGGTGCCCAAAAGACATCATGGAGATGTCAACTGGTTACTTAGATTGAAAATATGAAACCAAAGGGATAGCTCTATGCTAACGGAGAGACTGAGGATTTAATAATATCTATACGGTAGTTAATGCGTTCAAAGAACTAAGCTGATCTTTCAGGTATGAAATGACCCTTGGGCTGAAGACTGAACACTTGTGCACACTAATGTGGGACTGAGAAAATATTTTTATGTACTTACATCCTCTGAGCTAAGAAAACAAAGTATATGGAGAAACACTGGATGATAGAGAGTGCTCGAATAGAGAGAGATCTCTAGAGATAGAGATTTATCTCCAGGAGTTATGTTGTTATATTTCAAAGAGGGGGCATGATCCCTGGGGCCATCTTTTTATAATTCAAAGGATCATAGAACATTTAGGAGAAAAGGTTTATCTCAGTCATTCTGGAGGGAAGAGTGGTAGTATATGGCAGTTTCTATTTAACTCCCAGATTTATGAATGTAAGATTATTCTCCTACATTTGTGAATGTAGGGATACATCTGTCTCCCACTGTGTCACTTTGAAGAGGGATAATGGGTCATAGGGAACCAATACATTTGTTGATGTAAAGTAACAATACTTAACATGGATTCAAAAATCTAATGTTTGATTTTAGGACAAAATAAATAAACATGGATATTAAAAAAAACATTGGCTAATATTTATTTGCCAACAAGAGAAAAAAAGAACCCATAGAGATTATTGAGAATAAGGAAAGGGTGATATCTGAGAAGATAACTGAGTTTTTAAGTATTAAAGAGTTCCCAGACAGAAGATGGATTTAATTTAGATTACAGAGGGCTGTATAAAGGTTTTTGCACATTACTGGGAGGAAGGTTTTGGTAAAAAAAGGGAAATCATTTTTATTAAATTCTTCAGTAAGGAACCACAGTCCCTTAGATTAAGAAAAGTAATATATTGCAATGAAAAGAACACTGGGAATAGGTTCAATGCTTGAAAAAATTTTTTTCATTACTCAGTACCCATTTGTATGGGGCAAACATGATTATCTTTGAATTTTTGTTTTCTCATCCTTAATCTGTCTAGTTAGCAGGGTTTTCCTGAAGATCAATCATGCACATACACTTGCAAATTAAAAAATATCATATAATTTATCAAATTCTTTTTTAAATGAAACATAATATAATTTTATTCATTATTATCTGTACATTATAATATTTTATAAATGTGTGTTAATTGTACAATGGCATGGCCCCCCTTAAAGTAGTTGAATCAATATTTTAGAGTATCTAAAGAACAGATCAAGACTTCTCTTCAGCTGTAAATTGAATCTTGAATTCCATTTCTAAACTTTTTTTTGATGTGTGTGTGTCTCCAGAACCTCTCTTCCCTGTGGTTGTCTCTACCTATTTTTTTTTTTTTTGGCCAGTATGTTATCTTTCTTCTTTTTCTTTCTTCTTTTTTCTTTCCTTCTTTCATTATTGTTCAAGCACAGTTGTCTCCATTTTCCCAACACCACTGTCCCTGCTCCACCCATCCCCACCTCCCTCCCTCCCTCAATCCTAGCCCATTTTGGCTTCGTCCACATGTCCTTTAAACATCTTCCTTGATGTTTGCAAAGTTTTTAAATGCCAAATGAATCTTATGATAAGTTATCTTGAATTAAAGTATTAATTAAAGCAGAGATCAGGTAGCCATCTTTCAAGCCATCCTGGATGTTTGACATTCTAATAACTATGATCCATGGCATCTGAGTGTAGCCTCATGGGAGACCCCAGGAGGAACCACCCTGAGTCCAGCACACCCACAAAACTGTGAGAGACAATAGTAAATTGTTCTAAATGGAGATGTAGTGCTACACAGCAATAGATAATGTACTTCAATGCATTTCTGTGTGAACTGGGATTACACAAGAAACCAAAACTACCTGAAGATGCCCAAGGCTAATCATCCTGATATGTTTTGCTAAAAGGATATTCTTTGTCCTTATCACACAGCTAATCATAACTTTAAAAATTTTATGAGCTGGAGTGCTAATCTGCTCCAAGCTTCCAACTCAGTTCTCTGTGGGGCAGCTGCACTGTGACTCCAGCTCCCCTAAAGGAGGTAACTCAACGTTCCTTTTCCCAGCCAGTTATGTTACCAGGGAGTGCTGCAAATATATTGCATAGGGAGAACACGTGGGTTTCCTCAGCATTTTCTTTAAGAAACTAAAACTACATTTAAAAAAGAAATACATTTCCCATCCTTTGAGAGTTCCTATAAGCACATGAGAATTGAATGAGAATATGACATTGTTTTTTGAGAAAATGTTATATTTTGGGTACACTTTTCCAGAAGATTAAATGCTGATATTATTTCACCATAGGACACATTTATCAACAAGGAGGCCAATATGTGATGATAACAGATATATACTTCAATTTGTCTGAATGTTTTTACATATGTTAATAAAATTATAGAGTAAATGAGGAATAATATTAGAGAATAAATTCAATCCTGTTATTTTCCGAATAAGGTCAATGGAAGCATGGGGTAAAGTGATTTGCTCATGGACATTTACCTAGTTGGTGGAAGAACTCAGATTCTTCCGTTTCTGTCCACTCTTCATTATATTGCTTCTGTCATGTGAGACATCTCTGTGGTAAATACAGCCTTGCTTCTTTGTCTAGTTTTACAATGAGTGAATTAAGATACAATATCATCATAGTTGAGTGACTTAATTAAGGTCAAAAAGGCAACTTAAAACATATCTCCAAGCACTCTTAAGGTTCCTTATCATTCCAGCCATTCCACTCCTGGACATATACCCAAAAGAAATGAAAACATAGTTCCACATTCAATTTTATGTATGAACGTTGATGGAATTACTTATAATAACCAAAAATAGAAGCAACTCAAATGTCCACCTGCTGATGAATGAATAACAAAGTACAGTATCCCATGTAATGGAGTATGCAGCAATACAAAGAAACAAAGTACCAACATATTATACAACATGGATGAGTCTTGAAAACATGCTAAGTATAAAATGCCAGACACAAAAGTTCACAAATTATATGATTCTGCTTATATGAAATATGCAGACCAGGCAAACCCAGAGTCAGAAAGTAGCTTAGTGGTTTCCAAGGCTGGAGAGTGGGGAGGAAATTGGAGAATAGAGATGACTAATAAAGGGTATGAGGTTTCTTTTTAGAGTGATACAAATGTTATAAAACTGTAGGGATAGTTGCACAACTGTGCGAATATGTCATTGAATTACACATTTTAAATGGGTCAATTTTAGGGAATGTGAATTACAGCTCAATAAAGTTGTTAACCAAAGAGAGGGGGGTGGAGAGAAGACAACTGCTCTTCATCATAACTTAGGTCAGGATGGGATTTAAAAATGGCACATTCTAGAACACCGAAATATGCTAGCTAAGTACCTCTATTCAAGTGAGGTACAAATGAGTTAAGGGTTGTGGTATCTTCCTCATATGGGCCAGATTTCCCTAAAGCAGTATGTGCCAAAGGATTGTAAACATTCTCTTGATGGCACATTTGATGATTTAAGATGTACCCACATTTTAATTAACATAAAAGTAATTAATTGATGCCTGTATTCTCTTTGTGATGTTGATAAAAAGCTTTCTTAAAATATATTAATTTCGATTAAAAATAAATTACTGTAAAGAAACAAAAAATACAAATAATGGTACATTTTGTATGAAGATATAGTGAAACTTGTTGGAAACCGCCCTTCCTGATTTCAGGAGCTGAAACCCCCATGGCTAAGGCTGAGTGAGTGACCTTTGGACCATAAGCCACTAAGAAGACAAAGCTTATCTCCCTGGCAGGAGCACTGCTTTTGCCTTCTGCTCCTTTTTCCATAACTGGCCTCCAATGCTTGATCAGTTAGCCAATGATGGTAAGATTCCCCAAGGGGGAACCACCTAAGACAGGCACAATCACATGGAGGACCCAGGGAAAGACTTGGGGGGCTATGAAGAAAGGGGGTGATGGACCTTCACTCCCCAGCTTTGACAAAGCCTGAGTCCTCAATCTGTCTGCAAGAAGTCTCTGAGAATTCTTTGGCTATCTGCCTCCTCTGCCTGGCTTATGCCTGAAAATAATGACAGAAGGTAGTGCAGCCTTGTGCTGGGAATGGCAGGTTCCCTGGGGTGATTGGGCATAAGAAAGAGTTCCTAAAAGTCCTGTGAAGGCTGCTTTGCTAAGCATGCTTTCATTCATATGATAAGGGTCCAAGCAGGAAATGAGTATGTCTCCCAGAGTTTCTGCAATCCCCTTTCCTGACAGACACTGACTCAGACTAAACCCTCAGATTTCTTTGAAATGTTATCTACTGTTTGACCCTTGCCACCCTGTATTGCTGTGTATTAGAACCCAATAAAAGCCCCTGGAGGAAGGGGCTCCAGGCCATTTTCCTCTGATAAATTGGCTACCTCTTCTCGCCAAGCAGATCATGTCTTGGCAGTGTTTACTTTCATCCGTGGTGGATGGGAGACTTGCAGGCAAAGTCACCCCTACAGAAACTCATGAAAATCATCTATGAACAGCTGAGTTTTGGGAAACTTTGGTCCAGAGAAAACTTCTCCCAAAGCTTAGATTATTCCTGAGATTCTCCAACAAGAGTAAGCTTTTGGTTACCTAAAGGGGAATTAGCTGTGTGTGGGTACACAGCTCAATGTCATCCGTTCTCAAGGAGGCTTAAAATGACAAATCAATAGTAACTCTCTTGTATGTGATGAACCACATCTCATATTTGATTCAGGGATATAGTAAAAATAAAAATAAGGGTAATTGAGCTCAAGGCATTTGGATTAGAATATTTGCTGTGTGACTTTCTGGGCACATAACAGTATCTTTGTGTTTCATTTATAAAATGAAAATACCATAATTTGTTTTAATAGTGTGGATGTGCAGATTAACTAAACAATGTAATTGACATATATGACCTGAAATAGAGTAGATGATTAAAGACTAGTTTCCTTCCTTTCACTGTAGGTTATACAATCACATTTCATGGAACAGAGTAGAAAGTTAATTGCCTATGTCATTCTGTGAAGAAAACAACATGTTAAGGCTGTTTCAGGGTTGAAGGGTGAGTCCCTCTGGCCTTTCCAAGTCAAGTGCAGTTATTGATCAGTCACACTCCAGAGGCAATTAACACATTCTCTGGACAAAATTCACATTCAAAATAACTCTATCATTCTGATTACTATTCTAGACACCTTGGTCATTAAGTAGAATTTTTGTTGGGTCTGGTGACTGTATCTTCTTTGTGTAAAGACTGGAATATCATCCAGGGAATTCTTTTGGGGTCCCAGATACTTCCTACAAGACTGAGCTGATCCTTAGGAGCCTGGTAGTTTGGTACATTTACAGATGGGGCAGAAGTGACTTCCCCTTAAGTACCATTGGACCATTCATATGTAATAGATAATTGAGTCTTTATTCAGTATACAATGTGGGATAGTGAACAGAGCACTGGCCTTGCAAATTTACATACTTGCATGCCCCTGCTGGCTCTAAGTTTTCTTACCTATGTGATCACTATAGTGATTTGTCTCTTAGTCTCAGAGATCTCTTTGGTTGAAAAAAGAAGATAAAGGAAGAAAAAGAGAGAAAGGAAGAAATGAAGGAAAAAAAGGGAAAAATGGTTGGAGGGAAGAAGGAAGAAAGAAAGGAAGGTAGGAAAGAAGAAAGGAAATTAATATTTTCTTCACCAAAATGTGAAAATAAATCAAAGTCAGGTAATATGGGAGATAATACAGTAAGCACTTAGTAAATATTTTTGCCTTTTCTCTTGTTCCCTTTCCCCTTTTTGACTGATTTTGGAGTTTAAAGGCCTTTATCAAACAACTAATCTATATAGCTTTAAGGCATCCCCTGCTAGGCCAAGAAAGGGTCACTTTCCCACCTCATTATGGGTGGAGGGCTCAGTGGAGAACAGTCAGCATGAGCTTAGAGTGGCAATAATTCAGACAATTAAGAAAAACAGATTTATGCACCCAGTGCCTGAAGGAAGAGGTCTATGAAGTAGAAAGAGGAAAAATTGAGGAACTCCTTGAAGGAGACAGTTTTAAGCCTGCCATTTGTGGTCAATGAAGTTAATGAGCTGAAACCCCATATTTTAAACTTACATTATCTGTATGTATTATGCAGTTACACTCCATAGCTCCCTTCCACTCCAACAAATTTAGTTGAGCATCAGAACATATTTAAACTACTGGGCCACACAATGATTGCATTGAGAAAACTGACCTCAAATTTACTGTGCATGAAAATCACTCAGGAGTGACACTTAAAACATGGACTCCTGGGCCCCATCTTTAGACATTCTGATTCAACACACCTTGAGTAGAACTTAGGAATCTGCGGTATACCCCTCAGGTGACACTGGTGGACGTTGATCACCTTCGAAGAAGCCAATGACCTGAAATCTGCCCTAGAAAGAGTGACCTCAGAAAGGAAATAGGGTTAAATGGCAGACAAGTAAACAAAGCTAGTTATGAAAGTCTGATTAGTATAACTTTATTTTTTCACCCACTTTTATCACTCGTTGCTTAGACTCCACACCACTGTTTTTTTTCTTTATTAATTTGCTCTTGTACCATTTAATAGACTCTATCAGTTGGGTTCTTGAAAACATTAATTTTACCCACTACCTCATACAATCTGATATATCCTAAAGGGTAACCTTCCTGTATCCATTTCATAATGCCATTCTTTAAAAAAAAAAGGAAATCTCCAAGTTTTGTTAATGATATTTTTGATTTTAATGATTGTAAAAATAATTTTAATGAGTAAGAATTGAAAATCAGCCTCCTTGATGTGGAATTTAAAGTTCTCTGAAATCTAACCCCTCCTTATTTTCCAGGATAGTCCTTCTGCATCTTATACGGAGTAAGGTTGTCTCCCCTTATAATACCAAGTGCACTCTGAGCAGCCAGTTTTTCATGTCCTTGCTGATACTCCAGTTATGGGGAAGAAACCTCTTCACATTTCTACCTTGAGGCATGAAAGAGGCTGTATGAGGACTAGGTATCATGATAAAAGGTTAACAATCAGCTCTCTGGGGGAAAAGAAAGGTCTGATTTTTAGCATTTGTCAGTTTTTGCGAAGTCAATAATCCCAATATGACTGATTTCAAGTTGCCAACATTGTGGCCCCGAAAGTGGGGTTTGGAGTGCTGTGCATAGTCAGTGTCCCTGAGCCTCGCTAGGCTAACCCCAGCACACCACCAGGTTTGGGGGTTAGTCCCTTCTTTGTCCACATATCACAGTGCTGTCTGGCTGTAGGGGACGCTTTGCTTTCCTATCTACAGTGGGTGGAGAGGGGACTAGCCTACATGTCCAATTCATCCAGCCCCAGGGCCTGGCTGGCTTCTGACCTGATGACCTTTTTCCTCTGCAATGCTCAATGTTCCACTAGCAGCTGCTAAAATCGAATTGGTGATTTAACATGTCATCTGTCCTCTTAGTACTGTCAAGGCCCAGGGCCTCTCCCCCATCAGCTGAGTTGCCTCAACTCAGCTGAGTTGCTGGGACCATACTCTATGTTTAGCCACATGGTCCACTGGCCTTTTGACTCATGATGGACCCCCAAAATGGCTTCCCACAGCAGGCCTGCAGTTCCCCACTCAACCAGCTTCCAAGTACTGACTGGTACCAGCAGGGACTCTATCCCTAATCCAAGGAGCTGAGGGAGACTTGGGGGCAGTGCCTCTGACCTCTCTCCCTTTATTTATTTAAAGGTAGTCTCTCCCTTTATTTCTTTTCTACCACATAGATAGGGTCATGCTAGTCAAAGAGATTGTCTAAGAGAACTAGGAATCTCCCCCAAACAAACAGGAGGGGTGGAGTGCTTTAGGGCCTCCTAACTTGGTTGTTTATTTCTAAGATCACCAACACCCCTCTCTCTAAGGTTTCAACCTAGAGTGATTAGCAGAATATATATATATTATATATATCCTTTCTGTATCCATTCCTTTTCTGTCTCCCCTGACTTTTACTTTTCTTATTGAAGGACACCTATTTCCATTTCCTTTTAGGAGATTTCTTCTTTCATATTATAAGGTCTCCCTAAAAATGGAGAAAAAGAAGGGTTTGGCAAAAATAGATATATAGTTATGATATGAATCAATAATACAATAATTAACAAAATCATAATACAAGAATAAACTGTGTTTCATGTACTCACAACTGTCAATCTACTTTTGCCTACCCCTATATGAACAAACAAATACACTATTTTCTCCATAGGCACAAAGTGATATGAATAGCAAACAAAATTACAAAATTTGTAATGACATTAAGTTTTGACTTCAGAAATCACTAGAAAATTTTTTATTCTGAGGCTGGCATATACTTTTGAATATGTTTTATTTGACCAATGAATAATTGTACTGCATTTGATAGCTTTTCAGGATCCCAGAGTATCTGCTAGATACCTACACACACTTTGCAGACTGGAGTCCTACATTTCACAGGATGAATAGTTATCTCCAGACAAGAGAGCTGTCTCTGCAGTGATGAGTGGAGAGAAGAATCTGGCTATCTTGCTTTCTAATTCTGTGATTTAGAGACTCCAGGGTTTAAAACAGAACCACAGATGAGTCAGCAATTACCGTGATGGCAGTTTTCCCAGAAAGAAAACATGGAGCAACTGGGAATGACATTCTTTAAGGGTCTTAAATATTTAGGGGACAATCTTCTCATTGGGTATCTCTAAATTATTTAAACTCAATTGGCCTACCCTGTGGTCTGTTCTCTCCACAGGATTTGAAAACCCGAGTGTTTCCTTCTCATAAGTGGGTAGGCTTATAGCTTAATGAAAATGACAAGTACCCAGGACATTATGTCTATTATAAACCACAAACATTACAGCACAGGTGGCAAACACAAGGCCCGTGGGCCCAATCCAGACCTCCAGACCTTGTTTTATTCTGCCTGGCACCTTGTTTCTACCCATTAGCAGTGCTGAGTTCCTTGTTCCTAGTTAAGGAGTAGTTACATTTATACAGTCCTAAAATTACATTTGGCTCTTTGAAAGCAATTGTGAGGCTGATGTGGCCCCGATGAAAATGAGTTTGACACCCCTGCATTACAGAGTCACCAAGGCAAGGAAAAGAAGGTTGCGAGGAAGAAGTCCAGGCTGCGGGTGTAACTAGAAAACGATTCTCTTCTCTGCCTCTACAACACCCTCTATAGGTTAGGGGTAACCTTGCCCTTGAAGCATTTCACCCTTCTGGTGGCCAGTTTTGAGGCCTGTTTCCAGGGTCACTACATGAGCATGCCGGGGTTTCACATCCACATGCTAGTGTAACTGATAGCCAGAGATTTTGACTGCCTTTGTCCTTCATGCCTCTAGCTCATTCCTGTCCTCACACACAGGACTTTTTTTATTATGATGGGAGAAAAGTAGAGGGGGCTGAGGCATGTAGACCTGACTCTGATTATTCTAGGGGCTGGTGTTTGATCTAGGGATTCTGTATTTCAATGTGGAAGCTCTAAAAGTAGAATCAAAAGCAGTGTGTGAAATGTGCACCAGTATTTCCTTCACTTGTGTCTAACCAGTCTGCTAGGTCATGCTAGGTCACACTCACGTAACTAGTTGTAATGAAAGAGATAGGAGCAGTAAATAAAATGTTTAATGGCATTAAGGTTTCACCACGAACTCAGAGACATGGAAATTCCAGTCACTCAAAATTTTCTAAGTAGAGCTCTCCGGCTGGTATATGTACAAATCTTAGGTGGGCCAAAGTACCAGTTTCAGGTGTAGGTATCTCACTCTGTGGTATTTTTATTTTCTGGTACTGATGCAACAGAAATGTAAGCTACTTTTTTGTGTGAGATTATTAGTCACTTGATTTCTACTCACAGTAGTTCCTGAAACCAGTTCTCTTGCCTTAGGTGGTTATAGCTGCTTAATACCTTTAAGAAGTAGATTCTCTGTTATTCCAAAACTGTATACTGCCCCTTCCCTATGGTGATTTAAACACAGTATTTGCACATAAACTTTTGCTGAGCAAATTAGGTGAAGTGAAGTGAGGAGAAAACTGGCAGAAGGGAAGTTTTTCTTGAGTTCTTAAAACAGAGAGCAATTTGTCCTCTGAATGAGCTCATTCTCCCAGAGGCCCCCATGGCTAAGCTCATGAAAAACTCAAAGCCATAAGCACATCATAAAACAGGTAAAAGGCCTCAGTGTGATCCTTGGAATGGTGCTAAGGTAGAAAATCACAAAGGAAGGTTGGGGACAAAGATGAGACGCCTACATCTACCTTGCTCTGTGGACATATTTCTCCAAAATACAGTGAAAAAATGCTTTAGAATAGCTGCATAGATAGAAATGTTGTTTTCTTTCAGGAGATATCCTTATTTATTAATCTTGAAAATTAGAGTCACCCTCTCTGTAAAGACTTGTAGAAATGGGATGGCATGATAAAATGTAAAGAAGTAATGATTATATTTTATTAAAGATAAGATGCACTGAATTCCTCTACTCTCTCATTTCTTATGAGAAAAGGAGCAGGAACTTGAGCACAGAGTAAATATGGGGTTACAGATCATAGTTAAGGGACATTTTTGGGTAATGCGGTGGAGTGGGCATTTCGGACATATAAACATTAAAACCAAATAAATTAATGTTTACTCTGTGATGAATAGCATCTGCTATCATATTAGGGGAGAGGGATTAGGTATAGATATTGACTGTATGAGATTATTAAATAAGACATTTCTATGGTTNATGATTATATTTTATTAAAGATAAGATGCACTGAATTCCTCTACTCTCTCATTTCTTATGAGAAAAGGAACAGGAACTTGAGCACAGAGTAAATACGGGGTTACAGATCATAGTTAAGGGACATTTTTGGGTAATGCGGTGGAGTGGGCATTTCGGACATATAAACATTAAAACCAAATAAATTAATGTTTACTCTATGATGAATAGCATCTGCTATCATATTAGGGGAGAGGGATTAGGTATAGATATTGACTGTATGAGATTATTAAATAAGACATTTCTATGGTTATTTAAAATAATTTATAGGAAAGTTATAAAAATTATTGTGTGCATTTGTTCTAAACTGTCTGAGGGCTACCTGAAAAATTAGCACAAAGAATTTGTTTTTGTATTACTTAACTTGAAATTCACTCAGGTCAGGAAAGCAGTGGCTATCACCCAAACAGAAGACCTGCAGCCACCTGGGACAATATATTATGGTAGAGACATATAAGAGGCAGCCGTAAGCCTTGGAGTCAAACGTAGGGAAAGGGTTTCTTTGGGAAATTAAGGCAATTAAATGCTCCCATGTATACTTAAAAAATTACATAGAAACACACATACCGAGGACTGGATACATGCTCAGAAAGTGTCTGAGAAAACACTAAGCTTTTGTCTTTGGCTGCTCTCGAGGCTCAGTGCAGCAGAAAATTAAAGCTAAGTAAGGCAGAATTTTCTATTGCCCATCTGAGTGATATTGAAAGAGTGCCCAAAGACAGAGACTACCTGCAAAGTCTGGGAGAGGTGCTTTTAAGCTTCTCATATTCAAGGAAAATGCTTTCAAAATACTAGCTGAACACAAGCTGAAAAAAATGGACCCTTCAGTGACTGCATATGAAAAGGAATACAGCCTTTGCCAAGGTAGATTAGAAATGTCAGGAATCAAATGAATGACTGGGCACCTAAACAATCCACAGATTAACATAATTAATGGCGAAGGATTAAAATTTTTCCACCAAAAGATTGTAAACTAGACAAAGATAACCACTTTAACCACTGGTATTCAACATGAAAAAGACATCACTTGGTTGCCACCTGTAGATACCCTGACTGGGAATCGAACCCACAACCTTTTGCTGCCTGGGGACAATGCTCCAACCAAGTGAGCCATCTGGCCAGAACCAAAATAGTTTTTGAGGTGTAAGCAAGTTTAGATGTTGAGAGGAACTTTTTTGGTGCCACATATATTACATTTCTTGACCCAGGTGTTTGGGTTTACTGTGAGTAGTTAGTTCATTGAGCTATGTTATTCTGATTGTGCATTTTTGTATCTAATACTTTAATTAAAAATTTAAAACATATACCATGCAATAAAAAATTAAAATGGGGCCCTGGCTGGCGTAGCTCAGTGGATTGAGCACAGGTCTGCGAACCAGAGGATCGTGGTTCGATTCCCAGTCAGGGCACATGCCTGGGTTGCAGGCCAGTTCCCTGCAGGCCAACTCCCAGCAGGGGATGCACGAAAGGCAACCATACATTGATATTTCTCTCCCTCTCTCCTTCCCCTCTAAAGATAAATAAATAAATAAAATCTTAAAAAAAAATTAAAATGGCCATTAAGAGTGACTATATTTCAGTTCTAATATAATTCTAATATATTAGAATTGGTTCTAATGTAATATCTTGAATTAAAATAATGAGCTTTTTAAATTTTTTAAAATTTATTTTTAGAGAGAGGAGAAGAGAGAGAAAAAGAGGAAGAGAAACATCAATGTGTGGTTGTCTCTTGTGTGCCCCCTACTGGGGACCTGGTCACAGCCCAGGCATGCACCTTCACTGGGAATCAAACCAGCAACCCTTTGGTTTGTAGGCCAGTACTCAATCCACTGAGCCACACCAGCCAGGGCAATAAGCTTATTTTTCAATAGACCATAAGAAAAATACTTAAGAGCATATATTGAACTTCAAGTAAGTGAACAATAAATACTTTTTACAGCAGCTACTTTCCCATGGAGAACCTTGAGATATGGCATATCTTACTTTAGCAATAAAAATTTCGCCGGAGGTGCAGGTATGAGCTAGAGGAAACTTCTGCCCTAATCTTACATTATTGGCTTGGCTGTTTCTCCACTGTTTTTTCCCACTATAATTCTGTCAATATTATGATGGGGAAATAACTTTCTTTCCCAAAAGATTGGCTTATAAATCTTTCATTCATTTATCTATGCTGATTTTTCCCATTAATGTTTGAGAGTCTAAAGTATGGAGAAGAAGTATTTTTTTAAAGATTTTATTTATCTTTAGAGGGGAAGAGAAGGAGAGGAGGAGAGAAATATCAATGTATGGTTGCCTCTTGTGTGTCCCATGCTGGGAACTGGCCTGCAACCCAGGCATGTGCCCTGACTGGGAATCGAACTGCGATCCTTTGATTCACAGTCCCGCGCTCCATTCACTGAACTACACCAGCCAGGTGAGAAGAAGTATTTTTAATTGTACTTTGTTAAATTTATAAAAACTTTGTGACTTTGGCATTGCCCTTGACATTTTGGGAAACAGTTCTGTTTTCTGGCAATAATATGATAAATCCAGAGCCATTCTGATATTTTCTTGGGCAAGTCATGGAATCAGGTGCTTTACAAGGTTCCCATTTATTTTCCTAGTTCTACATATTATGTGCCTTAACTCTTTTTTTTTTAGAGAGAAGGCTTCATCAACCACTCAGCTTTCTTTTACTCTGATAATTTACACAAAAGCAATTAAAACCAGTACGGAAGAATATAGAAGACCCCTGCTATTGTGATGTGGAGGGCAGAGAAGGTGAGGCATTAACCAGATGTAGAAGGAATATTTGCATTCTAGCAGAATTTTGTAACTAGATACAAATTAATGAGCATAGATTTTGCAAAAGCACTGTGAAATGGTTTTGAAATATCACTGTTACTAAACCATTGCTATTCCCCTTTCTCCTTTGTTCACTGATACTGGAACACTTACTAATGTAGGAGGATATTAGAAATTAATGACCCTCATCGTCAAAATGAATAGATTTGAACTAATCCTATTTGCTGTCAAATCTGTTCTTCAGTATGACCTATGTCTTTTAATTAGTATACCATCTAGCTGTCACCCAGTGTTACAGACTCTGACATTTCTGACTTTCTTCTTTTCTTTTTCTTTTTTTATAACATAGCAGTTGAAGCCAAGTAGACCTGCGTTCAAAATCTAGGTTTTCCACTTACTGTGAACTGGACATGTTTACCTTCTCACTTTACTATAGTTTCTTTATATGCAAAATATGGAATAATAATAGCCTTCATTTTGTTGAGTTGATAGAATTGAATGATAAAATGAATGCACTTGACAACCAGCAAATACATAGTGTTGTAAATATTATTAATTACTGCTATTATTGCTAAGTGCCACTGATTCTAGCTGTAAACTTTCTGTTGTAGTTGCACATTTCTTTCCGTTCATGCTAGTCCTGTCCTGATTTATGTCTAGTTTTTTTTTTACTGTCCTGGACTCTTAAGAATCTAATTCAATCTACTAATTTTACCCTTTTTTATTTCTTATGCTGTTCCCTTTAAAAATCTTTAATGGCTTTAAGTTATCCAGAAAATCAGGTTGAATTGTCTTAAGCTAGCTTTGTAGGCTTGTAAAGTTTTGGATGAATGTTCCTCTTCAATTCTCTTTGGTCTCAGTCTGCTCTTCACTGGCTGTGTGGTCTTGGATCAGACTAGACTTGGCATTGAGGTTGCCTACTCTCAAGGTTTATTATCAGAAGTACTTAATTTATTTTCTAGAAGTTAGGTCTTCAAAAGCCCCATTAATTGGCAGAATGGCCTTGGCAAAATCAATAGACTTTCCTGTGCTTTATTTTACTTATCTGTAAGTTGACAGGTTCTCAAACTTTAGTATGTATGAGATCACTTAGAGAACTTATCACAGAGATTGTAAATTTTTTTAATTTTTTAAAAGCAAAATATGACATACAATAAGTGCACAACATACACACACATTAGGTGAAGATTTTTGTTTTTTAGTTATGTATACTGTTGTGTTAATACCATCCAGGTCGAGATGTAAAACTTTTCCAGTGCACCCAAAGTTTCCCATTGCCTCCTGGTCTCTGTCTGTTCCAGAGTCAACCACTATCACTTCTATTATGATTCTTTTTTTAGCAATCTGCTTAGATGATTTTGGGTGTTTCTTTTGGATGCAGTTCATCTGGTTCTAAATTTTGAATAAGTTCATATTGTGGTCCCCAATATACATATTACTTAGAAACACATTTCTTGTAGTCCCTGTCCCCAGCCCCATGAAAAATACCAAAGGGCTTCCCTCTCCTTTGATTCTTCACCCACACTGTCTTTTATACCCTTTCTTATTTTCAACATTATAATGCCTTCTTTCTAGCTAGGCTAGAAATATGGAATACTAACATTAGAGGTCAGGTATTTCAATCTTCATCACTTGCAGCAATTTCTTCTACAACATCCTTGGAAAATGGTCTTATCTCTGCTTGAAAACTTCTAGTATCTGACAAGTGAACACATTAAATGTTTGAATATTTTTCTATGCTAGAAAATGCTTCTCTATGTTGAGATTTATAAAATATTTTTTGGTTTATTTGCTCATAGTCATACCCTTTAGAATAATGAAGAATACCTGGCTTCTCTTCCTTTCTTTTTCCTTTGCCTTTCAAATATTATGACTCTTGCCACATATGCTCTAAGTTTTCTTTTTTTTCCTTATTAGTATAAATCACGACTCCCAGCACTTTGCTGGATCTTGCCATGCCTTTCAAAGACCCAGGTCTGAAGGGTATTACACAATTATGAGTCACAGTCATCTTTCATGGGGGAAATTACACTTTATGGTGTAATACAACTGTTGGAGCAATAATGTATAGGTCCTACCCCACTGGGACGGACATACAAAACAGCACAAATGTCTTTCCTCTACTCAGTACCAGCTTCGTGACACGCAGCCTGTGCAGTTTTCACTGGGCTCATGCCTCATTGGTCCCCACGCCTGGTTTGATGCTCTGCTGTTGCCTCTTAAAATGCTTAATATATTTTGAACAAAGGGCCCTGTGTTTCATTTTGCATTGGTCTCACAAATTAGTCCAGCTGGTTCTGCCTTTCTGGTTGTCTTGCACTTGCTAATGCCTTACATATTTTGATTTTTCTTTCTTACTAACACTTCCTATAACTGCCATTAAGAGTGTATTATATTTTATAGTTCTCTTCATTTATTTGAAAATGCTTTTCCTCAGAGCAATGAAGATAGGTTCAATATTATAATCTTGCTCGTGTTGTAGATGAACAACCTAGGGCTTAACGAAATTCAGTGAATTGCCAAGTTTTTATAGCTTTTTAGTAACAAAGCAGGGCCAGAACTAAGTGTCCTGACTTCAGCATTCTTTGGATAGGTACTGCCTGCCTGTCTCCTGAAATAGTGCTGCATTGCAGATGCCCAGGGTTCAAGTTAGATACTCTAATTTTGTTAGCTTTCCATATTCCTGTAGTTCTCCATTTTGTTCACTTTCTAAGCACCAGGCTTTGGCTTGATACCAGGTATTGCTGACTCATGTTGAGTCTAGAATTCCCTCTGTTTGTTCTTCAGGTCACTTACCCATAATTGCTTAGTCCTTTCTTATCAAATAATTGAAGCTTATTTTTCTACTTGTAGTGATTTACCCTGAGTTTGCATTTTTTTTAAAAAAAGTAATCTCAGGTTAATTTTGAAAGAATTTTAATGCAATCTCACTTTTTCCTCCCTTGATTCTGATTCTGATTCTGATTCTGATGTGTAGCTAATCTCCAGAACATTAAGGATATTCTAGTAATTGAAAATAAATCTCCATTTTTAAAAAAAGTGTTCATCTAAGTTGTAAAGGAAGTTAAACTACTTTGAGCTGCTGAGATATGCCTTATTTGACCAAAAAGAAATCCAAAGCAATTTTGTAAAAATGTAACTTCATTTGCAACTATGCTAGTCAGGTGATAGGAAATGAAGGATATAATGTAACAAGGTTATAATGACCATCTTCATATGACAAAGTTGATAGTGGCATGAAGCCTCACATTGGTTTTGTGTCTGCATATTCCCCAGACTGATATCAGCCTGTGGGCTGTCAGACCCCACAAAAAACTGGGCAGTTGAAGTCTTTGTCTTCTGGTGGTGAATTGGACTCATGCTCTTTTTCTTGGATAGCCCAGGTTGAGATATACTGTGTTTTGCCATGAATAATGCTCACCAACCTTTTGTGTGCATTATACACAGGACTATTATTATAGTCATTATATCCATGTATAATGTATATTCTTATTCTTCCCTCATAAAATTTGAGCAAAAAAACTACACATTATACACGGCAAAATATGATCATTTCATATGCAGTGCTTGAAACTGAGGTAGTTTAACAATTTATTTCCTAATAATAGCTTATTGATAACAAAGCAGGGCCAGAACTAGGTCTCTTGACTTCAGCATTCTTTGGGTAAGGAATTCCTCCCCTTTTCCTGAAATAGTCCTTATATCTATCTGTAGTGTTGCCTATTGAGATGCTACCACTTTAGACACATACCACTGACCTGGAAATAAAGTTAAGTGGTAATTTCTACCAGAGTTCATGACACCACCATTTTTCTCACTGAAGAGTGAAAGAACCTGGCCACTCCCCCTGATCCCTCCCTTTCCTTTACTTCCACATCCAATCAAACAACTAAGCCCTGTGGCTTCCATCTCCAGATACATCCAAATGATTTCTGCTTTCCATTACACAGGTACATCTACACAATAACCACCATAGGTACATGCTACACACTACACCTACACACTAAAACTCAAGTCAGCACTGCTTCGCACCTGGTCTGTGTGAAAACTCTTAACTGATCTCTTTTGGCCTGTTTATAATCCTTTGTATATAGAGCAGTTGAGATTAGACTTAATAATGCAAATCAGATTATGTCATTCTTTGATTACAACTCCACCGTAATTCTGTCTTTTTTAAAAATAGAACATGCCATCTATATACTTCCCCCCTGTTTATATTGTTTTCTTCTTCCAACTCTAAACTAGAATGAATAGAAGGGGCTTCCTATCCCAGTCCTCATTCACCTCCCCATATTTATAAGAAGAGTATTGGCACCCACGAGGTGCTCAAAAATTATTCACTGAATAAATAAGTGAGTGTGCAAGCCAGGGCTGAAATACAGCCCATCCCTCTTTGTTGCAGATACTCTCTCCAGTATTCCAGTGCTAAGTCCATGCTTTGGCAAACCACAGGCTTCCCTGAAGTTGGCTCTCAGGGCTTATGCCTCCTCAACTTATCCCTCGGTTTCACTGTAGCCAAAGACCACACTCTGATCAGGGTCTAGTACCCTTATTTCTTCCCTAATGCCTTTTCAATATATCTTCAGCTCTACAATTCTAGGAACAAAATTCCTTCTGTCTGAATTTAGCCTTTGAGTAGTCATGCCTTTCTGTCTTTCCTTTCCTATATTTAATGTTAACTAGGCTGTCAATCCTGGCTTCATTGCTTTTGCTGCTTCTCTGAGCCAATTAATATTTAAACATGTCATATATTCTTTAACCCCTGCAGAGTTCAATGGAAACCAGGTATTTGGAACGTGCTTGGAGTGACTAAGCCAAATAAGTGCCTCCTTCTGATCATATCACATATTCAGGATGTGTGTTTCCCCACACTGAGATTTGCACTGCCTCATTGCTTACAGATGAGCGCTTGTTTCGTAAAAGAAGTCTGTATATTTTGATGTGTCCATCAATGAATCTATAATGAGAATATCATTGCTCAGCATCCAGATAAAAATGAGTTGTATTTGATATATTCCCAACTGTTCTCTGACAACTAAAACTTAGTTGTTCACTTAGAAGTCAAGAAAGATTGCAATAAGCATCTGGCAAAAACAATCCTAATGGCAGAGATGGGATGTTGAGCATAACTTTGGCTGGCATTTTCTGGATTTTTTAAATGCTCGATTGCAACTGTCACTTCCTTAAGATTTCATGAAGATTAATAATGTAAGAAAAAGGCCATCTTTCATGTAACTGAGCACAGTGACTGTCAAAATAGGGAAAGAAATAAATTTGTCTCCCTGTATGTTCATCTCTAATTTTCTTTTTCTACCCCACTGGGACGGGCATACAGAACAGCACAAATTTCTTTCCTCTCCTCAGTACCAGCTTCATGACATGCAGCCTGTGCAGCCTTCGTGACATGCAGCCTTCTTTTCTTCTTTAAAAATTTTCATTCTGTTATTTGTCAATTATATATCATTAAGCTATACAATTGCATTCCTATTACCATTATATCATGGTAATAACAATAAAATAATAATATATGCAGATATGGAGATACTTATACATGTATGTTTATGCATCTGTATAATATTTGATAGGGTAATTTTGATAATAACCAATGTGAATAAATGATCTGAACTAGTAAATTTCATAGTAGGCCCTCAATAAACATTAGCCTTTGTTATTACTATATTATTTCTATGAATAATTAATACTTTGATACAGAAAAGGAAGGCTGACTTTAGTATGACAGTGTGGGGACCTGTACTGTCCCACTCTCCAGTGAAACAGATGAAAACTATAAAAAAAACAACTGTTTGGAAAGCTCTGAAAAATGATTCTAAAGGCAAAAAGTAAATAAACATCTACTCAAAAGCATTTATGAAAAGTTGGTAAGAAAAGAGTCTGATGTTTGAATCAGAACCATTTTTTCATAGTTCACATAGTGTTACTATATGACTCAATTCCATTTCTGGGTGTATACACAAGAGAAGTGAAAACAATATCTATACAAAAACTTGTTGTTAAACTTGTGCAAGTTTTATAAGCTTTATTCATAATAGCGCAAATGCAGACATAGTCCAAATGTTCATCAACTGAAAAGTGAATAAACAGATTTGGCATACCCAAATCTGTTTGGATTATTATTTTGTCATAGAAAGAAATGAAGTGCTACCAAAGCCAGAGACACTACAAGAAAACTATAAACCAATTATTGATGTATGGATATCAATGCAAAAATCCTCAACAAAATATCAGCAGACAAAATTAAAACAATAGCATGTTAAAAGAACTGTACACCATGACCAAGTGATATTAAATATCGACATTGTAATATATCATATTAAGAATGAAGAAACAAAAATGAAATAATGTTTATTGATTCAGGAAGAGCATTTGACAAAATTAGACAACTTTTAATAATAAAAAGACTCAACAAATGAGAAATAGAGAGAAATCACCTCAATATAATAAGAGCCACATGTGAAAATTCCAGCGAACATCATACTCAATAGCAAAATACTGAAAGCATTCCTGTAAATCAGGAAGAACAAAGATGCCTGCTGTCACCACTTCTATTCAACATAATATTGGAAGTCTCACCTGGAGCAATTACACTAAAGACATAAACTGTACCAAAATTGGAAAGGAATAAATAAAAATATCTCTGTAGATGACATGACCTTGTATATGAGGTCTGCCTGGAAAAAAGTCATTGATGTAACCCGGAAATCAAGGAGAGAGGCCTGGAATGTGCGTGCATGAACAGCAGCTTCACTGTGCCAGTCCATGGGGGTGGTAGACACCACTGAGTGAGCATGTGTACTGTGTGACTGTCACATTCAAAATGACTGAGTGAGGAGAGTAATAAATCTGCATCAAATTTTGCATTCAGCTTTAATATTTCCCCATGGAAACTATTTGGATGATTCAAAAGACCAAAGCTGTGGGCAACTGGTGACTGGCAGCTTCATCACCACAATGCACCCACTCCTGCATCATGTCATCTGTGGAATTTTTTGATGAAACATCAAACCATTTAGGTGACTTAGCCCCGCGACAGCCCAGATTTGGTGCTCTGTTGCTTCTGACTTTTCCCAAAACTAAAATCACCTTTGAAAGGGAAGAGGTTTCAGACCATTGGTGAGATTCAATAAAATATGACTAGGCAGCTGATGGTGATTGGGAGAACTGTGTGAGGTCCCAAGGTGCCTACTTTGAAGGGGAATGAAGTGTCATTATCTTTTGTACAATGTTTCTTGTATCTTGTCTTGTATCTTCTAAAAATAAGTGTCTCTATTTTTCATGTTACATGGCTGGATACCTTCTGGACAGACCTTGTATATAAAACCCTAAAGATTTCACAAAAATTTGTTAGAACAACAACAACAAAAAAAATAAATTCAGCCAAGAGGCAGGATACAAATTCAACAAACAAAACTTAGTTATTCTTCTATAAATAACAATGAACAATTCAAAAAAGAAATTAGCAAAACAATTTCATTTATAGTAGAATCAAAAAGAATGAAATACTTAAAAATTAGCTTAGCCAAGGAGATGAAAGACTTATATGATGAAAACTATAAAACATTTGTTAAATAAATTAAAGAAAAAAGAGATAAATAAAAAGGCATCCCTTTTCATGTATTTGAAGATTTAATATTTTTAACATGTCAGTAATGTTCAAGTGCTCTATGGCTTAATATAATCCTTCTGATAATTCCTATAATTTTTTTTCAGGAGTAAAATTCTGAAATTCCTAAGGAATCTCAAGAGACCCCAAATAACACAAATAATTTTTAAAAAGAACAAAGCTAGACCTCTCAAACTTTCTGATTTCAAAACTTACTACAAAGCTATAATTATAAAAACAATGTGATATTGGCATAAAGACAGACAGATACCAATGAAAGAAAATACAGAGTCTAGAAATAAACCATCACCTGTAAGGTCAAATCATGTTTGATGAGTCACATAGCCCAGGGGGCAAGGGTCTATTGCTTGCTCTATGTTGCAACCTCCCCCTCCCCCACCCCAGTCCCCAAGTCCTTCCCAGATGGCCTTCGGAGTGATCAAGTCTGGCTTAGGTTGCCCCTTGCTGTGAGGAGTCTTACCCGTCTCTGACTTCTGACCATGCTTTGGGGGCAGGGAGAGGAAACTGAGGCAGCATTTGCTGCCAGAGACAAGCTTTGTCTTCTGTGGCTTGCATTCTGGAGGTCACTAGCTCATCCTTAGCCATGGAGGGTAATTAACAATTCCTGAGACCAGGCAGAGTGGTCCATAACAAAATATAAATGAAACTACAATGAGATAGTACCTCATATCTATGAGATGGTTACTGTAAAACAAACACAGAAAGCATGTTTTGGTGGGGATGTGGAGACATTGGAAAACATGTGCCTGTTCATGGAAATGTGAAATGATGCAGCTGCTGTTGAAAACAGTATGGTGCTATCTCAAAAAATCAGAAGTAGAGTTACAATTTAATCCAGCAATTCCTCTTCTGAGTTATTTCAACTCACAAGAATTGAAATAGGAGTTTGAATATGAAAAAATTTTGTACACCCATGTACATAGCAGCATTATTCACAATAGGTAAAATGTGGAAGTGAACCAAATGTCTATCAAAAATGAATGGATCTTCAAAATGTCATACATAAATACAGTGAAATAAAAAGGAAGGAAGAGTCACTACAATATGAGTGAATCTTGAGGACATTTTGCTAGTGACATAAGTCAGTCACAAAAAGACGAATACTGTGTGATTCCACTTATAGGAGGTACTTAGAATAGTCAAAATCAGAGAGAGAGAAGGTAGAGTAGGGCCAGGGATAAGGGGGAAAGGGAGTTATTTTTTAATGAGTAAGTGCTTCAGTTTTGTAAAATGACTAGTGTTCTGGAGATAAATGGTAATGATGGTTGAATGACAGTATGAATGTACTTAATACCACTAAACTGTACACTTAAAAATGTTTAGATAGTATATTTTTTATTATGTGTATTTTACCACCACAACAAAAAAAAATTGAAAAAAATATTGACTCAATCATGCTACAACTTGGACTAAGCTTGAAATACTATGCTGAGTGAAAGCTATTCACCAAAGACCACAGATTGCATGATACTGTGTGTATGAAATTCCTAAGACAAAGAAATCAATATAGATAGTAGATTAGTGTTTGCCTATGGCTGGAGAGAAAGAATGGAAATAGGGGGATGATAGCTAAAGGGTAGGAAAATACGGATGAGGTAGCTAAAGGATATTTCCTTTTAATATACAAATCATTGTGGTAAACTCTAAGTAACACAAAAGTTACCATTTTAGCCATTTTAAAAGTGGACAATTTATGACATTAGGTACATTCACAGTATTATGCTATCATTGTCATTAATCATTTCCAGAGTTCTTCATCATCCAAATTAGAACCTTTACGCCCATTAAACAATAACCCTCATTTCTTTTTTCCCCCAGACTCTATTTTACTTTCTGTCTCTATAAATTTGACTTTTCTGGGTACCTCAAAAAATTAAAATCATACCATATTTGTCCTTTTATTGCCAGTCCATTTCACTTAGCAAAATATTTTCTAGATTGATTCATTTTGTACCATGTATTATAGTTTCATTTCTTTTTAATCCTAAATAATATTCCATTGCATGCATATATCTATGCAGAAATATGCAGAAATACATGCAGAAATATTTATTTTATTCATTTTATTTATCCATTCATCTATCGATTGCGTTTTTTCCACCTTTTGGATACTGTGAAAAATGATGTATTGTGAAATACATTAGCACATGAGTATTTATCTGAGTTCTTGCTTTTTATGTTTTTAGGTACATACCAAGGAGTAGACTTGCTGGATCACATGGTAATTCTTCCTTTCTAATCTGTTACGTTTTAGTGCTTTTCGTCGTCTTACTGCATTAGCTGTGACTTCTAGTACAGTGTCCAATAGCGTGGGGATAGGAGACTCTCTTATCTTATTCCTGATCTTAGTGAGAAGGTGCACAGTTTATCATTAAGTTTAATGTTAATTATAGGTTTTCCTTAAATATTGCTTGTCAAGTTGAGGAATTACCTGTATTGCTACTTTGCTAAGTGGGTATCGGATCTTTTGCAAATGCCATTTCTGCCATTTTGTGTAGTGCGCTGATGTGTCACTTTATATTAGTTGACTTTTAAAAGTTGGACCAACCTTGCATACCTGGAATAAATACATTTTTATACATTGTTGAATTCAATTTGCTAATAATTTTTTGAGGGTTTTTGCACTGATATTTGTGAGAGGTATTTGTCTGTAGTTTTAATTTCTTGTACCCTAATGGTGAAATTCTGTGTCTCAGCTCTGTTTTCTGCTCTACATTGTACTTCCACTTTCTAATTTAAATGGAATACTAATGTTTCCTCTTTCTAATATACATGACAATGGTGAGTATTAATGTGATAATGTTTGTGAAAATGCCTTGAAAACTGTAAGTGTTGTGAATTATTTTTAAAACCACAGGCCATTTCCTTTTCCTCTCTCCTAATGATGATAGTAGATCAGTGGGCATTCCTGGTTTTCTCTCCCTCAAGAGCTTTCTCCCTGTACAGCTGTGTGTAGTGTGTGTTTACATGAAAAAAGAAAGACACTGAAATCAAAATGTTATCATAGGGCTAGTAGAAACAGCATGCTATTGTTTATTCCCAGTTCTTAAATCTTCATGTTGAGTTTTCCATTCTATCACATAGTTGAAAATGTTTCCCAGACACTTCTCTTTGCAGTTATAATCCTTTCTGTTTTACTGGCATTCAGATCCACTGTGTCTTTGTGCCAATCTGGAACACACACTGGGGACTTTTTCATTTGTGGTGCGTTCCTGTTCATGACTTTGGATGATTTACTTTTCAAAGCACATGCAGCTAATTTTGTCATTAACATTTCAGGAAACATTTTTAGTGAAATACAATTTAGAAAATTCTGCTGCTCTTAGTTATTCTTTTCTCCCAAATTTGAAAAGAAATCACTATCAAATTACCCAAATCACATTTACCCTGTTTAAACTCCCTCAGTTGTAGTCATTATTCTGCCAAACTCTCTATTTCTGCCCTCTTAGATAGAAATTATACCTGTCTGGAGCAATAGTGATGGGGGAGGGGGAACTGAAGCATGATAGATTCAGAGAAAAGAATTCTCTGAGGCACAATGAGAACTCCCTCTCTTAGTGCTCAGTGTAAACTTTTGCAGTGTTGCCTCTTGTAGTTGTCACTGTGTGAATATATGCTGCCCTGACACAATTTTGCCATCATACTTAACAATCAATATAACCTGGTTGGTTGATAAAAATTACGTCATTGAACTGAAATTGTAGATGAAGAATATGTTCTTTTTTTAAAGCTACAATTTTATAAATTTATTACTATATGCCAAGCACTCTGTTAAGCACATGACATGCATTATCTTATTCAGTTCCCTCCTTGCCAAACCACATAATGATGTAGTAACCATTATTATACTCAATTTGGTAGAAATGAAACACACTGAAATATGTTAAGACATAGTTAGGTTTCCACATTGACTATTAATTCTATTAAGCATTAATTAATTTAGGGCTTCTGGCCAAGAGGAAACATAGGTAGATACACTTTTCCTCCTTGTACAACTGAAATAACGACAATAACATATTTAAAAACAAAAAATAACCAGAACTCCCCGAAAATCAAACTGTGTGGAAGTCCAACAACTGAGAAGTTAAAGAAGAAGCATTCACTCAAACTGGTAGGAAGGGCAGAGAGGACGTGTGTCAAGTTGAGAGCTGGAGGACCAGGTAGAGAGGGTAGTGACTGGCAGCTTATGCGGTCCCACATTTGCGCTCAGATGAACTGGGAGGAACAACTGGGGAGCAAGACAGACTGTGCAATCCAGTTTCAGTATAGGGAAATAAAGCCTCAAAACCTCTGGCCATAAAATTCTATGGGGGTTGCACTGGCAGGAGAAACTCCCAACTTCACAGGATAGTTTGCTGGAGAGACCCACAGGGTCCTAGAATGTACACAAACCCACCCACCAGGAAACTGGCTCCAGAAAGGCCCAATTGACTTGTGGGTAGCAAGGGAAGCGACTGAAAGCTGGCTGAGCAGTGACATTGTTCTGTCTCAGATTCCTTTTCCACATACAGCACCACAACACATGGAAGTGGGTTGCCCTACACTGACAAATACCTAAGGCTCTGCCCCTTACAACATAACAAGCATGTCAAGACAAAAAAAACATGGTAATAAAAGAAATAAAAGAACAAATCAAAGCTCCAAAAATAGATCTAAGTGATGAAGAGATAGCTAACCTATCTGATACAGAGTTCAAAACACTGATAATCAGGATGTCCACAGAAATGGTTGAGTATGATCACAAAATACAGGAAAAGGTGAAGGCTATGCAAAGTGAAATAAAGAAAGTTATACATGGAACCAATAGTGAAGGCAAGGAAACTGGGACTCAAATCAATAATTTGGAGCAGAAGGAAGAAATAAACATTCTGGAACAGAATGGAAAAACAAGAATTAAAAAAAATGAGGAAAGACTTAGGATCCTGTGGGACAATTTTAAACATTCCAACATCTGAATCATAGGGGTGTTAGAAGGAGAAGAAGAAAAGTAAGAAATTGAAAACTTATTTGAAAAAATAATGAAGGAGAACTTCCCCAATTTGGTGAAGAATATAGACTTCCAGGAAGTCCAGGGAGCTCAGAGAGTCCTAAAGAAGTTGGAGGGAAGGAAGCACACATCAAAAAACATCATAATTATACTACCCAAAATTAAAGATAAGGAGAGAATCTTAAAAGCATCAAGAGCAAAGGAGATGGTTACTTACAAAGGAGTGCCCATAAGACTGTCAGCTGATTTCTCAAAAGAAACGTTTCCAGCAAGAAGGGGCTGGAAAGAAGTATCTGAAGTCATGAAAAGCAAGGACCTACATCCAAGATTACTCTATCCAGCAAAACTATCATTTAGAATGGAAGGGCAGATAAAGTGTTTCCCAGGTAAGGTAAAGTTAAGGGAGTTCACTATCACCAAGTCCTTATTTTATGAAATGTTAAAAGACTTATCTAAGCAAAAGATAATAACTATGAAAAGTGAAATGACAACAAACTCCCTAGTATTAACAACTGAATGTAAAAAACAAAAACTAAGCAAACAACTAGAACAGGAACAGATTCACAGAAATAGAGATCTCATGGAGGGTTATCAGTGGGGACGGGGAAGGGGATGAATGGGGGGAAAGGAACAGGGAATAAGAAGAATAAATGGTAGGTGCAAAATCAATAGGGGAAGGTTAAGAATAGTATAAGAAATGGAGAAGCCAAAGAAATATGTATGACCCATGGACATGAACTAAGGGAGGGGAATGCTGGTGGGAAGGGGGTGGTGCAGGGTGGAAGGGAATAAAAGGTGGAAAATAGGATAACATAATGACATAATGAAACATACTTTAAAAAGCATTAATTAGTTTAGCCTTAATTAATGGAATACATTGGAACATGTGTTTTATTTCATCAGGTTAGCTTTCCCAAGATAAAACTAACCAGCAATTATTAAGCATTTATAGTATACAAGGCACTATGATGTGATTTACATAATTATTTTATTTAACTTTATTATATGAGAGGTATATTATTAATATCTCTTTCATGGGTGAGAAAGATGAAGCTAAAAATGTTGAAGGGACAAGCCCAAAATCAGAGAGATAATGGTGGGGCTGCACTTTGCAGTTGGAACTGAGTACTTAGCCCATGTGGTACAATGTTTCAGACCCACTGCACAGCTCACCAGTGAATCAACCCCACTGGAAAGAGTCTACTCTCCAGCCTTTCCTGGAACATCTTTGAATTCACTTTCTTTTGTGGATAAGGCAAGAACCATAAAATTGCCACCAGATTTTTTGCTTCCATGGCCTCTAGGCCAATGATGAAAATGTCTCGTAGCAAAAAATTATTCTAAATATAAATTTGTATCCTGTTGTATTTTTAAACATTATAATGTGTTTTTAATGTTATTACAAACTCGTAATAAGCATAATTTTCCAATTAATTTTTAAATTATTTGAACATATTATAATTTAATTATCCATTTGTTATTATTCACTCTTTTTTCTTTCATTTTTCATAAAGCTGTAATAAGTACCTTTTTACATGAAACTTCCCCCCCACCTCTTACTTATGTATAATGAATAAGGAATGAACCTAGAAATGAATTTAGGGGCTTGACAACTTTAAGTCTCTTGAAACACATTGCCAAATTGCCTTATAAGAGTTTTGTACCAATTTCTACCACTCCATCAGGCTTACCATACCCTCATATTGGGTATAGAATTAAAATAAGAGAAGCTTTTGCTAATTTTATGGGTGAAACATTTTTTTCATTATAATTTGTACTTGTTTGATTATGAAGTGAAGTACTTTTCCAATATTAGCAGCAACTGAATCTCCTTAATTTGGTAATTTTCAGCTCCTGTGGTTTTTTTTTTCCTGCAATGAGATTTTACTGTTTTGTTTGTTTATCTTACTTATTGGGAACTCAAATTTTGCCACATTTATTGTAAAAATTATTCCAGTTCTTTCCCCTGCCAGGAGCAAGAACAGAAGCAAGTATGTTGCTGAAACCAAGGGAGAAGAGCCCTTCAACAAAGAAAGGGTGAAAGGAGTTTTTGGTGCAACAAAGGGACCCAGCAAGGTAAGGCTGAGTGGTACCCATGTTTTTGTCAAACACTGTAATGTATGGTGACCAAACTTATATTTCGCTTTAGATCAGGTGGACAATAATTTACTATCATTCATTAGAAATAAAATGGCATATCACTAAAAAAACCAAACCCAAAACACTAACCTATTTGGGAATGGTTAACAGATAAATAAGAATATCACATATTTAATACCACATTGGTAAGGGACCCCCGTCTCTGCCCAAAAGAGGACACTGAGATGTTTACTCTCTTGCTTAAAATAGTCCAAAGGAAATACAGTGGGTTTGAATGGCAGGGGTCCATTTATGTACAGATTTCCCCCCAATAACTACAATAAATGTATTTTTCCTTATGATTTTCTTAATCATGTTTTATTTTCCCTAGCTTACTTTATCATAAGACTAGAGTATATAATACATACAATATACAAAGTATATGTTAATCTATGTTCTGTTTAGGTCATTTAAAATAATTTTTCTTTAAATTTATTGGGGTGACATTGGTTAATAAGATCATATAGATTTCAAGTGTACATTTCTATGATATATCATCTGTATATTGCACTGTGTGCCTACCACCCAAAGTCAAACCACCTTCTATCACCATACATTAGGCCCCCTCGCTCTGCACAGAAAGTGAAACTTACAACAAAACAAAAAGGCCACCTACAGAACTGGAGATGATATTTGCAAACAAAAGCTCCAACAAAGAGTTAATATCCAAAATATATAAAGAACGCATGAAGCTCAACACCATACAAATAGTCCAATTAAAAAATGGGCAGAGGACCTGAAGAGACACCTCTCCCAAGAAGATGTATGAACAGCCAACAGATTCATGAAAAGATGTTCAACTTCACTAGCTATTAGGGAAATGTAAATCAAAACTACAATGAGATACTACCTCATCCCTGTTAGAGTGAGGTACCCACAGCAGGCCAAGCCGTGTACCCTCAGGAACAAGTGTCGGAGAGGCTGCAAAGAAAAGGAAACACTCATTCATTGCTGGTGGGAATGTAGACTGGTACAGTGACTATGGAAAACAGTCTTGGGGGTCCTTGAAAAGTTAGGAATAGTACCATATAACCCAGCAATCCCTCTCCTCGGTATCTACCTAAAAATCTTGAAAACATGTATTCTCAAAGATACATACACCCCATGTCCATTGCAGCATTATTCACAGTGGCTGAAACATGAAGACAACCAAAATATCATTATGTAGAAAACTGGATGAAGAAGCTGTACATAGATACAATGAAATACTACTCAGCCATAAGAAAGGATGAAATACTGCCATTTGTGACAACATGGATGAGCCTCGAGAATATTGTGCTAAGTGAAGTCAGCCAGAAAAAGCTAAGAACCATACAATTTCACTCATATGTGGGATATACAACTGAAACTCATGGACATAGACACCCCAGTGTAGTGGTTGCCAGAAGGAAGGGGTCAGTGGGGTGGTGGGTGACTGGGGGGTAGAGGGGTACCTTTTCCTGCTATTTTCTGATCCTGACTGTGACCAAGCTCAGAGGTATAGCCTATGTGGAGGAAAGGGAATGCAGTTTGCACTGATTTCTTAGGAACTTATTTCCTGTAAAGATGTAATTATTTTACTATTGTCTAGTCCCGTAGAGCTTTTTGTACCTTTTCATTTTGAGTTGCAGCCACAATAAAGTTAAGATGATGGATGTGAAATGTAGTTTTCTGGTTCAGATACAATTATATGCTTTTCAGTGGCTTATTTTTTTTAGTAAATATACATTTAGCAGCCTCAGATAGTAGAACTAATGATTACAATTTTGCCTCAAACAAAGGAGAGTCAAATACTGCAATTACATAAAGTACAAATCAAATCACCTAATTAAATTGAGAAAGAAAATCTGCAATAATTACTGAGGTATAGGGCAGTTAACAAAACACAATGAAAGGACCCATAATTTTAAGAAATACAACCATGCTTGATTTATCAAGAGGCAAATACAATAAACAAGTTCATTTTCGCTTTGAAAAATAGAAGATTCACTCAGAGTAAATTATCCTCAAATGACTTCTTAGGTATCAGATTGCAGACTTTTGCATATCTATTTCTTCGGAGAATTGAAAAAAACATTTAAATTATTAGTTCTATGTAAAAAGAATATTAATACCTTATTTTAGAAACTTAAACACTTCTTTATTCATATGCAAACTCCAGGAAGCCTCTGTGCTCCTGCCAGCCCGTGACAGCCGCATGACGTGCAGACACTCAGCTCTCAGACATTTGCTCCATCCATTTTCTTTGGAAGCACAGTTGACATGTGACTTGCCCTGAGTGCTCAGGTTATTTCCCATAAGGGCTGCATCTGCCAGCCCAAGAAGATTCTAAATCAGGAACAGGAATTGTGCCTTCCATCATTACTATATTATCCTCGTCTTACGCCCTTTACTTAAAGCAGTAATCATTGTGTGTGTGTGTGTGTGTGTGTGTGTGTGTGTGTGAGAGAGAGAGAGAGAGAGAGAGAGAGAGAGAGAAAGAGACAGACAGACCATGGAAGTATCATATGTTGTCTTTTGCCAGGAAAAATCGAATGGTTTCCAGCACAGTATGGCTGGAAGCATTCCAGAGCTGGTCTCATGGCACTGTGTAATACATTGACCAGCCTGAAGTTTTACATCTAATTATTTTCTCATAAAATCTTGATAAAAACATGACAACTGACAAGACTGCTTAGTCAAATAAAACTCTGTTTAATAACTCGGATTACATTCCACATTTCCTATACTTTTTCATCTTCACCTCCTTAAAGTACTGATGAAAATTTCCACGAAGAATGCTCACCTTTTCCCATTCCCTGCAGCAGATAGTTCAAGGTTTCCATTATCTTCCTCCTCCTACCTGCTCTGGCTCAGGAGGTATCTTTAGATCCAGCTTTAGTGAGAATATGGCTAAATCCTAGAAATTTCCCCTCATTTCATTATTTTTTACCTCAGATCTTGATGTCTTTACTCTTTATTATTGTAGCTTGATCTGATTGTCTCCACCATTTCCCAGACTTTGCTCTTCGATGATCTCTTCTGTCATTAATCCCTCTTCACCTATAAACTTGCTTAGGTCACTCCCACCCTCAAACTCATTCTAGTGTATCAGGTAAGATTTCCTTCTCTCTTTTCTGTAATGACTGAAAGACTTCTATCATATTTTCTATACTATTTCAGCTCCCCCCACTTTGGTGTATGTCCCATAATTATTTTCTAAAATTGTTCTCTGAACTATTTCCTGCAACTTTAAAACTAATCAAACTAATAACTAAATCATGATTATTTTTTAGTCCTTAGCCTCCTTGAGTTCTCAGCCATACAGTAGGCTATACTGAATATTCCCAACCTCAAATGTATGCTTCTCTTGGTTTCCTTAACATAAAGATTTCTGAAAGTTTTCCTTCGCCCTCTCTCACCTTCTCTATCTCCTTCACTAGCTCTCCACTTGATTTGTAGTCTAGTGGAAAGAGCACCGGTTTGGCAGGACAACTAAACTCCAATCCTTGTCTTTCACAGCTCATTTTTCAACTGGACATCGCTTACTCTGTGTGGTTCATCCTCAGCTTTTGTAGTTGTAAAATGGAGCAGTCTATGTCACTGCATTTTAACTGTGCTCCACAGGGTTGTAAGAATTTCTTTCTTAAGAAAGAAATGGCTACCATCATGATTCTCATTTCTGTTCAAAACACAACAGCTATCCTGTAGTCTGGTTTATGGATTGGGCAGTCTTTGGACAAGTGAGGCCAGTGACTGTTAGCCTAAATTAGTTGACAGAGACCATTTACACAGAGCAAGTTTGATGGAGAACATGTCCTGAAATGGGACAAAAATGATGCTGAGCATACCATTTATTGGGATGGGATTCAATATAGTAGCCCAATATTCTCCACACCATGTGATGGTGGTGTAGGAGTGGGAGGTGGATGTGGTATCTGGACCAGTAAAAGCACTTTATTATTGAAGACCCAGTATTCATCTCTAAGACCATCTTTTGTTCTAAATGTAAAAATTCAGTATGGATTTTCTGGAGTTGATGCGAGACTTATGTAAGATAATATTTTTAAAGCATTTAACACAGTACTTGGCACACAGAAATCAATTAATACATTTATTTGTTTTCATTAATTTCTCTGTGATATTGAGGACATACCAATGGGCATTTTATTCCCTGCATAGTAGCCTAGCCACATACTACTTAAATATATTAACAGTCTGATTTCTCCTGACTCATTTTGCAAAATCAAGACAGAAAGGTGGTTCAATAAGCAGGAGGGAGCATTGGGAGAGGCATTCCAGTTAGCTAGCTATGAGGAGTACTTTTATGTTTCAATCAGTGCAAAAGAAAAAAATTCACTGCCTGGTTCCATTAGAACTCCTGCCAATGGGAAATTAGAGAGATCAGAGCTTGTTCTCTGCACGCAGGGCGTCTGAACTTCCTGGAGCCTCCATGAAGTTGCTATCTGGGAAGCAGCAGGAATCTCACTTCCCCCACTCTGCAGGGACACTGCCTACCTGCAGTGAAATTCTTTGTTTTATATCACATCATGCTGGCCGGGAAGATAATACTTGTGATTTCTCCTATATTTATTTCCCCTGAAAATTGCTGCCAAGACACCCCAGTTCTGTGCAGCGAATCATTATTTTGTCACATTACAAATACCAGCAACACCTTGCTGATTCCACCTCAAATCAAAAGAATGAAAAAAACAAAAAAACCAAAAGAACAAAAGAAACAAAGCCCAAAACTCAAACCAAGCATTAAATGTCCCTGAAAGTCCTGCAGCAGGCTTGATGTTCTTTTTACGTAGGGAAATGGAGCCACAATCTGCAATGCAGTAACAGCTACTTTCCTGATTTGTTTAGGTTAGTTTTAAATGAATTTCTGTGCTTACTGTGCATTTAAGTGTGAATGACAAAGAATAGGAGAGCAGCTGTGCCCATTAGCACCATCTTCAGGCACTGACTGTTTGAGAAGTTGGACACTAAGCTTCAAACCAGTGCCCTCATTGCAAAACATTCTCAGTACACTACTTCTTCTCTGCTAAATTTTATGATGGTAATTATAAAGTGGGACATGCTACAATTTTAAAGTCCCTTACAGTTAATTAAGCACTTTCACATATAATATGTTGTCTGGTCCTGGTACCCATCATGTAAAATAGATAAGGCAGTTTTAGGATCTTTGTTTTCAGATGAAAATACATAGTGATTCAGAAAAGTGAAGTGTGTTGCCCACAATTACAAAAGTAAGAAAAAAAAAAAACAGAGCTGGAACTCAAAACCAAGAATCCTATTTCTGATTCTGGAGTTTTGCTCACCAAAGCTCTTGTGTTTCTTATAAGAACTCTGCAAACAGACAGGATCCTGTTGAACTGGGGACATAATGCTGAGATCACTTTAGGCATCTACCCTCATTCCTCTTCTTAAGACCTGGGGCCCTTATGGTAGCACCGACTTTTCCGTGCTGACTCTCTCCCAGTCCAACACTCTCCCCTTTGTTCTCTACTGCCCAGATGGCTTCTTGTTTGGTTCTCCACTTCTAGTGAGTGAGGGGCTGAATGAACGATTGATATGGGTTGTGTTGCCTGAAAATTGTGCCTCCCCAAATTCTCTTGTTTTAACCCTCCTTCTCTCCGCCAATGTAATGGTATTTGGAGGTGGGTCCTCAAGGAGATAATTAGGTCTCAATGAGGTCATAGGGATAGAACCCATGTGAGACTAGTGCCAGAGAGCAATGGTGACTTCTCTCTCTCTTCTACATGGGGACACATTCCATTGAGAACGCAGTCATCTGTAGAACTACAAGAGACCTCTCACCAGAACGAGACCATGCTGGCACCCTGATCTCAGACTCTCATGCTCAGAGTGATGAAAATTAAATTCCTGTTGTTTAAGCCAGTCTTTGATATTTTTTGGTGGCCCATTCTGACTAATATGGTAGATTAATGCATTTCCTATCCTGGTGCATTCATTTCTTTTGTAACAGGAACATGCTTTAATCTAGCATGATCGACATTGGAGGCACCGAACAGAGCACACAGTCTAATGAAGTGTAAGGCTGATCTGATCATATTGGCATCTTTCCTCGGCTCATGTGATAAGTTAATACACTGAGGTGAGCATGCTCTTAGCTACTGCCTTTCCATTGCTCCCCACCTTGCCCATCACAACAGCTCCCAAAGAATTGAAGACTTGTCCACAGATACCTGGAAGCAGGCTACGGAGCATTAGTCCTGGTTCAGGTATTTAGTAGCCTGTGAATGTGGGAGTCATTTTCTTCCTGGGCTTCATTTCATCACTGGTAAATATGGAGATTAAGCTAAATAATTTTCTGAGATTTTTTCTCTTTTGAGAATAAACTTCTGTTTTCATATGTAATCTAATCTAGGTTCTCAATACATAAAACATAAATATAGTACTCTCTTTTCCTTTTTAAAAATAGTGATTTGCTACGGGAGTGGGAGCTGTCTATGAAGGAGAAAGCGGCAGATATGGGATTGAGATTTTTACCTAGTTTTTGTGTGCATCCATTTCACAAACATCTATAAAGCTTGTGTTAGGTAGCACAGTCAAGGACGAGAAGATATGACAAGACCCGGTTCGCACTCTCCGGGTTGGTAAGAGGTAAGACATATATGGATCAATAACTAAAACACAGGGTGGACATGACAAAGGGTGTCTGTGTGCTACAGCTGAAGCCTGGAGATAGCCAAGCAGACAGAGACAGAGAGAAGAGGTAGCAAGGGCAGTATGTGGTCTGAAGCCTAAATTATTAGAAGGCATGCAATGCCCTATTGATTATCATTCTGAGTAATAAATTATATACTTAAAGGGGTGAGCGAAGGGGGCAATGTATGTTTACTTCCAATGAGCCCGCTTTTCTGTCAGAAGATCATCCCAGCCTATCTGCAATGTATTTCCTTGTTCTTACTCAAAAGATCTACAAATGGACTTTCTTCCCATAGTATCCATATTGGCCGACTCTACTGATTGAATTTATCAAATAGTAGCTAATCTCTCACACAGAGACCTCCTTCATTTCATTATGCCCTGAGAAAATTCTTCCTTCCTGGACCCAGACCTGTAAGTGAAATTTTACAGCAAGAGCCTGATAATACTTTAATTAACTCAGCTAAGTCTTCCTATTACATCCAGGAGCAGGAGTTTGTGGGTTTATTTAGTTTCCTTAATTATGATGATAAGGCTAGATAAAAATTCTCATACAGTACCAAGTTAGTAGCCAGCATGCTTAATTACATGGGGTTGTTGCAGTATTTGCTAATCTCATCACAGAACTCCAGATTTGTTAATGGCACCTCTAGAGGTAATGCTTATTCTTCAAACAAAGATGCTTGCTATTTGCAGACCTGAGTGAACTTTGGTTCATGGGATGGGGATGATTTTAGTTCCAGAGAGATCCTAGATTTGTGCTGTAGTCAGAAGGCATTCTTATCATCAGGAAATGTTGACAACACCATGAACCAAAATTAATTTTGGGCTGTATTAAAATATAAAACCCATTTATTTGAGCAAAAAAGAGCTGCAGCTTGGGAAACACAGACTCAGGTAGAAAACTAAACTGTGTTCTGCTAAGACAAACAAGAGGCTGCCTTATAAATGGAAAGTTTCTGCCCCGGTTCCCAATTAGGTCTGATTTATGTAAATGAGGAATCTAAATTGTGCAGTTATGATTGGTAGGATCCAATTTATGCAGTTCTAATTGGATGAGGTAGTTTTAAGTCCATTAGTAGAAAGATGAAATCACAGTTTTCTTCCCGTTGTTGACTCAGATGGTGCAAATAAGCCGGGTAGAGTGAGGGAGGCCAAGAGTTCAGTCTGAGGTTCTTCTCCATGTACAGAATGCCTGAGGATCCCCCGTCAGCAAGGGGCCGTTAAGCTCTTATTATTCCGAAGAAGCTGGGCTCTTGATTAAGCACGGGGAGGCCATCTCAGCAAATACATTCCTTCTCGGGGTTCACATCAAATCTTTCATCTCGGGGTTCATACACCATAGTAAAGGAAGAAAAATGAAAACATTTAAATAGTTCATTTGCTTATTAAGTTACCTATCCTGCCCTTGAAAGAGTATGAGTAGTGGAGAAAGGATGCCAACCTCAGCGCTATCGACACATTGGACCAGGGAATTCTTTGCTTTGGCAGATTGTCCTGCACAGTGTAGGATGGTGACCTGCATTCTTGTTCCCTACCTGCTCGTTAACAGTTTAGCATCCTTCGCCTACTTGTGGCAATGTAAAAACGTCTTCGGACATTGCCAAACATTATCTGGGGCACAGAATTGTCCCTGGTAAGGAACCACTGGATAAGTGTGTGACTCTGGGGTTGGACTGGTTTCAACCCAGGTCCCTCCACCTAGCAGCTGTGACCTTTGGCACTTGAACACTAAATTTTCACACATATAAACAGGAATCAGTTCACCACTGCACAGCATTGTTGTGAGTGTTAAATTAATTAAAATATGAAACGTTCTTAAGAGTTGTGCCTGACTTATAGCAAACACTCAATATATAGTAACTATTATTCATATTATTAGTATCTCCAGATGATCTACAATTTACAGATTTATTTATACAAAAACAAGAATACTTAACCATAAAAAGCAGGGCCAGACAGTTGCCATCCCAGAATCTACATGCTTAATATCCTAGTTTAGTAAAAGGAATGCTCCAGATTGGAGTCGGACATAGGTGCAAATTCTGTTTGGCAATAGACAATCTTTCTTTGTCTCTCAGCATTCTCCTCCAAAGAAAGGTATCGCCTGCCTCATGGTGCTACATTATAATGTTCAAAACCATCCAGTACAAGACTGAAAAAAAAACCCAGACTCCTCCTCCCTCTGCCTGCTTTCCCCCTTCCATCTTTCTTTTTTTCCTTCCTTTTTCTTCCCATGTTTGAATATCAAAAGTATTGGTTTTTATTCTCAAAAACAGTCATTCTCAAACAGCTGGGAGCTTGTTAAGACAGGTAGTTGGCTCTAACTTCAGAGTGTCTGATTCAGTAGGTCTGAAAATGGAACCCAGAAGAATTTGCATTTCTAATAAATTCCAAGTGATCCTGATGCTGATGCCTCTGATTGGGGACCACTCTGAGAACTGATGACTTAGTACTTATCACTAAACTCTAGAACACCGATTCTTTTTCTCTCAGGTGAATATGTATATAATTTTAGGGTTGGAAAGGTCTTTTTAAACATGCAACTAAAGGTAGAGACCATAAAGTTCATGAGTTTGTTCACGATTTTAAACCTCTGTGTGGCCTAAATTAATAAAATGAAATTGAATTAAAACAAAATTACAAATTTGGGAAAAATATTTGGAATGCACAGTGACTGCTGTCTATAAGGATGATGAGGATGAAAATACTAATAATATTTCTATGTATCAGAGTATATATTAATATACACTGGATACTGGCAGTTTAATTCACAAAAGAAACAGTTGGTAAACATAGGAGAAAATATTCTGACTTATTTATAATCAGATTAAAACAGCAGTAAAGGCAGTTTGCAAAATTGGTCAAGATGATAAAAACAATAATAGTCAAATGTTAGGGTGCAGGAAAATGTTCCTTTTACAGTTTTTTTTTTGTAGAAAAAAGTGTTTATTGTTATGTTTAGAGCTTTTATAGTATTAACTGTTTGATTTTAAAAATGCACAATAATGTTGTCAATTTCTTTGTTTTGTTTTTTACCTTTTAACAGTTGTCTCTCTCAAAATGTTATACACCTTCCACCAAAAAAAATACAGAAGTTTGTGAATGCTTAATATATATCCCTACATTGTGCTGCTTTGTTAATTAGATGGAGTTTATATTTAAAAGAATGAAATACAGAGATAAATATAAGCCTCATTAGCATTTGAATATGCAACCACTTCTAAGCATATCATAAAATTAATTACTTCAAGCTATCAGCTGGAGCAGTTTAAAGTAATAATTTAAATTAAAACTAAAGTCAAAGAGGCCAAAATAGAGAATGGAAGCATTATATGTCAAGAAATAGATACAATAAAATAAAACACCACAGACTGTTGAATTCAGGTTAAATACACATAATTTATAGTCTAAGTCAGATTTTTCCAAGCACAGCTTTCTGAAATAGTATCTATAAAAAGTGATTAAACACATTAACTGAATATGTGTTTTCAAAGTCTATATTAAACTGACCAGTAGCCAAGATATGAAAAGCAAAGGGCTACACCTAGCTCATTAAAAGATGTGGTCCCGATGCCACCTACAGGCATTGTACTGTGTGGAAATAGCACCATCACTGCCACATCTAAACACAGGAAAAGAACAAAGAAATAGAGTCACTGGGCTGAATGGGGCCTTCATAGCTCATGTGCTCCCACCATGCCTCACCTTGCCCGATTCATTCTCAGCAGGCCAGAAAGGTCAACGCTTACCTTTTTCTTTAAAATCTGCGATATGCCACCAAAGAGGACAAAACAATCTATTGCTTTTTCCAACACTATTTCTTGGCTTTTGACAACTTACCATTTAAAAATTTTTATTTTATTTCTTTTACTGGAGGTGAGCAAAGAAGGGATAATAGGGATGGAAAGAGACTTGACTTTGGGCAGTGAATGGAGAATGCAATGTGCAGATGATATTTTATTGAGTTGTACACTTGAAACCTGTATGGTTTTATTAACCAGTAGAACAGTAAGTCTTGATCTTAAGCATGCATTAAAATCCCAGCCTAGAGGGGTTTTGTAGACATTGCTGGGCCCTATCATGGAGATTCTGATTTAGTACAGTAAGAACCATTGCTTTAGAAAGGTTCTCAGTGTGAGCCAAACATTAGAATCACTGGGAGGATTTAAAGCTAAGACCGAAGCCCCAAGTTCTAGCCCAGACCAATTAAATCAGAATCTTTAGTTCATAAAGCTTCTCAAGTGACTTTATTACATAGCCAAAGCTCAGATGTCATTAAAAAACAGATGTAGAGATTTACACAATCTAGGAATGCAAGAAGGGAATTTGAAGATTTCATGTTCAGTATGTCTGACTCTAAACAGAAAAGTCAATTCAAAGTCGCTTTGGGTATTGACTGAGAAGTGTGTATCTAGTCCTGTCTACCTTAGACTCCTGGGGTCTGGGATGGGCTTTGAAAAGTAGTGAAAAGTGGAAAACTCATGAACATCTGGGGCTAAAGTCAGAAATAGCTTTTTAAGAGAGCAGGTAAACACATGATTACTCAGAACACTTCAAATGACAATAAATGTTTTCCGAGGTGACTTGACTTTGACAGTAAGAGACAGTTTTGGTATTTTATGTTGTTTTTCCTGGTTCCTGTTGAGAGACCTGAAGGATTGACTCTATAAATGAAACTCTGGACTGTTTAATGATTGAATCCATTTTCCTCAAATAGAAAAATTGTGTTTTTCATTTTTCTAAAAAGGTTTTTGGAAGTGCCTTGATCTTCTCTTTTCTAGCATTACTTGGACTAGTAATCACATGTAGAAGCTAGAGGTATGCTCAGTGCTTCTGATTTAGATGGCAATGGATTCCAGGAACTTGGGTGAGAAAAGGTCCAAGGAGACAATGAACTATTAGGATGGAGGAAGAACAGCCCAAGGCTAGGCCTAGGCGTGTCATCTGAGCCTGTCACCTGAGCTTTGAGGTCAGGGATGAGTTGCAAGACTTAAGGAGACTAGAGGCTGCCTGGTAAAGACAGGACTGTAGTTTAGAAGTATGTCTGGTTCTGATGGACCCATCAGATGGTGGCAGTGGTCAGCTGGTTCTCTGTTGGTGGTACTCACCCCAAGGAAATTACCTGGCATCTTCCTGGGCACAAAGACAATGTTACTGCATTGAGAATGATAGAATGTTGTTTCCCTTCACCTGTAGTTATAGCACTTTAATTCATCTCTTTTAAAGAACCTGCCCCATCAATTTTCGTATACTGTCATCTCTTTAAAAATGTGGAAAAAGTCCCTCTAAAACATAAAGGTACCTAAGTTTCACCATTCAGTGTCATATTCAGAGTTCTTCCTTACACCTGCATTTGACCCTTGAGTGGACCTCCAGATACTTAATGTCTCTCTTATGGTCGTTTTGAGTTCTCTGTATTTGGATATCCCTGTAATTCTCCACGATTTCTTTCTCCTTCCTTCCTTGGGTGTCATTCCAGTAAATATTACCTTCTGACCCTCTCTGACCTCATCCAATTTCTTAGGTTTTTTTTTTAGCAGGTTCTTCTGCAATTTGATTGTCTGTTGGCAGAGTTGGTATCACATTCCTTTCCTCCCTGAACTTGGAACCACTCTGGTAAGTGTACACGCCTGATGGCTAAAACAAGAGGCTTGATTTTTATGGATTAAATTCAACTACATTCTTTTTTTTTTTTAAAGATTTTATTTATTTATTTATTTATTTATTTATTTATTTATTTATTTATTTATAGAGGGGAAGGAGAGAGGGAGAGAAACATCAATGTATGGTTGCCTTTTGTGCATCCCCTGCTGGTAGTTAGCCTGCAAGGAACCGGTTTGCAACCCAGGCATGTGCCCTGACTGGGAATCGAACCGCGATCGTCTGGTTCACATCAACTACATTCTTGTTAAAGCAATATAGGCTTTTAATTTATTGCAGTGGGAAAGTGATAAGGAATCGAAGAACAAAAATATCAATGAGAATTTTTCTCATGTTCTTATGGCAGTATTTTTTTTCTTGCATTGCATCCAGCTAAAGTTAGTGGTACTTGGCAATGATAGATTCTGAAAACAGAATGGTATTCCTATTTGAAATAGTTGAACAAGAGTCAACTTCACTTCTAATATGATTCCTACAGGAAAACAGCCAAAGAGAGAAGAATACATAAAACAAACATTCCTAGGACATGCTCTTAATAAGTGTAAAGTAACTTCAAGTCCTGCCTTAATTTAAAGCCAGGATTTTTATGAATGTCTTCCCAAAGGACCACTTTTGAATTCTATGATTATTGAAGTAAAAATGAGGTGGACATTATGCCCTGGCTGGGTGGCTTAGTTGGTTGCAGCGTCATCCTGTGTACCAGAAGGTCATGGGTTTGATTTACGGTCAGGGCACAGGCCAGATCAGGGCACATCGATGTTTCTCTCTCTCTCTCTCTCTCTTCCTTCCTCCCCCTCTAGAATCAGTAGAAATGTATCCTAGGGTGAGGATTAAGAAAGAAGGGGGAAAAAAAAGAAAATGAGGTGGATGTTATGAAAAAGTCATATAAGAATTGCAACAGGCAGTAATCAAGAGGTTTGATTATACAGTGGTTCTCACCAAGGGTTCTGGTGTTACTGGGTTGCTTCAGGTGGGGATGTGATGGGAGGAGGGGATCGCACTCTATCAGTTAATACCCTCCCCCACACCAACAGAGCTATTCCGCTTTCTTTGTCTTTGTGTGTTAGACAATTAAATGGGCTTACATGCTTTATATCACTTTATGCTGCAGATTTACATATTTATCATGAGATTATTTGGAGTCATTTTTATAAAAGGTTCTACATTGGCTACAACCCTGAGCAGGAGGGCTAGCATTTCACAGTGGCTGATAAACTGGTTAAGGTTAGTCTGACCTGACAGAAAGTCCAAAAGAGACAACTGTAGAACAGAGAAGGAGGAAGGGGGCTCTCAACCACCTAAAGAGGTGAGCCATATAACTACCTGTGACAGGTAGGTCAAAGCCTCTTTATGGTCCATGGAGTTGGAGTTTGAAATGTTTAGTTTCCTGATACTTCATCCCGATAACTTGCCCCAGGAGTTCAAATTTCAAAAACTTTTAAATCAATTTACCATTAAACATATATAATTCAAGTTCTGTACTTTCACATGTATAAAAACCTGCGCCTCAGGGAGGATAAATGCCATGCCTAGGGTCACACAACTAGAGGTGAGATGATTTCCTAATTTATTATCCAGGGTTCTTTCCTCTACAACAGTATTTAAAACCATCTTCAAAAGCTGATTGGCTTTTCTTTCTAATGTATTTTTACACAGAAGCCCTGTACATAAAACAGAAAATAACAGAACTGCTTTAGGTAAAGCCACGTTACTGAAGGGCTCTTAGTCCTCCCTACTTAACCGCTCTCTTTCTGCCTCTCACCCCCCAGCAGCAATCTCGGGGCTCCCATGGGTCACAGTCGGACACGACTTTCCTGGTCGTGGTGGAACAGTGGGAAGCTGGAGGCCTCTGGATTCCCTTCTTGCCATACCCATTGTTTATGCTGGTAATATTGGCAGGCCTGAATGTGCTAGACTTTCCACCCTAAGACCCTGCCAGGGAACATATTAAAAATACTTTTTGCTTTTAATTTATATCATGAAGTGAAATTAAAACAGTATGACATTGACTAGTAGCTTAATGCCGCTGCCCGCAGCAGCAAGGGTGGTCGCGAGGTGAGGCGAGGGACTTAAAAGAATGGAGAGGACCATAAGCTCTGCTGGCAAATGGCAACTTTATTCAAGGAACTGCTGGCTTATATGCAGAACTGCAGTGGCCTGAGAACAATGTTGTTTTACAAAAGTTTGTACACTCCCGAAAGCTATCAAGAGGGCAAGATGTTCTCATATCCTGAGAACATTAGCCCAAAGATAAC